>NW_006439568.1:6257263-6263122 GCF_000325575.1 Pteropus alecto | reverse complement strand
TCCTTCTGCACATATACAGGAAAAGCCTCTTTACTTGTGGCAAATGTGTCTAACAGAACAGTGGAGACAGAGACTAATCATTGAAACCTTTGAGTGGCAGATGGCCGTTTCTGTAATTTGGAGAAGTAGCCTCTTAGGAAACAAAACAGAGGACCCCGTGTAGAGGGAGCTTTTCCTAAAGAACTGACAGCTTCAGTGTCAGATTTAAAATCATCTCAGGATAAGGTCCACACCTAGTCATTTACACTGCTTATCTCTGAGTTCTTTATTCCCTCTTTCCTGGGTCCTATTTTGACCTGAGGGGTAATTGTTGTAGAGACTGCTGATTGTCTATCGCTGTAAATTCCTCTTCTTTAGTAATAGAATACCCCAGTTTCGGTTATACACACAGCTACACACCCAGGTTTCACATTTTCTAGCTATCCTTGCAGCCTGGTGTAGCCAGGTGAATAAGTCCCATCCAACTGGATGGAAAAGGAAAGCGTATGTGCTTTTTCTGTGTTTTATCATTAAAAATTAATGAGTTCGTACTGCTTTTGCCTCTTTCCTTCTATTACTTGGGAGATGATGAGAAATGAGACAGTCACTTTTAGACCTAGATTAGCAAGATCACACTGAAAATGTCAAAGCTGGCTTCATCCTGGGCTGCTGTTAAGAGAGGAATGAACTTGGTGCCTGTGTGAACACTGTATTTTGGGTCTCACGGAACTGAACTTGTTTTCTATAATTAATATAGAAATTGATACTTAGAATTGGGCCACTGCCCTAACAGTTATGTAAAGCATATGTCATTAGCTTAGCCTTGGTCTTAGGGGTTGGGCACACATATTGTAGGCTAGAAAGCTGGCGATCTGTGTTACGCTTTAGCAAAACATTTGTTAAAACTCTCGCCTGCAGTACCTAGGAAGGCAGACCATATGCCAATAGTCCCTATCTGGCCAAACTTGTAGAGAAAGAAGTTATACTGTTTATGTGTGCTGGCTTCTTTTTGTTTTTGCTACATTTAGCAAAATTTTACAAGAGAGAGTTGTAGTTGGGCTAGTTATTAGGAGTACTGATGAAACCATTTTCACAAGGGTGGGACCTCAAGTGTTTAATGTGTCCCTCCCATCACATGTGATTCAGAAACTAGGATATAACTCAGTGCCAAAGATCAGATAAACAGCGTTGTCTACCCACCTGAACCCATTCTTTCAAATTATCTCAAGGTATATAAAATTAAACTGAGAGAAAGAGAGATGAGAAGGAAACTTTTGGCTGTGGTTACTTGTATAAGAGTTAACTGGAAACAAATATGTCGAATACCTACAAAGATTATGAGAAAGCAGCACTGCCAAAGAGACCAGAAGCCTGGCATGCAGAAGCCTGTGATTCTTTGATAACTGGGCTCTCAAACATACACAGTCTGTGGGTGGGATTGAGGCTAGTGTAGAAATGAATGTCCTTATAATGCATGCCATTTCAAAACTATACATGTAGTCAACACAATATTAAAATAATGTTTTTTTCCTCTCCTCCTGCTTTGAAAAACATATCTTCATAATGACCCGGATACCCAAGTTCGAATTTAGAATCCTGAAACTCATTTGGTGTTCCATGCAGTCGTGCACAGATTATCAATCCATGGCCCATAACATATTCTCCTTACCTTCTTTGTCTTTTTTCTACCCTGCATCAAAGAGCTTTGTAAGCACATGTATATATTCTCCTCCTTATGCTTATATGCAAGATCCATAAACAACCCTTGTGTCTTCCACCACCATAAACAGCTTAAATGCTCAGCAAGTTACCATCAATGGTATTGGTGTGGCACACTTCTGTGTAATATGCCTCGGGGCGACCTGTCGTACTTGAATTCTTTCTCCTTCCCTCCTCCATTCTACTTCCCTGATGTTGTTACCATTACAGCTATCATCAGCCAAAAAAAAAAAAAAAAAAAAGCATTTGTTCTTCAAGGAGCTACTGTATCACCATTTGTTTATACATCTGTAAAAGCTGTGAGTTTCTTGAAGACAGAGCTGATGGGTATATTAATGTCAGAATTTTGCGGCATCAGTTATCCTGTCTTACACAGAATGTTTAGTGAGCATTAGTTGAGAATGCATGAATGAATTAATGAATGTATCTTCATATTGCTGGGCTCTATGCAGTAAATTGGAAATGTACCAAGACTTATTGGGCTTTCTGTCTTAGAGAGACCACACTAAAATTTGGATAACTGGAATAGAGTAGAAGGTTCAGAAATGCGTCATCTATGTAAAGACCTGAAAAATAGTCAGCCCTGTTTATATTTCAAATTGCCCAGAAATATTTGGTTTTGCTTCACTTCTAGGAAGGGCTCAGGTTTGGAGTGAGGTCACATTTTTATCAGCAACAGTTCACTTAGTATTGCTTATACAAGCCTTCTAAAGCAATGACTAGAGCATATGTTTAGACTTTCCCAAGTGTTTGGACTAAAGAAACCATCTATATGTTAGTGCAGTGATTCTCAGTAGCTATTCCAGAGGCTTCTAAGGTGAGAGGATCACATTGTATGGTTTAGTAACACTGAAACCATTCTATTCTCCCTTGTTATTTTATCTTTGTTCTCTTAGAAAAACTCAGAATGGTACGAAACATATCTTTATTTTCACATTTCCAACATTGCTTTCCTTATGTACATATACTGAAACCATCTGTCTAAATCGTGGCAAAATCTGCTGGGTCCAGATTGGCCTCATTAGTCATTTGAGAACACATAAACAGAGGGATTATGGAAAAATAAACAGATCTCGGATAGCTGGGATCCTGGTCTGGGAGGGTTTTTCTTATCAGCATCATCATTGCCAGTTGTAAAAAGGCACAGATTTACACCTTTAAAACACCTGGAGGAGTTTTTAACCCAGAAAGTAGATAAAAATTTCCAGTGACCCAGTCGATCCTTTATTATTTGACTGAGTCGCTTCAGCTATAACCAAAGAAAAAAGCTGGCCTCTTAAGAAGCTGGCAAGGTCTTTCAGAGTGAAATTCTATAAATGCTGTTCCAGTAGAAAGGAATATATCTAAGGTGCGAGGTGAGAGATAATGAGACCGAGTGCAAAAACAACAACCAAAATGATTTGGGGAATTTTCATCAAAGATAGTGTCTTTCTAAGCTAGTCTCGAGCTCATCTCCCCAGGCGTTTGCATATTCCCCGAGCCGCCATCTCTTCCCTATAAATAGCAGTAGTTTAATTGTGAAATTGAATTGTAAAAAAATATGTACTGTAAAGTGAATCTCTGTCACTGTAGGAATTCTCTTCATCTGTATTTTCCTGGGAACTAACAGAGCCCAGGAGACTAATAGCATCAAAGGAGATGTTCTGGTAAGTAAGGCGAAGACTGCTAAATTACATCAAATGAGAAGGAATTTTGTCCTCAATCCCTAACAAAAACAGTGACAAAAAAAATTTCTATAAGCAGAGTTCTGCCATGTCCTACATTCCATTATTTGAGACATTCTTTTTGTTTGGAAAAGTTTTAGTAGAGTATGCTAGATTGTAGTGTTTGAATCTCAGTAACATAATGCAATACAAGTTTATTTCTCATTCATGTCAAAATTCAATGAAAGTCAAATGTTTTTTTCTTAAAAAAAACCAAACAAACCCCAAAACAGGAAAAACAGAACCCTAAAGAGCTCGGTGTTCCCTCCATTGTGTGGTGTTGCCATCTTCAGCACACGCTGTCCCTGAATGATGACCATAGAGTGCTTGCTGCACGTGGAGGTGCCATGAACCCAAGCACCGGAACTTAACGCTGCCTCCAGGGAACCTGGGAATATAGCCTCACCTCACTTCCAGAAACTGAATGTGGGACTGGTGAGCATCTGCTGTGATAGTTGGTTTCCGTCACAAAGACAGTTGGGTTTATGGGAGATTGAAAACATAGCCGTAATATTTTCCAGCCCTTTCCATTACAAGGTGAAGGCTATAACCCTGCCTACTCCTTCAACTCAGTCTAGCCTAGATATGTTGCTTTTACCGATACAACGTGGTCGAAGTGACATTTGCCAATTCCAGAGCCGACCTCTCTAGAGGCTTTGAAGCTTCTGTCTTTGTCCTCTTAGAACACTATCCCAGGACTTCCATGTAGGGAAGCGAGCTCTAGTCTCCTGGATGAGAGGCTACATGCAGGAAATTAAAGTCACTTCAGCCAGCAACATGCATCAGTTATGATACATGAGTGAGGCCAGTTTGGACCATCAAGCCCTATGGACTCTTCTCATGAAGGCAACTGCATGAATGAGACAGATGAAATTAGAATAAGAATTGCACAGTTAACAAATAGAATGGTGGTAAATAATAAATCTTTGTCATTTCAAGTCATTGAGTTTGGGGTGATTTGTTTTGCAGCAGTAGACAGCTGATAGAAGTTTAAGAATTTTCAGAATAAAATGGAAGAGTCCACTATCTTTGTAAACCTGCAGATAGTGGTTTATAAAGGGGTGAGTTTGTCAGGGCTTTTTAAACCCTACTGCTAAATGAGCAAGGCTTAATAAAAATGTAGCATTGGGTGGAATCCTGGACAAGGCGGGGATGGGGCGGTGGTGATGGTGATAGATGTTAACAAAGGAAACAGAGAATTCCAAATAGCCACTTCACCCGGTTCACAAATTGTTTCTGGTTTACGATTTGGAAATATGAATTAGAAAAACTTGAGTAATGAAAGTAGCATTCTTGGCCTGGGAAAACATTTCGATTAAATGTCCTTTGGAAACTTTTTGATTTTTGCCATACTGGAATATGTTCCTTTGCTAAATATTGTTTTTTTTTTCCTTTAATATCTATTATTTTTTGCTTGTTATATTTATATTTGTTATATTTTTCCTACGTTTTAATTTTTGAAAATATATCTTTTATGGCTTTATGAATTCAAACATTTCATCTCAGTACTTACTGTTTTCTAATAAAACCATTAAAGTGATAAACTTTCATATCTCACCACACTTCAGATTATCTAAATTTTAGTTATTTCTAAAAAGTTTGATTCCACAGTTTATTTTCTCTTTAATGAAGAATAATTTAGACAGGTGTTTTAAAATTTGAGTGTTTTTTTTTTTTTACTTCTGTTTTGTTGTGAATTTCTGATTTTATTCTTCTGTGATCAGAAGATAATGCCTTGCAAGATTTATGCCTTTTAAAATTTGGTGAAAACTTTTTGTGACCTGGTTCACATTTAATTTTTTGTGACCATATCAGGGTGAAAACAGATTTATGTTTAATTAAGTAAAAAATGAAAGAAAAATACATATCCATTAAATAATGTTTATTGTTATCTTGATTCTTTTTCTTTTTTTGTTGGTTTCTGTGAAAGTAAGGTTAAAAGTTTCTTCATTTGACTATAGATTTGAAATGTCCTAAAAATATATTTTAATATATATATTTTTATATGTCTAGGTACTCCGTAATGAAGTACATATCAGTTTATGACTTATAGTATCGTCATCTTTGGAGGTAGTAGCTTTCATGCATTTCCTTTTTAACAAATCCTCTTTGCCCAATTTGAAAGTTTTGATTTGCTGTTAATATTAATATGCCTATTTTCTTTCTCTTCTCACATTATATTAGAAAGTCTTTTCAGTTCATTTACTTTCAGTCTTTTCACGCCATACTGTATTCGGAACTTCTCCTGTGAACAGCATATAATCATATTATTTTTTCTTTTAACTTTGGTCTTGGTAATTCAGTGAAAACTTGATCTTGAAATTGCCCTTGTTCTCAGGTTTTGAAGGCGGAAGAGCCAAATGCCCATTTCATTGTTATTCCCAGCATTCCTGTTCTGGGTTCAGTCACGTGATTGTGTCTGTCTTAGGTTTGATTACCCCAGAAGTCAACTGTATGA
>NW_006439568.1:6248152-6256879 GCF_000325575.1 Pteropus alecto | reverse complement strand
TACAATGTCAAATAAGTAATCAAGCTAGATGTAGTTTGCAGTGAAAAATTACCTTAAGTGTTGCTGAAATTTTAGGTCTACTGAAATATAGATGTATATTCATTATTGTAAAACTACAATGCTCATTTTGAAATATGTTAATTTTATGTTAAAAAATAATTAAGAGCTTAAAAATAATTTTTGAAAATAGAAAAATGGGCATTTAATATAAACCTGGAAAGTATTTTGGTTAGATAACTTGGAAAAACACATTAATTTTGAGTCAAAAATGTATGTATAATTTAAATAATGCAAAACCAGATAATAAGTTATAAATTAATCCAAACTTTGTAAAATCATCAGGTGTATTAGTGTCCTCAGTGTTAAACAATTAACTGCTTAGAACTTCATTTAATTTTTAGTCATTTAATTTCGTGTATGAATTTTTTTAATGTAAAAGAATATTTGGGAATTATTTACCAATAAAAAGACAATATCAACTTAACTATCTTAAAATTTTAAATTCGAAAGACCTTGAACTTATTCCTAAAACATTCAGGATATATTGATATCTCTCTCTCTATATATATACATAGAAAGCTAGATAGATATCTATATACATCTTTGATCCAGACACCATAAAAACTTCAAGGGCAAGAAGAAAAAGTTCTTTATTTCTTAAAATTCTAACAGTCCATCGAAATATAAATGTATATTCATTATTGTAGAAGAAAACACATTTTGTTCCCTTGACTCAAACTATAAAACAACCAACTTTACAAGAATGCTTTTAGAAGAAAATTTCTTATTGTTTTGAGTCTTTGGGGGCTTTATTTTGGTTGTGATGGAGAGGAAGAAAAGCTTAATAACTCTGTGGCAACTTACCATTAGCAGCACTCTGTACCTCAGAGCCAGCCAAAGCCAGCCAAACGGCTCCCCTGCCAACTGAGAGTAAGCTTCTCTTATGTTTTGTTAAGTGCAGTTCAGTAATCATGGGTGCAGTCAGGCAGCTGACAGGGCTGAGAAGTCATTGTTCCTGTACTATAATGTCAAACCCATAAAACTTGGCCAGCACTACAATTTAAAATAATCAGATAATAACGATGACAACGATTAATTTAAATAAAATTTCAGACGTATTTCTGGAATCCCGAGTTTCCTTCCCATGTTGGTGATTCAGCTCGAGCTAGGCTGAGGTCCAATACTAATTTTAACTTTTTGCCCTTTTGTGCTCCACCATGAAGTATGTTTCACACACCTCTGCTCTGTGTGTGTGTGTGTGTGTGTGTGTGTGTGTGTGTGTGTGTGTGTGGAGGGGGGGGCGGGCTGCGACAATAAGTGTTTATCCTCATGGTGCATGTTGGGGACTATAGGTTTAACTGATGTGGCACCACCTAACCCAGGCCGAAGCAGTAACTCTGAGGTGGGACTCGTAGCCTCTTGTTCTTGTCCTCATAGTTCTGCAGCCTACAGTTCAAGATCAAGGTGTTGGTAGGTTTGGTTTCTTCTGAGGCCTCTCTTCTTGGCTTGCAGCTGACCACCTTCTCACTGTGTCCTCACGTGGCCTCTTCTCTGTGAGCACATACCCACAAAGAGCGTCTCTATGTGTCTCCAAATGCCCTCTTCTTATGAAGACACCAGTCAGAATGGATTAGAGTCTGTCTTAGCCTCATGTTAACTTTTCACCTCTTTAAAGTCCCTATCTCCGATACAGTCACATTCTGAGGTCTAGGGGTTAGAGCTTTAATGTATACATTTGGGGGGGAACAGTTCAGCCCACAACACTCTTACAGTTTTCTTTTGGACATGGCAGAGGTCACATCTGCTCGAATCCTATCAGTAAGAACAGGTCACATGATAAAGTTTGGGGATGTAATTCTTTGAGAGGGAACAGGGAGTGAATAATTGGGAATAAAATCTAGTTCATGCAAGAATTGATATGTTTATACTTTGCCACTCTGGGCTTGTACAATTTGTTTAAGCAGGTATATTTTACATCACTAAGAGTTATTATATTGCAATACTGGTTCTATGTGTTTTCAACCTACTGGTATAACAGGCTGTTTTAAGATAACTAAATACTGGTATTTTTGTTGTTGTTTTATCATTATTTTATACTTAAAATTTTGTATGCGGAATCATTTATCTTGAGATCCAACTAGAGTTGTGTATTGAATTAAAATTTTGAATCAAATTCATCTGTCTTATCTATCTATCCAACCTATCAATCATCTATCTACACTTCTTTCAAAAGAATTCTCACTCATACCCTTCTCATTTAAATCTTCTTAAGGTATAGTTTTAGTGTTTAAATTACCATTTCCATAAATATGCTTGAGGTTTATATTAGTCTGCTTAGGCTGACAAAAAATAATACTGCAGACTTGGTGGCTTAAACAATAGATTTATTTTCTCACAGTTCTAGAGGCTAGAAGTCCAAGGTCAAGGTTCTGGCTTATTCAGTTTCTATGAGATCTCTCTTCCTGGCCTGCAGACTGGCTGGCCACATTTTGGCTATGTACTCACATGGCCTTTTCTCATTGTCTTTCTGTGTTTGTGAGTGCAAGGGGGAGTGAGGGGCATGTAGGGCTAGCTAGCTCTCCAATGTCTCTTCTTTAAGGACACTGATTCTGTAGGATCAGGGCACCACTTTTGTGACCTCATTTAAGCTTGATTACTGTCTTAGAGGCTCCTATTTTCAAATATAGCCACACTGGCAGGTCAGAGATTTAAGATGTGAATTGGAGTGAGAGAGAAACAAATATTCAGTTCATAATAGGGTTTAACATCTTTTCCTTTGTTTATTAGTCATTTATATTTAGCTCGAAGCTTCTTGGCCAAGTAATCGCATGTGGGAAATGTGAAAGGAAATAAGAGGAGGAGGCACTGGGAGGATGAGTGGGTGGCAGAAAAGGGGAGAGATTCCCTGGCCCAGTTCTTAGTCTTTTCCCTACGGCCCGATCACTTTCATTCATCAGGGGCTAGAACGCCCCTTTGCTCTTCTAAGATCAACTCCATTCTTTTAAGGGCTGATTTTTCCTTCCCCTTGGATCATTTATTTTACTTTGAAATTTCTTCTCCAATCATTCTGCATGAAAAGATCCTAGGAGGAACGAAAGAGTATCCTTACGTGTAGACTGGGCCTATTCAGTTGGAGCGTATCTGAAAGCAGAGTATGAATGATGACCACGTCTCATGTATTTTAAAATAACCCATCGGCATTCAATCAGTTGCAATGCAACAGCAACTCCGATGTGTTTAATGCCTATCATCTCGTGTGTGTTTCAGCAAAATACTCATTGTGTAATGCCCAGGTATTTCAAATTTAAGTACTATAAAATATATCTATTCTTTTTTTTTTTTTTTTTTACCAGCACAGTGAATGATGTTAAGATCTACTGGACAGTTACCCTTTCCCACATTTTATCTATCTAGTCTCCCAGTGACAACTCCCTGCCTCTACCACAGTTGCACAGTGGTCATCTCCTATGTGCTCCTGTTTAGGTGACAGTGTCTTTGGGATATAGATCAGAGAGTGCAAGTTCTGAGTTGCAGGGTGTCTACGTACTTTGACTAAGTCATGCCAGCTTACGTCCACAGTGGCGGCATTCGTCTTTCACTTATGCCAGCAGGGCCCAAGGACCCCCATGTCCCCACCATGCCATGGCATTAGTCAGCTTTCTAATTTTTGTTAGTCTTCTGTATGTCTGGCTATTGTCAAAAATTCACTGTTCTTTAAGGGAGAGTTTCAAGAACACAGAACAAAAAGAAAGTACAAGCATGGCACAGTGCTGTGGTTTGTCTATATATTTATCTCAGAAATATAATTTAGAAGTTAGCAGATGGTCATATGGCTGAAAATTAATAAATTTATTTGAATTGATAACTAAAGTTTAACTTTTTTTTTTACAGAAAGTAAGTCTGAGATCAACAAATTGGTTAGATAATGAGGACTGACTTTGCCAGTTGGGTTATGTGGAAGACAGTTTCCGTAAACTGATTGGGTTCGATTGTAGTGCCAAGGTTAGGAGGAAAATATATGTAAGCCGCATGGTAAGACAAAATTATTTTACTAAAAATTAATATTGTCGAAAGTACATTGAAAATAGAAATATTTTGATTTCCTCCAACTTCTCTGTCGGGTTAAATAAGGTGCTGCTACAGGTAAAAGACCAAGTGTCATTTAATAAGACATGGTAAATCTTTTTGGTATATTTCCCAGAAACTGAAAAAGTGAATGACTTTCATTACTGGATTACAAATCACTTCACAGATCAGGTAGTTTCCAGTTCTCGGCTTTCAACAAAATTGAAGGAGGAAATAACTAAGTTGTCAGTTGAGAGACTATTAAAAGTAATTTTATGTGATCACTATATAAATTTTGGCATATAACGAGGAGAAAATTCAAAGAAATGAGTGATATTGCAAAAGAAAAGTTCTTACATCTCATTTACCTTATTGTGAGGCAAATTTCCTCAGAGTTTACATCTATAAAAATGAGAAATAAAAATAGATGTGATACTGAAAACTGTCTTATCCCAGTGACAAGTAATACTCTCGGACATATGAACTAATTGTGAAAACAAATAATCTCTTGAAAAGATAAAATTCTAAAACTTTTTGTTTGATGAGTTTCAGAATTTTAATATATTTGTTTTTCTGTTTACTTGCGGACTAATGATAATTATAATTATGACAGAGTCCAGATTAAATATCTTAATAATTAAAGTCTAACATCTTTGTTTTAAGTTTATGTAAATGTTTTTGTTGATAGGTATGACAAATATGATAAGGTAAGGTGACCTTTTAAATATAAAAATGTATTATGCTAGGATACTGTGTGTGTGTGTATGAGAGAGAGAGAGAAAGAGGGAGGGAGGGAGGAATGGGGGGGAGAGAGAGAGAGAGAGAGAGAGAGAGAGAGAATTGGAATGGGAACAAGTCCAAGGAGAAAAGAAATGAGATAAATTTCCTGTTAAGGAAGATCTTGTTCATATATTTCTAAAATGTATAAAGGCAAATACTTATCTTTATGATATTTAGGTTTACTGAATACATTCAAAGGGGTGCTATAAACATATTATTTGAAAATTTCAATATTTACAATACAACGAAAATCAGAGACATTGTACCTTTTGATTTAAAAAAATTGAGACAGCAACCTAAATTTTTTGCTTTTTAGGGAGAATATAAGTAAAACATTTTGAAGACCACCAGCATAATTAATACAGGTAGTAGGGAGCAGAAAAGGTATTTGAGGATTTTTAACTCCTGGTTGCAGAATTTTGTATCTGTTATAATTCAATAGAAGGAAGATTACATGGCATAGGAAGCATCTTTGTTTTGGTTATTTATTTTTTCCACCAACCAACTCAGGACTTGCAGACATACCCAGAGAACTGGGGAAAGACAGTTTGTTGAATGAATGAATAAATAGAGTCTAGGGGCTTTTTCCATTAATTAATAAAATTTCCTTAAGACCAATGTTTCTGTTTATGATTGAGTTTTTAGATATAGGATAATTTCAGGGATTACAACAAAGTTTGTAGTATTCTAAATTTCAATAATGATGAAAAAAACCCAAACAAACAAATAACAGCAAGAAAAATTCCTAGCACCTTTTTTGCCAGACTGACAGCTGTTTTTAAATCTAATCTTGTGTCAGAATTAAAGGTAGTAACTTTAGTGAATAATCCTAAATTACTAAAGGTAAGCTATGACCACATTATATTCAAAACAAAGTCAGCTCAGCTTTTAAATAATTCAAGATGGATATACCCTTACCTAGTTTAATTAGCAAGAGGACTTTACAGCCAACTCTTGTTTGTTTGTGGTAAATGAAAATGGGCTAGAAGTGATTGAAATCAGTGCCTAATCTCAAAATAATTTATACCACATGCCTGTACATTTACTACTCCTTATCCTTTACTTCTTTTTACTCTTCTTTTCTAAGACAAAATGTTGGGTTGAGTTTTAGCTACTTTAATTTCTCAGGACCATTTTTACAATTAGGAAGGTCTTAGACATTGGGTTTTCCATAGAGATACTGAAACAAGCTTTAGGGGTCCTCACTCAAATGGAGGCTTTCCAAGATCCTGGGAAGACCCCTGGCGGTATTTTCACATGGTTGTATATTTTTATGTAAAATTTGAAAAAAAAAAAAAAAGAGATATATTTAACTGCAGTTTGAGTTTAATGGGTTATATTTATGTGACTTGCAGACTCTTCCAGGTGTTGTTAAATTATTGCTAGCCATCTCATTATAGAAATGGCTTTCTGGAATATTCCTACCAACCATTTTTCTGACTCACTCAGGCTCATGTCTCAAAGGTGCCAGAAATAATGTTGCATTGTAAATGTGTCTGTGGCATCTGGTTTGGGAGTATGTGTGTAGTGGAGAAGATAGAAAGTTTCAAATACAGAGAGCCAGAAGCTGGTCTGAAAGTTTCAAATACAGAGAGCCAGAAGCTGGTCTGTGGAAGATTCTTTTGAATCTTAGAGCTTGTGTACAGAGACACCAGATAGAAGTTTTCCCAAATTTGGCAACATACAGTATGTTTACATGAGGTAAATAATAATGAGAAACTGAAAGAAACTTTTCTAAACAACCTATAAACAATATAAAAATTTTGATCGAAACTGCAAGAGGAAAGACAACTTTCTTTTTTCTCTGTAAACAATGATATTACAAAATTGTTGTCAGATCAAGAATTAATCAAGAGTTAATTAAGACCGTGCAGCCAAAATAGGTAGGAAGATAAGTATCATAGAGATGTACTAGGCAGTTAATTAACAAAAATATTTCATTTTTCTCTATTTTGTGATGTCTGTGGTATTTGTCATCTTTTAAAAATTAATAATTTGTTATTTATTATTATAAGTAAATGTTTTCTTTTATATCTAACTTTGTGTTCATAATTTTGAATTTGTTTTTCTTATAAAAGACCCCAAATTGATACACATCACACCTCATAAAACCTAGGTTTATCCCTGGCCTTAGATTTATTTGGCACAACACTCTTATTATAAAGATGGGATAACAGGCCCAGAGATATATATTTTTTTAACTCTTTGGAATTACATATCAAGGTCAGAATCGTAACAACAATTTAGGCCTTTAAGTCAAATTTCTCACCATCAATTTGTGGATAGAATCATTTATGTTTTCTCCGTACATGAATCTATACCTATAATTTTAGCTGAGAAAATGATATTGTAGAGTTGAACTCTAGGATTCAAAGTCTGCTATAAAGAGATTGTGCAGAAAAAAAATATAAGCAGTCATGTAAGGATTTCTTTGAGAAAAAGTTATTTGTCAAAGCAGCTAAAAATGAGGAGGGGCCACTTTAGGGTTCTGCCATTTCTTACTAGCCAGAAAGTCCCAGAAATCTTGGCTGCGGCTCTCTGAAATTTAGGGATGCAAATTCAAATGATGTTCAACAGTGTTGGTGAATAAGGCGGGAAAGAACCAGATGGTGTGAGACTCAGTCAGGTGTTACCGATTAGATGGTGTGACTTGTGTTCATGTTCCCTAAGGCTGGGTCCTCTCTGAATAACGCACAAGGGAAGCCAGGGGATGCTTCAAAGCTTGGAGAGTAAGAGAGAATTTCATTCACTCAGGTCTGTCATAGAAATCTCACCACAAATGTGGTCTAGGGATCTATTTTAATCACATTCTGTAACTGTATCTACATAACTAAAACGAGCATGTGTTTGGGGACCTCAAAATATGAATGTTGCTCAGAGGGCAAATAGTATATTGATTTTTGTCTTCAAAAAGACAGAAACTTTGAATTTGAAAGTCAAATAAATCAAACTTTCTCATACCGATGAAGCCTAACTGGACCATAATAGAAGTTCAACCCGTAAGCAGTGGTGATTTACTGAGAAGGCTTACAGTAGCCGTCCTAAGGATATTAGACTGCCATTAAAACACACTTCCCAGGCTAAGCAAAGACTTTATAGCCAGGGTACTATACAGCCTTCTCAAATTTCAAAGGCCAATTGAAAGCACATTTAAATGCTAGGTCAGAAGCAGCCTCTGATGGAGGCAGGGCTGTCTAAGCATTGTCTTTGAACTCAGAGAAAGAAAAGGGTGTTCACTGTCTCTGTTGTTTCTTTAAAGGCAACTGGGGCCTCCAAGCATCTCTATGTCTCAAGTGCTCTCTGAGCTCTGAGAAGCATCCTCTTTCATCCCCAGCTCCAGGTTTTGTAAGAACTCCTGCCTTTGTTTGAACTCCTAGTCCTTTGTCCTTGGTGTGGAAATTAGAATAATGAAAAGGAAAATAAAGCACATCCTAGTAGAGGTGGTTAAAAAATTTTCGTTTTTTGTTTTTTTTTTTTGTACTATGAGTGTAAAGAATTATACAAAGTGGCTGGCTGTGGGCACATGTAGATGGTAGATGTATTATTGTTTGACTTGCATATGATTTTTAAGAACACTTTGAACCAATATTTAAAAATCCTGAATTTGGTATATAAATGTGGATTTTTAGTTTCTCTAGAAATATTTAGCCACACTGGGGTCTTGTTCTTTCACGGCTCCCACGAGCTTTTGCGGGACCGCTGAGCACACGCTCCCCTATACCCTGGCTCCTCAGAGTAGCAGTTACGAATTCAGGTCAGACTTGTGAGAGCCCAGTGGGGGAAAAGGGCCGGGAAGCTTCGAGAAGTGAGAAAAGTATATGGTCACAGCACTGACCTGACCTTTTGAAGGAAGGAGGGAAGGAAGAAAGGTTGTCGGAAGAG
>NW_006439568.1:6219969-6248137 GCF_000325575.1 Pteropus alecto | reverse complement strand
AAGAGCCTCAGACAGACATGCAGTTCTAAGAGAGTTCAGCAAAGCCAATGGGAAGTCTTAGAGATTCTCCCCAAAGCTCCACCACCTCGGTGAAGGGTGAAGGGCCGCCTTCAGTTTCCCTGCAGGCAGCAGAGGCTGCTGCCCCGGGAGGCCTCTGAAGGATTGGATTTCAGAGCTTAGTCCCCTCTGCGGGGGATCTGAGAGGGATTTCCTCAGGGCCCGACCATCATTTACTCCAGACTTCCCAATACTTATTATTTTTTTTTTTGTTTTTTGTTTTTTTTTGTTAAGTTTGATTAGGATTCTGGCTGTTTGATTTTCCCATATCCAACCATCTCCATATTTCCCAAGCCACTGTTGGTATTGCATTGGCTTCTTTTGTTTCAAGCCTGAGCATTTTCAGGCCACTTTAAGTATGTACTTTTGTCCCTTAAGCTATGAAAAAATGGGAACAAGAACAGTAAAGCAACAACAAAACAACAACAAACACTCAAAAATCCACAGGTTATATTTATATTGTAATGAAAGGTATTATTATGATCATTGACAGATTTAGATTCATTCATTCATTCATTCATTCAACAAATATCAAATATTTTCCACGTATCAGGCAGGCAGAGCACGTATGAGGGCTTTCAAGTTACCCCTGGGAGTCCCTCTAGCCTGTTGGTTTGGAGAAATACCAAAGTAATAGACTTCATTGAGGTAATAGAATAAAGTCACAGTATTTCTTTTTCAAGTATGTCAAAACCTAAGCAATTCAGCTACCAAAACACTTTCCATGCACGTGGGCACCTAACAGCAGCTTCTTTCCCCTCAGTGCAGAGGCATCTTGGACCTGACTCCGGCACGGGGCATTTTTTTTTTTGTCCTCGGCACCCCCCTTGGCCGCTGACGTGCAATTTTCTTCGTTTTTTTGTTTCTCAGGGATAAGTTTCCCTCCTCATCATACCACCATACCTTGCATTACCGCCTTCTTCCCTTAGGTACTGGCTTTGTTTTTCAACCCTTCCACATCTTTCCACATTATATTAAACGATTGATGAGAGCCAGGATCAATTAAGATTTGTTTAGATGGTCTCACGGTCTCTGAGACATCCTGGTATTTGTGGCTGGGGCATCAGTCAATCTAGGTGGTAGTAACACTGTGGGAAACAGAGAAGAAAGAGATCTTGACTGTACTTCTAAATCCAGAGGAGGGGAACGTTTTTACAAGTCACCTGACTGTCCAAAAATCACTTCAACTTATAAACACAGTTCAGTTTATAAATGTGAATTTTTAAGCCCAGAAAATAATCAAAATATGAAACTACACTGAATGTTGATTTTTTTCCCCCTCCTCCCAGCGGGAGCCCACCACGCCTGGCCACTCGCCAGACCTCGAGAGTGAAGGTGTGGTCGCTTTCTCTGTCCTACCCTCACCCCACTAAGCAGCCGCTATTCCTCCTCTTCTGAGGGACATATGATGATAGGAAGGGAAAGGACACAGAATCAATTCTTGGATTGGTGCTATCGGAATACAACTTGGCCCTTTCTGGCCCTGCAGATGTGTGAAGTGAACGCTCTCTCTCTCTCTCTCTGTGTCTGCTTTTGTGGGCTCATAAAGTAGCCCTCCTTATGAAGCGTCTGGCTGCAGCCCTCCATTCTAAGGGCAGTGCCTTGT
Organism: Pteropus alecto; assembly: GCF_000325575.1. NCBI lineage: Eukaryota > Metazoa > Chordata > Mammalia > Chiroptera > Pteropodidae > Pteropus > Pteropus alecto. The sequence continues at coordinate 6,246,474 of NW_006439568.1, read as the reverse complement.
CCTTGGAGCGTCTTCTTTTCAGTTCTTGGTACTTCCAAGAACCTCTCCACAAGTACCTTCATGTCTGGAAACCCAACATTCCTTCTAGAAGATCCTCTTGGGCAGAACTTAACAAAAGGCTCTAGGCTACTTTTCTCTCCTTCGAGGTCACAAAACTGGTCCATGGGAAGCAGAGAACACTTTTCTATCACTTCGCAAAAAGAAGTGTGATTTCTTTCCAGATGCATCTGACCATGATTTAGTTGGCGATGGAGCTTGCCTACTCACCTATCCTGCCTACCAAACTCATCTGAAACTCTACAATGAGAGCTGGCCAGCGTTCTCTTGCTAGGCCAGAGGTGACATGGTGGCCCCACGTGATTCACAGATGGCAGTTACTCTGTTTATATATTCTCTTTTTCCACTCCCTTTACCTTTTATATATTCAGTTTGGGACAGCTGTTTTTGGTGCAGGGGCCGAAGTGTGAGAAACCAGTATGGAACACTTACGTTGAAAGTCTCCATTTTGGTCTGGCAGTTTGGAATTCTGTGTCTGTTTATCTTGGTGTCTCCATTGAAACTTCATGATATTATTCTGTTCTGCTACCTTGAAAGCATTTGATATGTTAGTAATCTCTTCTTCTCAGTTTCGTTATCTATAATTTTTGAATAACAAATGTTCAAAATGTTCATTGTATATGCCTTGTGAGGAATGGATAAATAATATATGCGAAACACCAGGCACAATATCTAGCATACAGGAGGAACTAAAAAAAAGTTAATTTCCTTTCTCCCCTTCCTCTGCCCTCTCACACTCAAATAAAAAGGCATTGTATTTTGTTATGCTAAAGATGGATTCAGAGCCAAAGTTATTTTACAGAAATAATCAAAATTGGCCTTTGACTGATGTCTCCATGGTACCTTTCCAAAGCATTCATCTTTTAAAAAATATGAAGATATATAATATCAGTCAGGCATAGTGATAGATGCTTTTTCTAAATGCAATGTTGCTTAGTAATTATCAACAAAATACAATGAACATTTCAGCAAATAAACGAGGATTTGAGTACAATAAACCTAGATATTTTCAAGCTGTTGGTTGTTTCCATCAAATCGCTTTTTTTTTGGTAGCGTGAATAGGCACAACACTACTCGATGGTCAGCTAAAGTAGAATCCTATTTTATCCAGAATGGAAAAATTAATATTTATAAATATTTATGAAGAGTAGTTGGAGTTTTTTTCATTTCAATTATATCTAGGTCTATTCTTTTATAGTACTGCTAAGGGACGAATAGTTTTGTAACAATTAATCTCTTTCATGATCTAAAAATAATAGCACACATGAATTGCTACTTGTTATTTTCGTATAACTACAAACATAGAAAGATTCTATTTTACTCTAAGGAAAACAAGAATTATTCTGTTTTGCAGGAGATACATTTTCATATTTATATCCAAATGGGCAAAAAAGATGACCAGCTGTTTCATTAAATTACTTTCTTCTCAATGATTTACTGTATTAATCATGGTTCTTTCAATATCTCCTTTTACATCCCCAAAACATATAACCTTCTTACTTGAATGTTCCTTTATGCTACATTTTGATTTGGCCAAGTTGATGAATTACAAATGAAGTTCACAAAAAAATTTATTGCCCCCAATTAATATTTATTTCAGACTGAGACACACCAATTAATATTCCTTTCCCCTTGTCGGTGTCTGAGAACTCATTGCTTCTTTAGTGCGTTTAATTTCAGTATAAAGAATAATGGCTTGCATTATAAGACTCTGAAGTCTTCTCCAGCTTGTTCTTGGTTCTAGACAGTTGGTTTTAAGGGTGATTTGATCCTTACATTTCATTACTGCAGAAATCAAGTAAGCTGATTGATTTTAAAAGGACAGAGTTCAAAATATATTAAAGATATGTATCCACATTTGGCTAGGGATCCCAAAATTGAAGAGTTTTTAAAAAGAGATAAGGTCCACAAAAGGGAATAGGAATCATGTCTATATGTCAATAAAATATATAACCAATTTCATCAATACTTTGAGACAAGCCAGACGATTAACTGATTAACTAAAATAAAAAAGATATGTTTGGCATCATAAAAAAGTAAAGTTTAATTTGGGGTATATGGTGGTGAACATCCATTGTGTTCTATACCCTTCGCTCATCACTGAAGTTGAGTACTTTTTAAATCAAATACACAACTTTTTACGTTTCAAACAAACCGTGATGTCGTTTGAAGAGAGCAGAGGAATTCCGTCACCTGGGACAAAGGTACGAGGTATGGAGTCACACTAGGACTCACTGTACTCCATCTGGACTCACATGGCTGTCCTCACAGGGCCCCTGGGCAACGAGAACTCATTACATCAACGTTTTCTACCTGTTGAAAGAAACACTAGCCTGAGTGTATTCTTGGTGCATAGTCCATGTGAGGTGACATTGTGTAGAGGAATTGATTATTTTAGAACGATGCTAATAGTTAAATACATAAGCAAACATCAGTGGAACCACATCTAAGGAGGAAGCTGGACTTCACTTCTTTCCTGACTCCAGATATTCAAGGCCGTTTAATGGTCTGCAGTCTAAACATGCACATCAGAACCGAGTCTTTTCCCCCCTACACGCAGCACAGTAATCTGATCTTTCCTGAGAATGTTTTCATTCATCATTTTATATAGACTCCCCTGCCGCATTGGAACAAACTTCGTTGCTGCCGTTGTGGCCCAGGCAGAGAAATGTAAACTCCGAGGACATGTACTTCCTGTTCTGTATCACCTGTTTGACTCTACACAGAGCTCCTCTCTTTTATTTTCTTTCTGTGCACACTCCTGGCATACTTAGTAGAGACAAAGCTATTCAGCTCTAGACTAACTGAGATGTTTCAATCACGACTCCTCCTTTGTAAGAGCTTCTAATGTAACGTGTGTTGGAGACCTGCAAACAATAAAACAACACAAGAAAATAGAAATAAGCACTCTAAGAGAGGTACACAGTGATTTGAGAGTGACGAATTTCTCCAGAGGGATCAAAAAAAATCTTCCTACGTAGGTAGTATTTACATTTCTTTTGAAGGATGATAGAGTTTCTTTTTGTATTCTCTCCAGTTTTCTATGTGTGGAGGTGTGGACGGCATTGACCAGGTGGAAATCATTTCTGGTGGGGACTGAACCACAGTGGTCAGGTATAAGAGCTCACCGAGGACACTTTCAGAAATCTCCTGTGGCTGAAGTGCAGGGACCAGGAGAGGATTTAGTTGGGGATGCGGTGAGCAAGGTGCATTGGGACCGCACTGTTATGGATTTTTCCTGTATTCAGTGGACAGTTCCTGAGTAGGGAATAAAGCGTATCTACTCTGGCAGCAACCTGAAAGTTAAACTAGGTTGTTGAGGAACTGGAGGCATCAAACCATGGCATTAGTTTTTGGAAGAAGTGATGAGGGTTTTTATTAGCGGAGGATGAATGAAAGCAAGGAGAGAGATGTGTGAATTGATGGAGTATAAGTATGTGTTATAAAGCAGTGTTTTCCAGAAATAGTCAAGAAATTTAAACTGTTCAGTTCTTTAAACTGAATCTTTACCTCTGAAAGAAATGGAGGGTGTCATGTTCCAGGAGACCTTGGTTTATACTGGAATATGAATCATTCTCCCCTTGTGTACACATTATAGCAAAGTACAATATTTTTCTGTTCACATATGCATTGGTTTGGATACCTACTTGCAAATAACCCAGTTATCTCTGGATAATTTAATTTTTTAAAAAGGAATTTCTTAAGGGCCATTTAGAAGGTGCAGAGCCATGGGCTCTGATGCAGTGAAGATAGGGACAGTGTAGGGCCCTGTGGCAGGGTCTCCTCAGGGTCTATGCTGCCCGGCTCCTTACACTCGGGTCAGAATGCAGGAAATCACACCAGCTGCTGTTTCTGAAGAACAAATATTTCTGTTCCAAGTTTGCTAAAGATCAGTGTCCGTGAATGAAGCTTCTGTAGATCATCGCTTCGTTCAAAATTCAAGTCTCATTTGGTTGTATCTGATCGGAAGGATATAAGTCATGTGTTTGCATTTGCACTAAAAGAATGTTTTCTGAATTCTACCCCAGAAGAGCAGGATTCATAATGTGAGAAATGATTAAAATATAGGAAGGTTGTCCAAATGTGTAATACTGTTCTATATTAGTAATCCATAAATGAAATATTATTACATATCAGTAATCTGCAAGTGAAGTATACATACTACATACACCAGAATTGATCATAGTTAAGCAATCCTTTTTTTTCTTTTACTTTGGAAAAAAATCTAAGTGGCTTTTCTAGGCATATCTTATTAAATGCAATACCTTTCCTATACATAGTACTAATCAGACTTTGTGTAGGCTGTATAAAAATGATCCCAAATCTCAGCGTGCTAAAATAACCAAGTTTTATTTCTTACTTGTTACATAATCTTTGTGGCTCATCTGTAATTCTGTTACTGTTCACTTTAGAGATGGCTCTGATTCTGTTCTACATGTTTTCTTCATTGTTCGATCCAGGCTAAGGAATGGCCAGTATGTTGGACACACTGTTCCCATGGAAGGGAGGAGGGAGGGAGGGAGTGGGAAGGAGGCGGTGAGGGTGGGGAGAGAGAGAGAGGGAGAGGGAGAGAGAGAGAGAAATGAACTATATAATCTCTAAGAGTTTCTGCTTGGACATGGTATACATCACTAATTTCACTGCTAATTTCAGTGGTCAAAAAAGTGGAATTGTTAAACATCATATCATTTGGGAAGGAAAACATAATATTCTTGTAGACAGGACAGTGAATAATTGTCAGTAATAATATAGTGTTTCAGTCTTCCTTCATCATCTCAAATAGTTGTATCCTAGCCTTACTTAAAAAAACAGTGATCTGTTTATAAGGAGCACCCACCAAATTTGCATCCAGTCATAGCAGATGGCCTAATTCGGATATTGTGATAATCCATATCTTAGATTTAAAAAAAAAAATTCTTTAGTTTATATTAGTTTCGAGTATACAGTACATTGGTTAGAGGTTTATATAGTTATGAAATGGTTACTCTTATCACCCATCCGGCTCTGCCCAGAGCTATTACAATGCGATTGACCACGTTCCTTATGCTGTACGCTATGTCCCTGTGACTGTTTTGTCACTACTAATCTGTACTTCTTCATCCTTTCACTTTTTCACTCAGCCTAGAGAGTATTTTGCTGATTGATGTAAGTCAGACAAAGATAAATACCATGCTATTTTACTTATATGTCTTAGATTTTGATGAGTCACTTTGAGACCCATGAACAAAAATTATTTGCCCTGTCTTTGCGAGCTGTGGGTAGAGGCAGAGATGGCACTTCTGTTTGGGAAGGGGCAAAATGACAGGTATGGCTGTTCCATAGCTATTGTCTACTCGATGTCACTCTCACAAGCCTTATAAAATTAGTCGACAGGAATTGATCAACAGGCAATATCAAACACTTTTGAGATATGTAGTGTCATTTGAAAAATGAATTACTCCAGCGGAATTACATAGAAATATTAACAATAAAATTAATGTAATAATGTCTCTTGAGGGTTTACTGTTCCAGATTCTGTCATTAATTTCATCTAAACTTTATTTTAAATGAGGGAACTGAAGTTTGACTGAAGTCATGAGGCCAGCAGGCAAAGAATAAGATATGAGGTCAGTTCTATCTGACTTTAAAAAATCATTTTCTAATCATTGAGTTTAGATATACAAGTTATAGATATGTATTTTTATTTTGTAATACATTTTAATTCTAAATTAAAAAATGATATGAAATGGAGTGATTAATGATGGGTTCTGCTTGGTTAGGGTATAATTCATCTTGTGGGGACTTTTAAAACCATGCTAGTAGCTGAAATTCTTATATTCTGGGTAAGTAAAGAACTAAAGACAGAGGCAAGCATGAAAATAAGCCTTCAGACTTTACTTTAAAATGATCATCCATGCATAGAACTGAATATGAAAATTCTGCCTAATCCTGGGAAGAACTGCAGGATGAAAATGTGATGGTCTCAGAACCATAACTACAGTCTGTCACCGAATGCTGATCTGCTCTGGAGAAGTGTACGGGGAACATTTGGCAGTGGTCTGGAGTCTGAGACTCCTGCTTTTGTTCAAATAGAAACTTAGTGAGCCAGTGTTGGCAGAAGATGAGTGAATCATCTTGCATACGGATGCTATTGTAGGATCATTTGTATCTATAACACTCAGGCTTATGGTGATTCAATAGAGAATGTAATCTCGGGCACTCTATTTAATATCTGTTCAAAGCCGAGGAGAAACGCCTCCAGGAAACACTTAGCTTCCTCTAAGTTACCTGATCCTGAGACCCAAAATAGGAGAACTCAAGAGGCAGAAAACAATCTTACAAAGGCCTTGTGAACAAGCTTTTGTCGGCCTTCTTTCTTATTTCTTAGTCAGCTGCTTGGCTGAAGTCAATTGAATTTTCTTATAAGTTCAGTTATGATTTATATAATTTGCCTACCAATCCAGCCTTATCCACCTGGAACTCTATCTGAGCCGGGGAAGGAACAAATTGGTGAAGATTCCTTCCCCTCACCCCAATTTTATTGAGATCAATTTAACCAACAAAATTGTAATATCTTTAAAGTATATAGGTGATGAATTAATATATGTACCTTGTGAAATGATTCCCACAATCAAGTTAATGAAACATCTATCACCTCACATAGTTACTTTTTTTTTTTTTTTGATGGGAACACTTAAGATTTTCTCTCTTAGAAAATTTAAGTAATGCAATACAGTGTTATCAACTATAGTCACCATGTTATACATTAGATTCTCAGAACTTATTTACCTTATAAATGAAAGTTTGTACCCTTTGACCATTGTCTCCCCATTTATACCACCTGTAGCCCCTGGCAATCACCATTTCACTGTTTCTGTGAGTTAGACTTATGCTTTTTAGATTCCACATATAAGTAAGACAATACAGTATTCGTCTTCGGCTTATTTTACCTAGTGTAATGCTCTCCAGTGTCTTCCATATTGTTGCAAATGGCAGAATTTCTTTATTTTTTAGGGCTAAGTCATATTCCATTGTGTGTATTTATATATTACATTAAAAAAAAAAACTCCCTTCATCCAATCAATGAAATGGGGGAATGCAGGTATCTCTTGAAAATAGTAATTTAGTTTCCTTTGGATAAATGTCCAGAAGTGGGATTGCTGGATCATATGGTAGTTCTATTTTTAGGCTTTTTGAGGAAGCTTCATACTGTTTTCCATAAGGAAAAGATTCCTTTTGATCAGCTGCCATAAGGTCGGTGGGATCTGATAAAAGCTAACTAAATATTATTAAGAAAAAAATCTGTAGTCCATCTCAGCCGTGTGTGTGTGTGTGTGTGTGTGTGTGTGTGTGTGTGCGTGTGTGTTTGATACTGAATGCAGCAGAGAGAATCCCATGACATTTCAGTGTGTGTGTGTGTGTGTGTGCGTGTGCACGCGCGCGTGTGTTTGAGACTGAATGCAGCAGAGAGAATCCCATGACATTTCGAAGATGTAGATTGAGAGCTGGTCTCTGGGGCCACTTAGATTATTCGGTTGAACATCAATAGCCTTAATTTAATTCCCTCTGTGAGCCATTTAGCTTGACACTGACATAACCATAGCCTCTAGAGTATTTTAGGGATTTCCAAAACAAAATATTGGAACACAGTTTTTTTCTTTGGGTTAAATTCTGGTTTCTGCCTACGTGTGATAGAAATAAAAACAGGCAGTTAAGTTCAGCACACAGCAACGTGCATTTGCAGCCTCTAAATATTTGACAGAGCAGGTAAGAAAGAGGTCAAAACATGGATTTAGTGTTCGGGACCCAGACGTTGTGTTGTCTGTTGACAGCTTGGTGAGAATGGTCCCTGGGTAGAGGGACTAGAATGCAAGGATTTGTTGCGTTGTTTCCAGATATTGGTCTGGGGGGAAGCACTTTCCTTTTCAGTTCTTTAGGCTGTTCAGAGATGCCCTGAAGCCTTGTAGGGAACCCATTAATTTTTTTTGTGTTAATATCCTATTTATATGTAGACTTTAAAAAGTCAAATTTGTCGAGAGAAAGAATATCCATTGATATGGAAATCAGAAGCCCCTCTACTTCTCTCCTCATTTTGTCTTCTCCATAGGTCGCAGCTTTCAAGCATTCTTACTGATTCTTGAGGATTTATCTTTGTGGCTCTAATTAATTTGCTTATATTATTTCTTGACATTTTAGTTTTAGAAATTGTCAACTGGTATTCCACTGCGAAAAATGAGGACTTAGCTTTACTTCCTCCCTCTGCGTTCCTTATACATGTACTTTCTCTCCCTTCTCATCTACCTGCCTCTTCATATAATCATGTTTTATTTTAGTCAAGTCAATAGTGAATATTTAGATTTTGACATAAAAATCATATTTACGCTGCACTTGGGTTTGTTTTTCTCTGTGTATTTCCTAATACGTACATAATTTTAGGAAGTGAGAGACTAGGTATAATTTTTTGCACTATATTCTATGGTAACTTTTTTCTTTCTCTGAACACCTTTTTGTTTTTCCTTCAGTGCTTTAATTTTGCATTTTGTCTTCTAGTGCACTCAGCGGGAACACTAAGTGCTTTGTTTAATTTTGCCTTTCGTTTTCTATGTACTGAATTAAACACTGGGTGATCTACCAGTTTCCACCCCTGATGTAATTTCTCCCAGAGCACTGTCTCTTCTTCAGTCTGGACTGGTTGTCCCTCAGCCTGATTCATAGCTCTCTTCACTTGCATTGTCCCTCAGGGGTTTCCTTCATCTGCTTCCTATGTTGGATCTACTCTTACCTGTAATGGTCATCTTGACTGATTCTTTATACCCAAGTTGATCACTCCCAGGATGTGTCTCTGTCTGACCCAAATTTCAGCCTCATAAGGTTAACTCTAAGATTTGGAACGCCTACTTGTTTATTGGGTGGGTCTCTGGAGCCCCTAAGACTTGTGTGATAGGGTTCACTTAATCCTCCTCTTTTGGGAATGATACCTCTGCTCACTAATGTGCCAAATATTCCTCAAGTAAAGACTCTTTATCCTTTCTTAAGAATAAACCGACAAAGTGTACGGTCCCCCGCTCTTGGCAATTAGATACAAGATCTGGATATCTGTTTCTCAAATTGATTTTCTATCAACTCTCCTTATTATGCCATCCCCTTTATTCCCAATTTTAGAACTGTTAGCAGTTCCTAGTCTTTAGGGAATTCAAGGCAATTCATGTTGGATCATTGCTTTTCTCAGTTTTATATTAATATTTAGTTTTCTTGGATTCACTAAGGCATTTACTACTAATCTATTTCCCAATCTCCAATATTTTGTTATCATTTTCTCCTCTCCCATTTCTCCTCATCTTTGTGGATTTATATGTTTTAAAAATCGTTTACTGTCATTTTAATGGAGTTTTGGAAAAGACAAAAGTAGATAAATATATCCGGTTTTCCATCTTTTCCTAGAAACTCACCATATGTACATTTGTTAAACACACTCTTTTTCAATCAGTACAATTAAAACAAAACACTTTAATCCTATCTGCCTTCTCTCTTCATGCAACAAACTTCAAACCTAAACTGATGTGTAACCACAAAGCAAATCCTCTCTTAAGATGCTCGTTATACTTAAAATATTTATTGTGCCAATATATTAATCATTTCAAACTGTGTCTTTAATTATCAAGATTATTAAATGACCTCCCAAAACAATCACTTGGGGAGGCATTACAAAATGTCCTGCCAAGGGCATGCTGGATGTTTTAAAAGGGATTTTCCTGTATCCCTTGGAGGAAAGGGGTGTCATATGTCATGTATTATATGGTGCTGAAGATGTGGAATGTATTGTTCTGTGAGAGAGTAAGTGCCATATCACTGGAAGTGCTTAGAGAGAGGCTGAGTAAGCATCTGTCAGGGAATCCAGTGTTTTTATATGAGGTTAGAATAATTAAAGTCTAAGAATCTCTTCCAGTTTCTACACATCTATAAGTCTATGGATTTTAGTGAGAATTCCCTTCAAATTTGCATACTTCAGCATTACCTCTGTGATGGTATGATGACTTTACACTGTGCTTGGAGGAACTAACCAGCCTTAGACCCTAGTTCTATGTCCATGTTAGGTATCACTCAGTCATTAGTGGATAACATTTGTGATTGTTCATATAGAGTGCTCCATAAATACTAAAAGAAAGAAAATAGAGGAGAGAGAGAGAAAGAAAAGAGAAGAAGGGAAGGGAAAGAAAAGGAAGAGAAGAGGAGAGGAGAGGCATTCAGAATCTTGAAGTCTTTTAGAAAAAGAGCAGCAGCAACATAGTGGTGAGCAACAGCAACTATGGTGTTTTATTATAACTGGCTGAGGGCAGAGTCATTCCAAGAGAGGAGATCATGAGGTCCAGGGTCAACTTTAGAGACGCCAGTCAGAGCTTTCCTTCCCAGTTCTCCTGCTCCCATCTAAAGTGTTTTAATCCACATTGCAGTGCAGTAGCAGTCAAATAATAACATTACCACTGTGTTTAGTTTTTAGTCTCTTCACCTGGCCCTCTGTTTTACAGATGATGTAACCGAAGCTCAGAGAGTTTAAATGACCGGCCAAACCAGGGCTCAGAAGTTGTGTACAATGGGTCATTTGTTCTCATGCTATGACATTTTCCCACAGTGTTGTCTCTGTGGTCTTTTAAGGACAGTTTTCCAGGGGAAATGAACTAAAGAATTCTCAAGAGAGTCTGATGGCTTTGTAGGACACTGGCTTATTGATGACTGTGGTAGTAATAGGAATAAAGTCGATTTCATGTTTTATCGTGATGCAGTTGGTAGCCAACAGAGCCTCTTTCTCTTTCTGGAATGCTAGAATGCCTTTATAAAGCATGGCCTCTTCTCTGGAGAAGTTAGAATGGAGATGCTTAAGCCAACAAGCTGGTGACACCATTCTAATTTTGAGGAAAGATTCTATGAGGAGGAAGGAGAAATCTTTTTCACTGTCAGAATAAATCAGCATGTGCCAATGAAACGTTTTAGATAATTTCTTCCCTGTCTTGTTGAGAATCAGTGGGTGTGTACCCATATATTCATATAGGAGTAGGTGAAGAGGTAGAAGAATTGAAAAAAGATGGTTGGGCTTTCACGGATGACTTTGATAATGACGCCTATATGGGAAACTTTCTAGTTAATATAACATACCTGAGAGTGCTGTCGCCCCAGAATATTCCCAGACACTTATAGGGTATGTTATTGGTAAAAGAACCCTGGAATTTTAAAATTTTGAAGTCTCTTCAATAGCCTAAATTTGACAAAGCTCTGAGTATTATTTGTTAAGAATTGGCACTTCAGGATTATATTTGGTTTTCCCCTAATATTCCCAAAGACTTGCAAAACTTCTCTGCATGCAAATTACTCCAAAATAAGACTTTGGCTTGAATTAGCTAAACCAAGAAATCCCCATAATACATTGTTTTACTGTCCGTATTTATCATGTCTTCATGTGACATTTCCCTTTGTTTATCATAAAAGTGTTAATTGAGGGGATTTATTACATTTAAATTGTCCATGTCCTGTAGTAAATGTTCAATATTTCCGCTGACTTTTTAAACAGGGTATCTGGTTTGGCTACTTTGGGCAAAGGTTCTTTTAAGGCTCTTTTCTCTTCTGCTTTCCCCGTCTTGAGCAAGAACATCATCTCCCTTCCATTTCTCAAACTTGGAAATTGGACTCTTATTTCATCTACATCTGGTTGCTTTTTATATCTTCTTCTTCTTTTTTTCCTAAATGAGGTGCCATACTAGTTTCCTCCCTTTTAGCACCCACGTTTCTGTTCTTGCCGAAGTCCTCATTATTCAAGCCCAGGCGCTTTCACAGTATCCTAAGTGCACGTGGTATTCAGGCTTTCCCACACTCCCCTCTCCTCCTAGGTCTCATCTCAGCGCCATCTCTTAGGTGAGGAAATGATGTAGGTTGTGGGTGCTGAGAACACCGCTTGTGCTTACTCCCAGCTCTGCCTTCGTTTAGCTGTATGCCCTTGGCAAATTATTTAATCTCTCTGTGCCTGTTTCATAATCTGTAACATGGGGATAATGACAGTGACTACCCCTAATGCTGTTAGGATAATTAACGTGAATTTATACGTGGGAAATACTAAAAGCAGGGCCCAGAACATCGTAAATGCTCGCTATATATGTTAGCTATTATTATCACATTTTAATACTTGTCCCACTGTGTTTTTTTTCTTTTCAGCATTTTTAAGCTTGCAGTTATTAAGCAAGCTTACTGATTAAGCTTACTGATATTGTTTCATGTATATATTATTTTTCTAAGATAGCTATTATTCTCAAATTTCAGATAAGGAAATAAAGCTTCAGAAAGTTAAATCACAAGCTCAAAGTCCCACAGGTGGCAAGGGATATATCTGAGATTGGAATACAGAGCCCATTTGCTTATCCAATAGATTGTTCTACCTCCACATGTGAACTCTGGCCAATGACGTCATCTAGCCATTTATAAAACAGGCATAATGTTGTCTTCAACATAGAGTGGGAATTAAACAACGCTGTAACACGTTTATTCCCAAACCTGTCAAATAATAGTCTCTCAATAACTGTTATTACTTTTATTATACACTATTACTGTTACTTCAATATAATAGAAAGACATAATCTATAGATTACTTCGTAATCTGTCTTTAATAAGGAGAAGTAATCTTTAGAGATTGCCATATAATAATAGAAGTAATTTATCAGTAATAGAAATAATTTATTTTTAATATTAAACATTACATTAATTACTTTCAAATTTTTCTTAGTCTTATCAATTTATTCCTCCAGTTAAACTTCAGAATTATTTCACCAAATTATTTACCCCCAGTGAAAAAATTCCATTATTTGTCTGTTCAGAATTATGTTAAGATCACAAATTGGTTTTATGAGATGACACCTTTTATAGGAATTTTTAAATCAAGAAATATAGAATGTTTTTACATGTCTTTTGTTTTTTTTTTCATGGCCTCAATAAAATTTTAATGATGTCCTTATTATAAGCTGCACATATTTTCTTGATATTTTTGTATCTTAAGTTTTGATTTATAAGTACTACCTTTGTTCCTTTTATTTTTAGGTTCTGTCATATCTTATTATGTTCGTGTATGTTACTTCAGTGGTCTGCCACTTTACCTGCTCTGGAACAGTACAGGTAAGAAGTCAAGAAATTTCAAAGATTTCACTATACTTTTACAGAATACTTCATTTTTAAAAAATTAAGGTATGATATTAGTCTCAGCTATGCAACATAATGATTTGATATTTGCCCCATTTGTTTTTAATATCATGTGTTATATACTCATATTTTTCACATGTTTGTATGCACTGAATCACATGATGTCCTTTCCATCTGGCTAATGAGAATTTATATGTTTAAATATAACATTAAAAGGCAGGTTTTTACAAACTTGGGCTTCAGATATAATGAATCCAGGATACTGGATTTCATTGAATAGACTATCAAGGAAGACTCTGAAGGTGGTAGGTTTTGAAGTTGGTCAGAAGAAACTGATAGATTTTAATGAAGAAGAACTATCTTGAGATAAGGCAGAGAGAGAGGAAGTGAGAGATTGAGAGATATTAATGGAGCATATGATTATGAGTTAAGAGACATAGGGTAGAAGTAGAAATATTTTTATGTGGTTAAATTCATGCCTTAGGGCAGAGATGGTTAAATTCATGCCTTAGGACAGAGATGGGTTAAATCCATGTCAACCCAAAGAAACTGATAGAGAATATTGTGTTGTGTTGTGGAGGGTTCAGAGGCTGTCTGGACTCTTATGGAAAAGGATGCTGAGATGTCAAATATGTTCTCTAGAGAGGTGAGTGTTGGCTTCTGTTGGCCACACATTACCCTCACTAGTTTCTAGGAATTGATTGACAACTGTAAGCAGTTTACCCTAGGGGTAAACCAAATTATGGGCAACCTGAGAAAGACAAAGGTGGCTCATAAAGGGGAAAGGTAGGTTAACCAGGTGATGGAGAAAATTGTTCTTTGTGTTACCATTTTGGCTAAAGTGGCAAATATATTCTAACATTGGTGGTGTTTGTTGATAGTATGATCTGTACTGCCACTGAGCCCCTGTTCTTCTTCTCTCGTGGCTCATCTTCTGTACTGGTTAAGAGTGTATTATCCTCCCGCTCTGCATCGCTGAGGCTTCTCTAGTAGCAGGGCACTGCCAGCAGCGGCATGTTCTACCTGCGGTATGGGGCAGGAAACTCAGGGCCTCATGGTTTTACTTTATACTGGCTTGTTTTTCGGAGCTCGCCCTAGTTTTAGATTTCTGAAATGAGAGATTTTTACTTTCATAGCAGATGAACATAAGCTTGGTGGTATCATTCCATTCTTAAATTCTGAAAATTAGACTCCTATTTTCTCTTTAGAGTTCATATTCGGTAAGATGGAAATTCTATGTCTATGAGACTGTCTAAAAGTTCATTCAGCAGCTCAAGGTCTGGGTGTCTAAAAACGGTCTATGCAGTAATGAGACTATTTTCAAATTCATATTATTCAATGAAAAGATTTCCCTTTCACATAACTTTTCAAAGTGATCGCTGCACGAATTCTTAATATTGCCTATGAGATTTTTGTTTTTTTCTTTTAAAATATAGTGTTCATGGTAAAATTAGTGTATAGGACATGTTGAGATAAAAAATTACATGTCCGGTTTCTTCTTTTAAAAGCTATATTTGGAAAGAATATTTTGAAGGAAATTCATATTCAGCTTTTTTTCTATGCTAGTCTCTGTGATTGTATAATTCAAGGATACATAATAGGTTCCCAATAATTTTTTTTAAGTCAGTGGGTAAAGAATTAATTGGACTTGTCACTAGGATTAGCCATCCAAATGGAACTTTTTCTGGAATTACATCATAGCCGAGATTCATTTTTCCTTTCTTGATTTCCATGATGGAGAGGATGAGCTAGCAGTAGTAGTGAGAACATATGGCTGAAATATTGCCAGGATCTGAGAAGGTCTTCCTGATTTTATGCTTGCTGGGGTTAGTCTTAGATGATAAATCTAAGGGGACATGCTAAGCTCAAAGTTTAAGGCAAGGCGGGAAACCTGTAGAAGAGTTACTCTTCACACAGTAAAGGCTTAGGGAGAGACTCAGGGAAATTGATTTCTAGTCTTGACAGCCATCATGAGGCAAACGGACATTCTAGGACTCAGCTTGTCTGTCAGAAGTGTTAGCTTCAACATGGGCTTTAAAAATTAAATATTATATTTATGCTTTGTGTCCTAAGGTATTTGAAATGGATTACATTTAAATGCAAAAAGGAAAATTATGCACTTTTAGATAACAATATAAGAAAATATTTGGAAGCTACAGCTTGGTGGAGTTTTTAGATATAAACATCTAAATTATGATCCATAAGTGAAAATAATCAATAAATTGACTTATAAAATTATTTTTTTTTGGTCTGAGAAAGACCCTGTTAAGAGGATGCAAAGACAAGCAATAGACCTAGAGAAGATATTTGCAAACCATATATATGACAAATGATTTATCGCTAGAATATGTAAAGAACTCTCAAAATTCACTGTTAAAAAAACAACCAAAGTAGAGAATGAGCAAAAGATACAGACGCATTTCACAGGAGTGGATATACAGTTGGCAAAGAAGCACATGAAAAGACACTCATCATCACTAGCCGTAGGAAATGGGAATTAACACCATGATGATGAGATATCATTAAGTACCTGTTAGAATAGCTAAAATAAAAAAAATAGTGACAATACCAAATTCTGCCTAGAAACTGGATCTCTCTTATGTTGCTAGTGGGAAGGCAAAATGGTAGAAGCATTCTGGAAAATAGTATGGCCATTTAAAAAAAAAAAATCCCTCATCATAGAATTCAGCAATTGAAATCCTGAGCATTTATCTGGCAAGGAATAACTTATCTAGAGGGAGAAGAACCAAATCTCCTTGGGCCAGAAGTCAGATTAAGTGAAGTAAAATTCTTTGAGCCTTAAAAACATGGTAATGGTTTCAAAGTAGAACGTAGGAACAATTTTGGTCTATTTCAACACAGGGTCATATTGGTTTAGGATTAGCATACTGTTTAGTGGATACTTTAAGCCATGTAAGTTTTAAGGAGCATGTGTCCATGTTCAAGCCCAGTATCTTGGCAAGTCTCCTTCTACTGGCAGAATATTCATCACACATACAGGGAAAAAAGCTGCAAATCAGCACAGGAAGCGTGGTCACCTGTTTGCGGAGATGTACGGGGAATCAGGAGTCTAATAACAGTTTTACTTCAAAGAGATATTGGCTTAGTAGGTGTTCTTTGTGCTTTGATGGCCACTAATTAAAGTTTTTCTTCTCCACACTCAATGAGAGTACTCAGCATTTCGTTGCCAAGTTTTCTGGCCTCTGGTCATTAAGCTTTCACGAGCAATCCGTTATAGCCCTGAAAGTTTACTCCCATTGCAGATAGATTGTGACATTAATGGTCAACATGCCAGGATGAAGAATGGGTCATGTCCATTCTTATTGGAAAGATTGGGAAATTTCCCTGAAAATCATGTATCCTTTGGACTAATTTCTCTAACTCTCTCGTTTTCCCACATGTTGCCAAATCTTGCAGAAATGCCTTTCAACCTGTGCAATTAAGGAGATTAAAAGTGACAGCAATTTTCTTGTTGAATTCATGATGGGTTTTTAGTTTTTCCACTTTTCAGAAAAATATAATCACCACCCCCTTATACAAGAATGATATCAGAAACAATCGCATATTAAATCCAGGAGAAAATGCAAGCAGAGAATGGGCAGGAAAATATCAACATGATATTATGATTATAATGATTTATGTTTTTATTGTCTCAGGTTCTTAAGTCGACATTCAATACACTTTTTAATCCAGCCCAAGTTATCTTTCTAGCATCATCTCCTATTTCAAAACACGTATTTTTTTACTTTATGTTAATTCATTGGGTTTTGTTTAACTTTTTGAATTTTTTCCTTTCTTTATCTTTTTGTGTGTTCATTTTCCTCACACATCTGTAAATACCCTCCCATTTCTGTCCACCTCTGGCAAATCCTTCTCATTCTAAGTGCTCAGCAACAATGCTCCTTCCTGGATTCCCCCATCAGACACAACCTCCTTCTCCTCTGAATGCCTTTGTTTTTACTACATGTATGGAAGTGGGTTCATTTTGTCATTGATAATTGCATGTAAGACTGTTTATTCGATAAGAGTTGAAGCAACAAGAGTAAGTGAAATACTCAAGGGAGAGTGTTTAATGGAGAAAAGAAGGCTGAAAGTGGATTTCTAGAATGCATCCATGAAAGCATTTAGAATTAGCTCACATCCTCCCCTTCCACTACTTGTACTTTCTATGCTTAAACAAATATTCACCTCTTCTATCTCAATGGACCACTTGAGCTAATTGTTACGTATTAAACTTACCTGCGTTGCTAAAGCGAAGACTTTCTGCAGGTGAGCCCAAACTGGTGACTGATAGGATACTCTCATTTCTAGAAAATCAAGTCTTGTTTTCCAAATGTGTTTTCTTCAAAGATACAAATACATATTACATGGAGACACATGCATGCACTGACTTCTTCTACCCACAATACTGGCCATTTTGATTAATGAAATCAGAACATATCATCAGTGTTCATACAAACAGCTTTACATTTCTCTCCCTTTAATTTTCCTTCTTCTCTCCCTCTACCTTCTTTTTCTTCCATAAACTCATTAAGGAAAAAGTACTTTAGATGTAAGGGATTTTTCTGTTAGGGTCACTATGACCTCAATTCAGGATAGTCCTAACTTTGTGATGTCTGATAAAGACTAATTGTGATGACATTGGATTATAGTATCATGGAACAATGAATACAACACGTAGACAGAGAAAGGATAGGAGCAGGAAAGGAAAGGGTAATTTACTGTAAAGATAAAATGTTTATTTCAGTCGGGTAAACAGCAGAGATAAGAAAAACTTACCTCTTCAAAATAAAATTTCTTTATTATAATAATACAGGCTTATTGAAAAATAATATCAACTATTATTCTTACCATGATTAACATCATGTCTATCATGTGATATTACAAAAATTTAATTAAACTCTGAATACAGTTTCAAACTATTTTCGTTAATATATCATGAATATACTATAATATACCAAGAATATCTTTTATAATAAATGTTAATAAATATAGAAGCATATGAATATTTGTAATTTTATTAAATGAACTGTAAACCGTACCATAATTTATATACTAGTGGTCTATTAATGCACACTAGTATTTACTGACTCCACTTTTTCTACATTTTAAACAATACTGTAATGTACATCTTACATACATTTTGTTTAACTTATTTGTTTCCTTAAGATAATTTCTAGAAATTGACTTGATGTGTTCCAGGGTATGCACATATAAATTTAAATTCCACATTTAAATTTAAAGTCCATAGTTCATTTTCTTATTTTTATGGTAACAAAATAACTTGAATATTTTTTATTAACAATTTATTTCTATACGTTATTATATATTGAAGTATATGTCTACTTATATTATTGTAGATATGAAATATAAATTTTTTACATATACTAGTTATTCATCTCTTGGCTCCATTTATTATTTTTTAAAAGTTTTATTTAAAATTTTTATGACATAAGACTGTCAATCTGTTTGTTTTCTGGCTTTTGATATCAACATCCTAATTTAATTTATAATTATATAAAACTTTTTCTAAACCAGTATATAAATAATTATCACTTAATAGTAATATTAATGGAAATAACATTTACATTGTGTTTTCTAGATCAGCAAATACTAGTCCCAGACTTTTAGAAACATTCATTCATTTATTCAGTATTATCTCATTTAATCTTTATAAAAATCTTATAGAGAATATGATTCCTATTTCATAGGGGAACAGATTCAAAATAGTTAAAAGATTTCTTAAAGTCTAGCTAACACTTTAAATAGCAACAGTGGAGCTTGAAACTAGTTGAGAAATTTAAAATATACTTCATGATATCCAAAGCTAGAAATTGACTTATTTAGTAACAATGATACCCCACCTACCTTTGGACTTCGCAGCCTTTCTTGAACAGTGGTTACTGGCTTATTGATAAAACACACACATGGAAAAAAATCAAAAGCAATAAATATTTTTCAAATACTTCATAATCCCAGATTAGGTATTTTGGAAGGACAGTGTCTCATTGTCCACAGTCCCCAGGGGGTTGTCAGTCTCCAAGACCAATGACGTTTTACTTTGGTGCAGACTAGCCACTGGCCTGAGTCCAACTGAGGCCATTAGCAGCTGATGTTGGCTGAGGCTGTCTGGAGTAGTGACAGCATTGACTCAGTTACCCCAAGGTGTCCCTGCACAGGTCGGGAATGCAGCTACTTCATAACCCTAACTGTGGAAGGAGGGCAAGAAAACTTTCTAGACTTGGAAGAATTTGTTTCCTACAAATTTGTTTCTGTTAAGGCCTAATGGTGTGTATGAAGACTGGGGAGCGGATTAACACCACTTCCTTCTCCTCATCACTTCTGTATTTAGAGAATTCAGAAGCCTTTTCCCTATTCAAGCAAACAGTTCATTTTGGAAAACTGAAAGGACATAAAAATTATACCTAGAAATCAGGGCTGTTTTAAATATACAGAATCTCAAGAGTGAAAAAATGCTTGGAGGTCTCACTCTTCTTAAGTCTGAAATCGACTTCAGTGCTGTGGGTCTAAGGCTTTTGGCTACAGTAAATGTCAAAGTTTTTTTTTTTTCTTTTTTCTTTTTTTGGTTTAAACTTAAAACTGAATACATAGAGAGAATCATGAGCATTGAATGTCAACACTCCAGGATCCTTTCTCTGGTTTGGATCACCTGGTACCCATCTGTGCCTTCTTTGTATCTCATGCTTGCTTCTATCCTTGTTCTCAATACAAGGGGGTTGCAGTGATATTTACTGTCTGTTCCCTTCTTGGATGATGAGTTTCTTAAAGATAAGGACTTCGTCTTATTTATCTTTGTACTTAGGGGGCAAACTGTGACAGGCACACAAATATGATGAAAAAAGTTTGCTCTGATTTCCTAAGCACTAGAATATCACCATTAAGAAGATAAGACTCAAATCAGCCATTAAAATTTGGTATGAAATGAACAATGGTAAACCTCTCCTTGGAAGCGCAGAGAAGGACTTTTGCATTTACTTGGGTGGGATTAAAGGAGGCTTCTTCAGGGAGATGCCACCTCAGCCCGAATCTGAGTGTCCCCCAGCTGTGTGCTAGAGTCGTCTCACACTGGCTCATGAGAACCAATAGTTAAATTGTCAGGAATTTTGTAAGCCATTTGCTGAACACAGCTATTATTAAAAAATCAAATCATATAAAGTTACAACTCAATAAATTATATTAAAAACAAAGTAATAAAGACTCAAAACTCATCACTTTCTAATTATTTTACTACAGTCTGCTGTATCTATGCTCTTGAGGTTATTTACTTTTATTGTATCTATACGACACAACTACTACACATTCGGCCTTTCTACCACGGGCGTTGGTAAATGCTACAAACCAGGGTAATATTGTTATTATTATTATTTTTTTCCTGGAGAGCAGGCTGTTAAACATAAGCATACCACTGCCCCCCACCCATTCTCTCTAACTCATTTGCCATATCTGTTTGGGTACTAAATCTACCAGTGCTACCTGATTATATCTCAGCCTCTCAACAATAAGCATCCTCTCTATTCCACAGCCCCTGCCTTAAGTTAGGCTTTCTCTGTACCATTATTGCAACTGCCTCCTCAGTGGTCTTTGCGTTCCAGTCTGTCCACCTTCCAGTCCATTTTCCACACGGTAGTCACAATGATTCCTCCTAAAGACAAATTTACTCGATCTTTTCTCTTTTCCTAAATTCTGTAATGGCTCCCATAGTTCGCGCTCGTACACTGAAGGCTTTCTCTATGCCTGAGGCACTCTGTCAGGGTCTCAGCCTCCTTTCTTCTCACTGGCATTCTGTCCAGATCTTTAACTTTCCTACAGCTTCACCAGTGAAATGTGTTGCATCATAACCTCTGTGCTCGTCTCATCTTGTTCCCTCTGCCCGAAATTTCTTCTACAGCTTCTTTTATTAAAAGAGACAGCATAGCCAATAGCATGTGTTTTGTCATGTTTTGTCCTCAGATTAGACCGTTTCACTTCTCAGCTCTGCTAGTTACCATCTTGGATAATCTGAGCAAGCAACTTATCTGCTCTGAGCTTTAGTTTTTTTCACCTGAGCATAGTAGTGCTTACCTCATGGGGTCATTGGAAAAATTAAAGGAGAAAAAAGTATATGCATATAATTATCAGATTAATACCTGTACTATAATACTAAATGAGTATTAGCTTTGATTATAATTATTATGGAATTTTGCTCATCCTTTAGCAATCAAGGCCCACTTTTGCCCTGCTGGGATAATTGTCCCTGTTTCTTGCAGTGTGATTTAAATATCCTTTTCCTCTTTTTTGTTGTCCCCTTATAAAGCTCATGATACACCATTGACAAAATTTTACAAACTGTATTTAATTGCAGCAAAGTCTTAGATTTAAGTGGTTTTAAAAAGAAACAAGCTGAAGCTTGTTCAGAGTATATCAAAGTAAAAAACTTCTTGGTATCACAGGACCCAATCAACAGAATGAAAAGACAACGTACAGAAAGGTAGGAAATATTTGCAAATCATTTATTTAATAAGGGATTTAAAGAAAAAAATAAAATAAAACAACAATAACAACAAAAAAACGAATGCAGTTAAAAACTAGGCAAAAGACTTGAATAGACATTTATCTAAAGATGATATACAAATGGCCAACAAGCACGTGAAAAGATGCTCAACATCACTAATCATTTATTAAATTCAATATGTCACAGGACTTCAAAGTAGTAGCTGGCTGAAATTGTCACAAAAGACTTAATAGAGGAGGTTAGTAGAACAAGCTACCTTGTCCCTACCTCTTAGTGACCAGGTGATAGTCATAGCTACAAGAAGGTTTTTCAGACCTGCATTCCAGATCCAGTGGAGTTTGGGGACTGGGAAGCACAGATTCTGCAAGTGAGTGACTGGGGCTGACGGTGAGAGAGGCCAATCCTATTTCTACCCTTTGGATCCCAGACCTGTGTATTTTAATGACTAAGACACATCAGGCTGTAGTGAATGGCTTTTGGTTCAGTGTGCATTTTACATCCCAGATGAGGTTACACCTGAGCCCACATCTTGGTTGGGAATTTAATAGGCCACTTCATGGTTGCAGTAGGCAACTGCTTCTTGGTGAGAAGGTGTAAGGTAGGTCCAGTAGTCTCATGACTGACTCACTGGTATACATCTTTGGCTGGAAAGTTAAGCCTTTGTTTTGAGAAAACTTGTGGGACTCCATGTTGGAATCAGGCATCTCACGTTGTTCTCTTTCTTGATTTTACTGCTTTCTTTAATAAATAACTTCTTCAGTAACTTTCTGAGAAAGGTTCCATGAGAGGCAAGTCTTTGGAATTTATTTAAAAATGTCTTTCTTCATTTCATCCTTGAATAATATTTTGGTTGGTTTTAGAATTCTACAGTTGAAAATTAGAAAAGCTCAGGCATCATATTGGGGGTGGAATTTGAGAAAATGCTTAGCTAATTGCCTCAAGTGATAAGGGAACATGATTATTAATATTAATATTAGCCCAGTAAACCCTGAGCTATAAGAGTTTGGAGGACTCAGGAAGGAAGAAGAAATTTCTGGAGATGAAGTCAAAAATGACTTCTGCACATGGAAGAGGATTCAGGCACATGAGAGGTGCCTGGGTGGGAAATGCTCAATGGACTTCAAGAATAGTGAAGTCTGATATCAGTGTTGAGCTGTTTCCTGTTTACTGTTGTAATTTGTCTGTTAGTCTTAATATTAGGCAAATTCTGTTTTGCATTTAAAAAATTTAAAGAAAAGGTCCACATTTGATTTCTTTTACTCATGCAACGTACATATCATTATATATGTATACTTCTGAGAGTAGACCACCATGATGTGTTAGAAGTTTGACCTCAAAAATCAAACACATTTCCAGCTCTCCTCACATATTCTATACTCATAATCATCTGGACACATATGGTTGGGAATATTAAAGTCATCTTATTGAAAACAGCTTCATTGCAAACCACATTGCATGGAATAAGCCCTGATATAAATTGACCACCCTTTATGTAGATGGCTTGCATAAAATAAAACTTCATTAACTTCAAATACTAGGCACTGGAATATTAAGGGACTCTGAATAAAAAGAAAATGAATAGATCTGGTCATCTGGGGAGTAGCAATCTGTTGCACCAAATTAGACAAAACTTGCATCGAATTAACATTTGATTAATGAGATTTAAGGCTGTAATACTATGTTTTCATATGCGGAAGGACCATGGAAAATGAGCAGATTTTTCTGCCTGTCTGGGGCAAGAAGAATGAGAATGGTCGCAGCAGGGGCTGTGAACTCTGTTTAACTTAGAGACTTGTGCTTTAAGTTAGATCGGGCTGTTTTCTGCAGAAGCACATTGCATGCTGCTTCATGGCGGTATAAAAATGAAGATCGGCACCCAGAAAAAATACAAATGCAAAATCCTTGTGTGAGGTTGGAACTGCAAGCAGGGTATTTAGCAAGTTAAAAGTGTGAGGATTGAGGTACTGTTACCTGTAAGGGTTTTAGATGAGCACAAAATGTTTACAAAGGTTGGGAGGTTTTTCACAATGACACAAGACTTTTATCCAGTTGTTGGTAGGGCATAAGAAAATGCTGGAACTGTTAAAGATTGATTTTATTTATACACTTATTTTGCGAATGGTGGATGAGGAGTAATGTGGAATTAAATGCATTCAGTGGGACAGAAACACGAGAAAGGATTATGCAATTTTTTAAATGATGAGATCAAGTAAGGAAGGCTTGACCAGGAAACATTAGTTTAACACCTGTAGACAAACTACAGTGTTTTTCTATGACATGGAAGCAAGACTCACAATTTCAAGAAAAGCCTTTAATATTTCCAGGAACCTCAACTAAAAGCCAACATTTCAGGAGTGGCTTCTGTATATCAGACATTTCATTTACTTATTTAAAAATATAGTTAACATACAATATTAAATTAGTTCCAGTTTTCAACATTTATATACTTAACAAAGTGATCACCATGATAATTGAGTAACCATCTGTCACAATGCAAGGTTATTCTGATATTATTGACTACGTTTCCTATGCTGTACATTACATCACTGTGACTCATTTTATAACTGAACATTTATACATTCCTAAATTCATTTAATCCTCACAACAACCATCTGAGGTGGGAACGTTCACTATCCTTATTTTCAACAGGAGTCAACCGAGAGTTATAGTCACACATAATTACCTAAAAAAGAAATCAAATCTTGGCAGTGTAAGTCAAGAGTGCTGTTTTTAATTGCTGTTTACCACTCTCTCCCAGGAAAGCATGTGGCAATTAGCAAACAACCTATACTTACTTGTCACTTGGATTTGTCAGGATAAAATTGCTAAAGCATCTCAGACTTTCTCTGTGACGCATACAGAATGAGGTAGCTATTGGCTTGGTGACTGATTGTATGTCTGTGATTAAAAAAAAAATATGGCACAATGCTTGTACTGTTGGTTCACATAATTAGTGCACTAAATACAGTTGTCTTAGTGCCATTGCCTATGATTATCTTTTCTACCCAACTATGTTCCAAAAATCCACTCCACCTTCAAAGCCACTCTTGGTCGGTAATGCATTGAATGGCACGCCTGCTACAGGGAGCAGTAAATGGAGCCAGCAGCTTCTTTTTCCTCTCTCTCTTCGTGCTTTGATTTCTGACATTCTTTTAATGGTAGATTTTTCTATCAAGACTGGGTTTCTCTAGTTTTTTCGACATTCAGAAATAAGGTCAAATGCTTTGTCAGATGCATTCTTAATGGAAAGATTAGGTAGTGGAGTTGATCATTGATAGAGCTGCCTATTATGAAAAGCAATTTGACCATTCAAATCAGCTCCAAAATCAGGAGCCTCCAAAAAGTCATTGTAGTACATCTACATCTCCGTGGCACCTGGAGGTGAGCAGAGACCAAATACTGGGCATGATAGAGCAAATAATAGAAATATTTGCAGTCTTCTGACAACTTCAAGAGTCAATTGAGTCAGATACAATAGAAATCTATTAGAGTCCACACACATGAGATGCAAAATTACAGGAGCTCCGGAAGTCACTCAAATTATGATAAATTCACTGCTATTTTCATCTAGTCTTTCATGTCATATTGATAATTTCAATCCTTCCAAGTGTCCATAGCAACTGTCTGTGGAATTGTATGATCCTAAATGAGTAAAGAGAGAGAAACAGCTGGTGTGGAGCTGTTTCCACGTATCCCCTCTTTTCTCAGAGAAGTCTCATTGGCTGTATGTCCTGTGTAAATGATCTGAAGGTTCCATGGCAGGGAGGAGCCTGAATTAAAAACAGAGCTTCTCCCATATTTTTCATTAATACAGATTAGGGTCTCCTTGTTGGAAGAAACCTTGGTGATCTTAAGCGTAGAGAAATATGAATAAAAAGACACAGATCAAAGGGTAGAAATATTTATAGTCATGAATGCTTTTAAGTAATTCATAAAACAACCTTTATGTTATACATGTTACTTAATCTGAACATCCTGTTTTTGATCCTATGAGGGCTCTGTGGGTTAAATGTGATGTGAATATTTGCAGTTGCAGTAAGCAGTGTTCAGTATAATAGCATAGTCATTCTGGGGCAGAAAGCGGAAATTATAAAATAATTTTGAAACTATAAATTTTATGTTGTCAGATCCTAAGCCATCAGCAAATGCCCTTACGATATAGACTTCCATTTTTTTCTTCCTTTTTACTAGTTTAAAAAATTGTGACCCAATGAAAATGGAAGAACAATATGGTAGAGTAAAACATATCTTCATTTTAGGAGCTGAAATTTCTCAGTTTTCTCAATATTTAATCTATATATTTGTTTATTCATTTATCATATAAACATGTTGAATATTTATAAATGTGGTAGACATTCTAAGTGTTGCCTCATTATAGATATATGCTCTTAGACAAGGCATTTGAATTCTGAGCTTTAATTTCCTCTTCTCTAAAATAGAGAAAATGGCATATTCCTCATAATAGACAAAATACCTAAAAGATTATATATGTATATATAAGTCTATAGAGCAATACATTTAGAGTAATTTATAAAATGTTGTATTGCATAATATACACTAATAGCATAACTATCGTAAAATGCCGTGTCCTCTTTCTACCCTACTGCGTGACAAGGTCCGGAGATGGGGACACAGGCTTCAAGGAATGCATCGTCAAGAACGAGGACGTGGCATGTGTTTAGGGATAATTGGTTTCTTAGAAACGATCCTATTAATAGGGGGAATTTGGGTAGCACAAATTCTAGTAAGTGTAAACGCTGTACAAATGGATTTCCTCAAAA
>NW_006439568.1:6161678-6219064 GCF_000325575.1 Pteropus alecto | reverse complement strand
AAGAATTAAAAGTGTAGATTGTTCCATCAGGTAGTTCCGTTCTAATGATTGAGAGAAGAATGTACTAGTTAATCATGAATATTAATAATAATATACTCTATAAGATTTTCTGCTTCGCCTAACCACAGAAATTTAACTCCCTGCTACCTTAACAACAAAGTATAATCAAATGCTAAAATAAAAAGTATAAAAGTTGTACTCAAATCACAATAAAACGGAACAGTGTCACACCGCCTCTGAGTTGTGTAGTCGACTGTCTCCCGTGCCGATGCCTTGCCCACCTTCGGGGCCCCCTGGATCCTATCGTGGCTGGACCGCGGCAGTAAAAGAAATGAAAACATCATTTTTTTCCAGACTATTTCCTTAAAGAGACATTTATTAGAATAATACTCAATAATATGTCTTTGTATTTTGGGGGTCAATTTTGCCCTTGAAGTCAGTGAAATTTTCCATTGGTGTCAGTCTAGGAGAACCATCTTTTTCTGAACTGGGTTCTGACTGTCTTGGCTGTTCCTTTTCTTGTCCTTCATTGATTTGAGTTCACCATGACAGTGGTCTAATTCAAAGTGGGAACACTTTGACTAAAATGGCGTTACTGAGATTGACATTATGGTTACAGTTGCTGAATGGATCCCTTACATTTGCAGATCCATTTATACCTAACTTTTGGCTGAACAATTTCCTTCTTAAATCTGGGAGGTTAGGTCAAGTTTTAGTACCTCATCTTACAGATGATGGAGCTGAGGCTCAGAATGTCTTAAACTAGTTAGTGGTAATTTCAGGAAAGAAGCTCAACACTTAAATTTTTCAGAGTTTATTCCACTACATAATGATTCTCAATGAGGTGCTACATCTCGCTATGGGGATGCATTAGAATCTCAGAGTGTAGAAGTAAATGAACAGTTTAAAAATATGAAAACACTTGAACTAAATGAATTAATTTACTTTTAGCCATGTTTAACTTATTTGAAAATATCAACAAGGAGAGAATGGAAGTTTTATGTTTATTAAAGGAGTGTAGATTAAGCCACTTGGATACCACTTTAGTAATTTTTGTCATGGAAATTTCATGTCTATATTATTATTTACTTATTTTTTTTTTGATAAATGTGAACCTCTATTTTGGCTAAATATATTTTTTAAAGAAGCTTTATATTATGGTTGTAAATGAAAAGATGGGATAGCTTGCCATAAAAATAAGGTAGCCGAAAAATAAAGGAATAACTTAAAATATAATTTATCTAAAGACCTCATAAATTTACCACTTGTTTACTTAGAGTGAACCATGTTTTAAGGAACTTTGGGTTTAAAAAATATGAGAAATTGTATATTGTTATACACTGCCTTTCTTAATACTTTCACATTTCAGTACCTTATTAAAACTGATTGAAACTTACAAAACCCACATTTCTGTGTGTTCTGTAATTTGTGAAAATTGCTTTTTTATTTCTACATATCGTGTGGTGCGGCATTTCATAATTATCCTCTAAAACACATTTTCTTCTTATTTTTAGTATTAGGTCCCTCCCCATGCCACCGAATTTTAACTGGATGTATGGCTGGCTAAGCATAAACCATATTTCCTAGCCTTCATTTCCATTAGACGTGGCCATGTCACTAAGTTATGGCCAGTGAGATGTGAGCTGAAGTAATATATATATAACTTTGACATTATCAGATTAAAAGAACTATTTGTGTTCTGCTTTTACTTTCTCTTTCTTATAAGCTAGAATATGGATAAGGTGGGGGTGAAGTATCTCTGAACACATAAAGACAGTGCCCTTGAGAATCATAGGACAAGAATGAAAGGACTTACGTTCTGTGATAACTTTATGAGGAAATATGCTTCCTCTTCTGGACTGGCCACCAGAATAAAATTTTATGTGAGAAAGATTTAAATAATTGCCTTTATTTAATCTTGATTAAAGAGCTAAACTAATGCCCTAATAAATTTAGCATTTATTTAATTTTTTCAGTAGAGAGATATTTATTAATGATTTAAACAATAGACTTTATTTCAAAAGATTTTCTCTAATGATTCATTTCAAAACAAGGGATCTAATACTTTTACTGTGGCCACTCTTCAGGAAAAAAATACATCAGGAGCAAAGCAAGACTGTACCCTCTTACCACTTCTGTTCAACATCTTACTGGAAGTCCTAGCTAATACTGTAAGAACAGAAAATAAAAGGTATTGGGAAGGAACAAATAAAACTGCCTTTGCTCACAGATGACATGATCAGCTGTTGAAAATCTGAAAGAACATACCAAAAAAAAAAAAAAAACCTTCCTGGAATAAATAAACAATTATATAAAGTTTGCAGGATACAAAGTTAATATACAAAAGTCAGTAGCTTCCCTTTATACAAGCAATGAACATGTGGGATTTGAAATTAAAAATATTTTACCATTTACATTAATACTCCCAAGAAGAAATACTTAGGTATAAATATAACAAAATATGTGTAAGATCTACATGAGGAAAACTACAAAACTGATGAAGGAAATCAAAGAAGAGCGAAATAAATGGAGAAATTTCCATGGTCATGGATAAGAACACTGAATATTGTTGAGATGTCAGTTCTTTTTAACTTGATCAACAGATTCCATGCAGTCCCAATCAAAATCCCAGCAAATTATTTTTGTGGATGTTATCAAACTGATTCTACAGTTTATATGAACAGGCAAAAGGCCCCAAATAGCCAACTCAACATTAAAGAGGATATGACCCTTTAGATGGTTGGTATGAGCAACTTAGATAAATGAGAGATGCTTTGGGGAGTGGGTTGGGCCTGGGGATATAAGTTTGGAAGTTATCAGTATACAGATGACCTTAAAAGCCATGTGACTCAGTGATACCAACTAGGGAATAGGGAATGACAGAAGATAGTAAACACTTGATAAGTGGTAGCTTTATGGAGATATCTAAATTTACTTCTAGAGGAAAATATTGACCCCATCTAAAGATTTCCCAGGAGATGACATGTCCCGTTGTCCTTGTGGAACACAAATATTGAATATCCAAGTCATGTAGCATTTCTCAAAGTTAGCAAGTCAGAAAATTTAGTCTGATCTTAAGTTTCTATCAGAATCATGATTGAGGGCCTTGGAATTAGAATAAAACAAACATCAAGATAGAGTCCCTACCTACAGTTATAGGAGATGTAAACAATAAAATTGTATCAATTTAGGTCAACATTAATTCTTTTCCCACTTCATTCATTTAACAAATATTAAAAATGTTTATCATAACACAGGCACTGTATCAGGCATTTGCAATATAAAGATGAATAAAGCATAGTCTTTGGCCTCAAAAAACGTTGATGCTAGCAGCAGGAAAATCATGACACCATGCTGTGATAAAAGCCTGTGCTTGTGATGGAGGGAAGCAGCAGTGCTACCTAGTATGTGGAAAAACATGTAACTCTGCCCAGAGAGTAACAAGGCAATTAAGGCAAGCTTCGAGAAAGAGGCAATGCTTAAAGTAAATGTAAACAAATGAGTGGAAATTAACTATGTGTAGGTTTTGGATATAGATTTGAAGTCCAAGGAGCTATACAAACCAAGACCACAATATGTTAGCCTTCTAAAAAGATGCCTTATCTATGTAAGGCCTTAATGTTAGACTCTGATTTTTTAACTTATAGTTTACAGAAAAATACTTTTGTATAAAGAATGCTTCTATTTCGAGGTTGCCCTTCATGTATTTTATTATCTTTTGAATAAATATATGATAAATTCCTTCCTAGGATTTTTTTTCTGTCTTGATGAACTAACATCTTTGATTATTCAGACTCTGAACACTTTTTAGCCTCGAGTGCCAAGGAGCCCAGAGCCAGATTTAATGCTCAGTCATGATAGCTTTAACCTACGTTTCTGTTCAGTTTATTTTGCCATAGAGTCTATGGTGTTTTCTGTTTCGACTGTTAAATAATCTGGTTATGTGCTTGTCTTTCATGGTCAGCCAACACAAAACCTTTTTGAAGTAGGTTGAGGAAAAGCTATATATAAATATATGTATAAGTACTACATAGCCCAGATGGAAAGCAGGCATTATTTGATGCTTTTGGAGCTGCAAAAGTCATGTACATGTTATAGTGTAGTGCATTCTAAGGTTTGCATTTATGCAGCTGTTGAACCGTACGAAAGCCCACTTGGCATTGATCCTTCCAGTTTATGTAAAGGTTTTGTTATTTTGCTAATTTTAACCTCTTTTTCTCCTTTTATTCAATCACTAAATGTCTGTCCTACACCAAGTACTCGGTATGTTTTCCCTCTGGCCATCACCTGCCCTGTTTCTAAGGAATTCCCTAGTGACTGGCCTTCCCACTCTCCCCCTATTCACTTTCTTCTGTGCAGTTACTCTGGGAGCCATCATGTCAGTATAACCTGAGCCCCTGGATACAAGTCAGGGGTGCATGGGCAGCTGTCTTTCCTAAGGTAGGCAAATAAAAGCCTTTATCAGATTGGAAATAAGAGTTTCTAGTTTAGTCCAATTGCTCTCCAGAGGAAATGAAAATTCAAGAATTATTGGCTGTGGTCTGTTATGTGGCAGAAAAAGTTGTCAATGAAAAGAGTGAAATAGCTATATTTGATGGAATAGAGGTGAAGCTGGTAGTTCTAATGCATGAAATTGCCAAAATAGGCTTGTTGGCCTCAAACAAGAAGGTAGTACCACAAGGAAACCTATCTATGGGTCACAACATGAGACTAGAAATAAAATTTTGCATTCCTTGTTATCTTAAGCCATTTTCCTTTCTCTTGTGGAATCCTCAGAGGTAGGACTCCTGCAGTCAGACTCTAGACTATCTGCCTAGGAAAGGGGGATTCTGACTTAGGTCATGGAAATGCATTCGAGTTACAATATGGCGCAAAGTAAACAATTCCTGATGAATAAAAATTACCAAACCTTTGTAGAGCATCAAGGCATAAAAGTAAAGCAGAAACTTAACAGAAGCACTGTCATGAAACAGATTTAGCATAAAAGGTGGAAGGAAATATAAGTAGAGGTATAAACGATAGTTGTGTAAGTTTGTAAAAGTAACTAATTCTTAAAAACAAACAAAATGATTTCTTATAAAAAGAATCATCGGTCTTCATAATTAAAAAACATAAACAATAAAATAAAAACTTTGTCACATAAACGACAAAGGGGAAGATGAAATTAGTGAATTTAAGATTTTTGTGTAAGGTAAATAAGTTCATCAAATTCAGTTATATTTTATTTATGTCACATATCTAAAAGAAAAAACAATACAAAGTGAAAAAATAAAGTGATGAATATTTTGTGAAAATGTTATAAAAAATGGCAATATATGTGACAAAATAGAATTTAAGGTTGACAATACTATGCAGAAAAAAGTAATGATTTTTATAAATAAAAATTACAATCTACCATAAACATTTATGCCTCTTATTAAGAAGAAATACATATTAGAAATATAAGTAATGGAAGACACACATATATATGCATGTACATATATAATGTATATAGTAAAAGCTATAAGAAATACAAGCAATAGGAAACTCCACAAACATATTATAGTAGAGGGCTTTACGACACGTTTCAGAAACCAATGAATTAAATAGGCAAAAATAAAAGAACATTTAAAGATATAAAGACAAGGGATGAATCATATTGGAAAGCTGATTTAATTTTATTTTACCCAATAAAGAGAGAATATATTTGGTTTTGAAACACCAAGAGAATGCTTTTAAAGTTACCCATTATGAAACCACAAAGAAAATTGAAGTGTATTTTTAAAATATGAGAGTATGTTATCTATATTTCATTATAAACATTGAATGAAATTATATATTAGCAACAAAAGACAAATTGATGGTAAATAAATAAAATTCAATTATAGATTAATAACAAAAACATATTGACTGCTTCTAAACTTTTGAGTTTAAGAGAAAATTAAATCTGAAATCACAGACAACTTAGAAATAAAAAACAATGCGAATTAACAGGATGCAGTCAAAGAGATACTCAGAAAAACTAATATTCTTAATCGCATTTAATGAAAGCTTGTAAAGACTTAAATGAATTAAGCTTTTATTTTTAGTAGTAAATTAAAGAATAAATAAAACTAAATAATATGAAAAAATTATTAAATAGAACACTATAAATTAATAATTTGAAAACAGAATCATTCTCTGAAAAAAACATGAAAAATTTGGCTTGTGTATGAGAGGGAGAGGGGGAGAGAGAGAGGTAAAATTCTTAGTAATTCTAATATAATTCTAATTCTACTGAATACCAGTGATAATCCTCACCCAAATTATCATTAAAAATAGGGATCTTATACCATCTGACTGATGAGTGACCAGGCTGCAAAATTCTACATTGAGAGTCTACAGTCTAGGGCCATTCTTAGTACTACTAACTAGATCATTACCAAGTTCCACAGAAAGCTAATCCTAAGACCAAGTCTTATTTGAGGGATACGTGAGTATAATTTTGAGGAGTACAGACCCAGGGAAGAGGAATGAGGGACAGAGCAGTAAAGCAGAGAAGAAGGGAGAGCCAATACAAATACGTATGATTGAGTTGGCCATTGCTACATACTACTGGTTACCTAATTCTGTAGTATACAGTCTAAGAATCCATAGGAAAAACATTTCAAGACTGTCTATCTTGGGGGAAAAAGAGAAGGGGGACACATTCATCCATCAGCTTCTGATCGCCCTGAATGCAGGCTTGCCGAGGGGTTAGCTCCTTTGTATTGCTGGGTTGTATATGTAGGCATTGAGCTAGTTACGTTGGTGCCCTCCTGTGGGGCATCAAAAGAGAAGTCTTAGGATTGGAGATAATAAATAAACGGAACAAATGCTACAATGCACTGAAGGTTTGCATCCCCTCAAAGTTCGTATGTTGACATCCTAACGCCCGATGTCATGGTGTTAGGAGGTGGGGCCTTTGGGAGGTGATTAGGTCATGAGGGTCATGAAGCCCTTATGAATGGGATTAGCGCCCTTATAAAAGAGACACCAGAGAGCTCCCTAGTTTCTTCAGTTATGTCAGGACACAGCAAAAAGACTGCTGTCTGTGAACCAGGAAGTGGGGCCTCACTAGAGGGCCTCCATCTGTCTTCCCAGCCTCCAGAACGGTGAGAAATACGTTTTCGTCATTTATAAGCAACCTAAGTTTATGGTACTTTGTTATAGCATCCTAGAACTAAGATAGGTGGCCTGAGGCTAGATGCTATTGATTGTACACCATGAAGCTAGAAACCCAGGAGGAGTTGGTTGCTATAGTTTTGGTGGACAGGAAAGACCAATAGAATGTAAAGTAGTGATTGAAATGTGTCCAGTATGCTATCTGATAAAATTATTGTAAGGGTTATATGAGCAAATATGTATAAAGCAGTTAGAATAGCGCCCAGCATCTTGCATACATCGTCAAAAAGTCATCATTTCTGTTCTATATCATAGTGGACCTAATTAAGATAAGAACTTTGCTGATCACGTTTTGATCTTTCTCCTAATTACTGATGTTAAGAAATGTTCTATATTTTGATTTCAACCAAGAAAATTGTTAAAACATATAGATCAAAACCAGGGAGAAATAATGAAAGCTTTTCTGCCTGAAGGTTTTCTCCATGTGGTCTGAGCTTTTGTAAAGCCTGTTAAACTTACCACAACTCTTTCTTGTAAATTAGCTATTTTTTTAAGACCCATAAATATTTAACTTAATTTTCTTCTTGCAAGACTCTTCACTGCCAGTTACGGTTCTTAGGGCAAAAGGATAATATTTCCTAATCATGTCAACCTGGAGAATCACTTTCCAGATAATTATTTCAAGAGAGCCCATTTCCTCACTGTATGAAATTCTCCAAAAATAAATAAATAGAAGATCTGACACTGTGATCACATCACTGTATGGGAAATGCAGTGAATTTTAACAAATAAGTAGGAAATCATTTTTAAAGAAGAAAAGAAAGAATCGTGTCATTGTAATGATGGCAAAAATTATAAGAACTTACTGTGTTTTAGGCTCTTTGCTGGACACATGACCCACGATTTGTGGATGTCTGACTTGTATGGCTTACTCACTCTTCATGGTAAACATACCTTCTAGTTGATCAAGGCCTGCACTATATTGATCATTAAATGTTTTGAATGTCAGCTTTGGAAGTAGCTACATATTATAATTTCCATTTCATAAAGAAGAAAACTGAAGACTTGGTAGATTAAATCGCTTAGTAGATTAGACCGCTCAGTTAAGTGGCAGGATAAATCCTTACGTTCCTATTTCCTATCTCACTTCTACCGTGTCCTGTTGTCTCTGACTTAAATATATCATGCGACTGCACAGGTGGTTGGAGCATAAAAAACATTGCACGGTGAGTTAGCCATGCATATGGGTGAGAATTAGGCTAATAAAAATTCATTGCATGTGTTTTGCCCCGAAGAAAGCAAAGTGCCTGCCATTTTTTGGAGTTTATGTGTTGACAGTGTAAAGAACTGGTACAAAGAAGGTTGTCTTGCTTCTGACTTTATAGTCTCCATCTGGTCTGGAAAGGAGTAAATTGACCACATCTGCAGCAAATCTGTGGCTGTGCTATTGGCCTTGCAGCTTTGTCACTAGCTCTCATAGTCTTTCCCCTCCACATCCAGGGTACTATATTCTGTACACGCGTGTGCCAATTTTCACACCTTTTGTACTCTTCTCTAGCATTCTTCAAACCCGGATTCTTTGGGGCACTTTTTAGGGCAGCGTTGGAAAATTATTTCTTTAAGAGACAGATAGTAGATGTGTTCGACTTCATGGGCCAACAAGACAAATCGAGGACAATATATATGATATATGATGAGAAAGAAAACGTATTTCTACAAATTTTTAATTGAATGACTTTGATGTGTAACATTGTGTAAGTTTAAGATATACAAAGTATTTGTATACTTTATATATTGTATATTTTCACACATTTCTATATTGTAAATTACTGATAAAGTGATATTGATCACATATAATTATAGCACAATATTTCTATATTATACTATATATGACCTCTATAATTTATTACATATAATATGTAATATTATATACTATATATGATAATATAAGAAAGCACATTTCTACAAAATTTTAATTGTAAAATTCAAAATATAATAAGTACACATTTTTGTTCTATAAATCTATATAATATATTTTGTAATATAAGTCTGACATTGAAAAGAATAGAATTATTTTGGGGGAATAGCATTTCACTTAATTAGGGTTCAAAGGTAGAATTCTCTATAATTAAATTGATTATAAATATTTATCTGTACAAAGTGTTCTTAACTCATAGTCTGTACCAAAACAAATAGTAAGCCAGATTTGGCCCATAGACCATAGTTTATCAATTCTTGCTTTAGGAAGAACTACAGTTTCTATTGAGAAAAAGGAAAAATTATGCATATTTAATGAATTAATGGAGGAAGCCATCATGAGTAGATTTCTGTAAAGATTTTTATTAGAGTTTTGTGTGTAAAAGGCAAAGAGTGAAGAATTCATATTTTGAGGACCCAATAATACCTCTCTCAGAGACAGGTTTCTGGCTCCAGCCCCTTGAAGTCAGGTCTACGTATGTGGAAACTGGAGCTTCAGACAGATTATAGAGTCTTAGTGCTGAGGGAGCTTTGTGTTACATGAGGAATGTAAGTATTTTTTCCTTCAAAGCCCACTTCAGTGACAAAGTGTGACCTAGAGTGAGAAAAGAGGGATATTTTCCCCACTTTTTCATAAGAACTGGGTAAGTAAGAACAGCGAGGATTCTATCTTTGTCCTTGGCTTTTGGCAGTTTGATTATAATGTGTCACAGTGTGGATCTATCTGCATTTATTCTTCCTGGAGTTTGTTAATGGTCTTGAATATGCAGAATAATAGTCTTTTATCATATTTGGAGATTTTCAGCTGTCATATTTTTTTCTGTCTCTTTCTCTGTCTCCTCTCCTTTCTGGTATTTCCATTATGCATATGTTAGTTTGCTTGATGGTTTCCCAATGTCTTTTAGACTCTGTTTTCTTTTTTCTCTTTAGACTAGATTATATCTTCCTTTAAGTTTGCTGATTCTTTCTTCTGCCTGCTCAGATCTGGAATTAAATCCCTCTAACAATTTTTTTTATTTCTGTTATTTTACCTGTGAGCTCCAGAATTTCTGTTTGGTCCCTCTTTATAATTTATATTAATTGGTATTAGCTATTTATTCATATATTATTCTCCTGGTTTGTGTTAACTTCTTGTTAATGGTTTTCTTTAACTATCTGAGCATATTCAAACTCTTAGATTCTCTTGAGTCTTATGGGATGGCAGAAGTGACTCCCCACTCCTTATTAAGATAGCCTCCTATTTATACAAAATCTCACATGATAAATGCCTTACAAGATTACACTTGTCTTTAATATCTACCCCTACATTTTCCCTTTGCTCCCTAGGCAGATAACTAGGGATGGTCTCAATCTAGCATGAGCAGGAAAGTACAGCTTCTGTGCTAGAAGGAAATAGCTTTTATACTGAAAGAATTGCAGGACCTGGCAATTATGTATCAACATCAAAACAGAGGAACACATAAGGGAGCCAATATTGAAAGTATTGAACTATAGTTGAAATAGAATATGCCATGGGTTGAATTGTGTCCCCTAAAAAGATGTTAAAGTTCTAACCCCTGGTACCTGTAAATGTGACCTTATTTATAAATGGGGACTTTGCAGATGTAATCAAATTATGAGGAGATCATACTGGATTACCCTGGATACAATGACTTGTGTTCTTATAAGAAGGCAATATGAAGACACAGGAACACAGAGATACACAGGGAAAATGTCATGTGGTAGTGGAGACAGAGATTGGAGCGATGTGTCTACAAGCCCCAGGATTGCTGGAAACCACAAGAAGCTAGGAGGAGGCAAGGAAAGATGCTGCCTTCAGAGACAGCATGCCATGCCAATGTCTTGATTGCAGTTTTCAAGCCTCCAGAACTGTGAGAGAATAACTTTCTGTTATTATTTCAAGCCACCCAGTTCATGTTACCTTGTTTTAGAAGCCCTAGGAAACTTATACAGAGTGGAGAGAATATAAGGCTGGATGGGTAAGATTTCTTGGCTGAGGGGACTCTCCCATGACTATAGTTTTAAAATCTTGGCAAAGATGACTAAAGCTAATCCTAATACTTGTAAGATTGTCTCTTTAAAGCTTGGGCAATACTCTAGACCTACAGTACATTAGTTGGAGATGTTAAAACTACCTTGGCAGAGTGCACTGTGGGATCAAAATGCTCAGAGAGTTGGAATGTTTGAGTATGTTTACTATGTGAGATGAGACAACCTGCAGCCAGACTACTGATGCTGCCTCAGAACTGGGCTCCCTAATGGAGATGGGGGTGATGAGATCCTGAGAGAGCAGAGGCCAAGTGACAGCACTTAGTGTCAGAAGAAGGGTGATGATACATGGTGATAAGTAAATTGTGATATTCTGGGGACAAGATCATGGGTAGGGTGAATGATTAACATGTACCTGGAAAAATCAAAATCAAGCAAGCAGAAGGCTGATGTTAGCCCCCAAATGGAAAATTGTGATTTCTTACCTTGTTTCTACATTTGAGCCAGTTCTCCATCTTAGAGCCTATTATTTCCAGAAAGCAACTTGAAGTATCACTGCAAGCATATAAAAGAAATATTCCACTAGCCCTTCCTCAAAAATACCTGAACCATTTATCAGAGTAACTCTACCCTGGGGCAAGGGCAATATCCAGGCCACCTCAAGGCTGTTGAATGCAGCCGACACTGCCATCAAGAGACCCAGGATGCCATCATGGCCTTTGTGAGAGTATAGAGAGAATAACCAATAAGTGGAATTCAGGACTCGGTAAATCTCACAGTAGGTCCAGATTGTCCCTAGGCTCAGCCTATACTTGTTCCCCTAGTGCCCAAGTACATAATTGGTTTGAGTATACTTAGCAGATTTCAGAACCATAATACTGGTTTTCTGGCCTCTAGAGCGATAGACATCATTGTAAAAAAAAAAAAAAAAAAAAAAAGAGACATCATTACTGAGCCAAATATCCGAGAGTGCCCTCTCTCCCATGTCAATATCCCAAAGAAATTCTCACAGTTACATAAAGAAGCATGGTGTTAGGAAGTCCTTTGCAGAATTATGCATATGACGGGGAGTAGAGCCAGCCTGATTACCTCTCCCTTGGACAATGGATCGGTAAAGTGTGGTAGGTGCACACTATGGGTATCATGCAATAATGAGAAGCAACAGATAAGTTGTATGCTTAGCAACATTGAGAGATCTTCAACATACAGTTAGTGAAAAACTAAGAAATGGAATAAATAATAAAAAATAAAATGAGCAACATAAATCATGTAGTTTAAAAATACATGCCCACCGAAAGTATACATCTTGTATCATACCTTAAAAGAAAAAGAAGATATTAAACATCATATAATGTTTGCCT
The DNA here is from genome assembly GCF_000325575.1 of Pteropus alecto. Classification (NCBI taxonomy): domain Eukaryota; kingdom Metazoa; phylum Chordata; class Mammalia; order Chiroptera; family Pteropodidae; genus Pteropus; species Pteropus alecto. Next base: position 6,206,615 of record NW_006439568.1, on the reverse strand, counting down.
GTGTAGGGGAGAGATTTAGCAGTGAAAAAGGGGATTAAAGGACCTACACAGCAAAATGAATGAATGAATGACCAAATAAATAGATATAGAAATACAGGAGTGGGACTTGCTTGAACCAAAGACAGTTAAATATTAATAACTGGGGAAACTGATTAACACAACGTTCCACACCTGAGGTCAATTAAAAAAAAGAACGCCCTACAGAAAGCTCTGCAACACATTACAAGTTTAGACTGTCCATAAACAGAATAGAAAATTCGGAATGTGCCAGTTGGCCGACTGACTGTTAGTGTCTAGGGGCCAGTCTCTCATTTCCAAGGGAAGTTATTCCAAAGAACAATTGGCAGTGGTTTCCTAAAAGAGTTCTCACATCCCTTTGGGACCTCTGCATCTGGATACGGATGACCTTCACAAGAGGTGGGGTGGACTGCTTGCATTAGAGATGCTTTGATTTCTTCAAACTCTGAGGGACAGGGTGCCCTTTTAGAGGTGACATCCTGTCCCTCTGACATTTCAAACAGTTCTTCATTAATACTTGGGAGAGTAACATGGGAAGAAAATTGGATATAGGAGGCTGGAAATCACCTTCCACCCTGTTTCTCTTTGAACAAGCAGAGTTTCTTATGTAGGATCTTTCTGAGCCAAGGAGTGAAGCGAGGAGGAAGATGGATCTGGACTGTATAGTAATCTTTTGTATTTCTTAACGGCTGCTTATCCAGTCGAACCCACTGGGGGAGGAGATACTGGTAATACAAACCCGAGTGGTTCTGGCTCCGTGAGGGCAGGGCCGTGGTCCCGAGATTGTGGTGGTGAAGTATGAGCATCTAACACGAGCCGAGCTGAATCCCTGAAACTCTGCATGTAGAGGGAGCTTTTTCTTAGCTTGGGCATGGAGAACATGTGGGAGCAGGATGAGCCAAATTCACATGCTAGAAATAGTGCAAGCTCTGAAAGAATAAGTTAGAGAATGAAATAGTGAACAAGAAATGGGGAAATGCCATTTCCTCAAATTGTTACATTTTCCACTTCTGTTCTGGTAGGAAATCCCAGCATCTAAATCTGAATAGTGTCAACTTTCATCACAGTTATCATATTGGTCTCACTGCAAGATCAACTCATTTTGGACTTCATCTCAATTTCGTTAGTTTTTTTTTTTTAATTGTCTGGAGCTGTATTTTCCACTGTGGTAGGCACAAGCCATATGTGGCTTTTGAGTGCTTAAAATGGGGTTAGTGTGACCCAGGAAGGAAATTTTAAATTATTTCATTTTAATTAATGTGTTTTAAATTTAAAAATGGAAGCAGTTTAAAATAGTTCTCTATTAAACACAGCTTTGTCATTTTTGTAGGACTATGTTTCATGTTAACCATTGGAACTTTAGCATCCAAATTGAGATGTGCTGATAAGTGTAAAATATATACCAGATTTGGAAGACTTAATTCAATAAAATAATGTAAATTGTCTCATTAATAACTTTATATAGATTAAATATTAAAATCATAATATTTTCCATAATTGGGTTGAATCAAATATATTAAAATCATTTTACTTTTCTTTTTTACTTTTTTAATATGATTACTAGAAAACTTAGAAATACATACGTGGCACTCATTATATTTCTATTAGTCAGTGCTAACTGAGAACATAGATTTTCCTAGACTCATTATCTAGTACTAGAGCCACTAGCCATAAGTGTGTTTAAATTTAAATTAATTAAAATAAAATAAAATAAAATAAAAATTTAGTTCTTCGGCACTAACCATTTCTAATGCTCAGTATCCACATGTGGCTGGTGACCGCCTTATTGGACACTGCAGTTTAGGACCTTGAAGTGGACTGGATTATTTGCCCTTATTCTTAACCTCATCCCGAAGCATCCCCTCTGCCAGGTAACGTCTCAGTTCCCTCCACAAAAAAAATATCATAGAACATTTCCATCATCACAGAAAGCTTTATAAGAGAGTGCTGCTCACTGGGAAAATTCATTTCAGAGTTATACCAACGTACGAACAAGGACCAGACTGCCAGCCGCAGAACGGCCCTCCACTGACAGCGGAGTGACATCTAGATTCCTTAGTATGTCCTTGAGAGTGTGGCCCCAATTATGTTTTTATCCTCAGTGTCTACTTTGTCTTCTTGTGCCCACGATGACCACTCTGGTATATTCTCCTGTAGAAGCCTCTGGCCTGCGTGGAAATGATAACCTTCACTCCTACAAACAAAAATGGGTCACATAAGGAGTTAAAGGGAAAATCCTAGGCAGTTGAGGAAAGAATCTACCTGAAGGTGGGTCTGGCCCACTGATTTTTGAGTTCTTTCATCTTAAGTTTTCCTGAATAGGATCCAACAAACTCTGGGTGTTCTTCTCTGTAATAATTAGAAGGAAAAAAATCTTAAGTTAATAATTTTTAAAAGCTTAAAAATTATTAATAGTGTTGTGGCCTTATTTATAGATAAGAAGGCAGAGAAGTTAAGCAGGATTTTTTTTTTCTTTGTATTTCTGTCTTATCCCCACTCTGAGTCAGTACCTGCACGTAAGTAAGCACTTACCACATATTTAGAGCTATCTTTCTTTGGAAGATAGATAAAACTCTGCGGTCTGGAAAAAGAGTAACAAAAGTGACAGGAGCCTGGCCCAAGATGCAGAAGCAGTCCTTGAGACAACCCGAAGGAGGTTCTCTCTATGACAATATTTATAGTATTAGTTTACTAATACAAGATTGATACGTTACTATATTCTAATCATTTACAGTTGAAGGTAAATAAGCCATAATCCCTACCTTCAAGATATTTAGATTCTACAACAAGATCTCAGCTCGGAATTATTGATATTTTGGGCCAGATGACTCTGTTGTGGGTGCTTGTCCTGTGCACCGTGTGATTTTTAGCAGCATCCCTGGCCTCAGCCTACTAGGTGCCAGTATCACCCCTTCACCCCTCTACCCTCCTATCCTTTGTGGCAAGTGAAAATATCTCCACTGATTGCTAAATGTCTCCTGGGTGAGAACTACTATTTTAGAGAGAAAGTAAAATGTATAAATAGGGAATGGTTATAATAGAAGCTGTAATAGAAATACTAACAGGGTAGATTGAGGGCATTAAGAAGAATATTTCTTTCCTGTGGGTGTAGTTGGTCAAGAAAGACTTCCTAAGATGTTATCCCAACAATTACTAGCCCAGTACTTCTTCCATTTTCCTATAACTCTGACTTTGGCGTAAATGCCAAGGACAGAAATGCATGTGCATATTTTAAAAAGTTGGAATAATTCCAGTGATATAAAAATATATGTATAATTTCTAGAAAAACTTAATTCACTGCACTGTTTCTCACTTTAGGAGAAACTATCTTAAAAGATCAGAAGTCTTAAATCTAAAATTCGACACTATAATCCATTGCTATATAAATGACTTTGAAAAAGTTATCACTTTATTAATTAATACTTTTTGTGCATCTAGTTTCTATAAGTGATATTAGAGATACACAAAGATATAAGACCAGTCCTAGCCAAAAGGATTTCATAATCTAGTCCTGGAGTAAATATATAAAAAAGTTTAATAACCATATGACAGTTAGGAACTGTGATGAGGGTAGATGTCACCCTTCTCCAGTCCCACCCAATTTCCAGAACTCAGCTTTCCATTGCTCATCCCTTCACATCATCTTCTGGGAGCTGAGGTTGAAAAAAATTCTTTTTGTTCAGCTAGATAAAGGTAGGGAATCTAAGACTAAGACACACAGAGGACAGAGAGATGAACAAGGCTAAAATACTTCCACTTGAAATATAAGCCAGTATTTTCAAACAGTGAGAATAACTTCTTAATAGAAAAGCAGTATGACATAGTGCTGGAAAAAGCATGGGCTTGGGATTGTAATGTTATTGGGTTCAAGTTCTTGGTTTGTCACTTTTAAAAATATGTGACTTGGGCAAGTTAACCCCTGTGCTTAAGTCACACATATTTCTTTTAAGTAATTCATCTCATTGTTTTGAAAATGAGATTGTCTATTACTGCACATAAGATTCTAACTACATCAAGTGCAGGAATTAGCTTTATTCTTCTCTGTTTCCTCCGTGCTAGCCCATGGTTCCATTGGACAGATATCTATTGAGTGAAAGAAGTGATTGCTTTCTGTCACTACCTGTGTCACACTGTTATACTAAAAGCCTGAGTAGAACAGAAAATATTTCTTAGTATTCATTCCCCTCAGGAGAGACGAGTAGCCAAAAAAATTAGTTGCTGAGTGTTTAAACTGCTTAGACAGAGGAAAAAGATGGAGGAAAAATTTTTCTTAAGGACTTCATTTTGAGTGTTCCGGGAACAGAAAAGACAGGAAATGGTGGAAGACAGAATTTTCTCATACTCTGCCCACCTTCTCATGGGGCTAGGAGACTGCAGATCCTTTCTGGAACGCCACCATATGAAAAACAGCTGCAGTTTAAATGTGGAAAAAGCCAAGTTCAGTCTCGTTGGGAAGTAGTTTTGATTAACTGCAGAAAGAAACACCCAACCTAACTACTATTATTAAAACCTGAAGCGAGGAATGGGGTGAGCCCAAAGCTGCTTACTCACAGGGGGGAAATATAGTTACATATAAGCTGGAGTTCTCGGTCTATGACTGATTTTTAATTATCATAATTCTTAGCTGTATTTGAATGTTACGATGAAACTTAATGAATCAAAAAAGCAGAAAAAAAAATAAGTGAGTATCAATTAACTAAGATTTAGCTATTTTTATTAAAGAATAACAAGGCATTTAAGGGACAGAGCAGTTGCTTTGAATTATCCATGAGTCGGAACGAACTCATACTGAAATAATGAGATGTTAGTCCATTACACAAGGCTCGTGAAGCTATTTGTAGCTTTTTTCTCCCATGTAGCCTTTTCCCCCCGTAATTTACTTAAAATAGAATTCAAACACCAGAAGTCTTTCAGCAAAATCAGGGACTTCCTGTTTTGTCTTTAAAGTAAGTCGCAGCTACTTTAAATAAAGTCGTTAATGTCTGCACCATTCTTGTATACACGCTGTAGCTCAAATTGCAAGGACTGGAGGACACATGCCAACTAAAATCGCTTCCTGAAAATAATTAGAAATCGTTGGCATAAGTGACTTGGAAGAGTCTACAAATAATTTTACATCTGTTATACATTTTTTTCTGTCCTAAAATTACAAACGAGGATGCGGTGGTTTCATGACATCTGTGTCAAAAACGTGAGGCCTGCACGTTCAGAAACAGGTGGATTATCTCGCCTTGTTGATCAGCGAACAGAACTGAGGCTGCAAACGATTATGCGCCCCAGGGTTCTCCCCACACAGTGTGTCGACACAGAATCGGCTCTCCAGCCCAGAGCTTCCCAAAGGGTGTGCCAGTCACATAGGTGCCATAGGGAAGAAAACAGGACCTCGGATGGCCTATTCAGTTGCCTCAAGCAAGCGAGCATCCAAACGACCAGGCACAACTGGTCCTCAGGAAGTGAGGTGTGGGGGAAGCAGCACCAGTAGCTGAAGGACATAAATAAATATGAATAAAGCTGCAGAGTGTGCGTCCGGAGAAGCAAAGCCTGTAGGGGTAGGACGATGGGAACAGACCAGTAAAAGAGATCAGAAGTGTTTCAAAGTAGAACAAGTGCCGTCTCTGTTATACTCAGATTGTAGTCTGGAGGAGCAGGGCCTGGCATACTTCTCCATTGTTCCTAGTGGCAGCAAAAAAAAAAAAAAAAGTCTTTGGTATGTAACTTGGATGAACCTGGATTTTAGGAGATAATAAATGTTCGTTTTTTCAAATAGTTAAGTTTTGGCGTAATTTGTTACATAGCAATAGATAAACAACTACAGAGTGTCATATCAAACAGTACCCCAGCCAACCTGCTAAGGACCCATAATGAGAATGACAAGTCTTTGTTGCTTTAACCCTTACTATCTTGTTTTTTGTTTTTGTTTTTGTTTTTCCTGCAGCAGAATCTAGTCCATCCTATAAGAGGCTTATAATATATTTCATTTCTTTATTTGCTTATTCAGTTATCATCAGTTTCCCACATTGGACAATAAGTCCTATTAGGAAAAGGGTTTTGTCTGTCTTGCTCCACATGCAACAACTTGTGCCCAGCATGGTACATAACATATAGCAGATTTCAATAAATTGTCAATAAATGTTGTTGATGAAATTAATCTGAGAGGAGACAGATTAAGTAACTATTATTTAACCTAATTTGAGCACGTTACCTGTTTCTGCTATTTTTAAACTAACTCACATACTACCCCTAATTTCCCCCAAAATATTAGATTTCAGTTAGTCTTAGAAATCTCTCCAAGTAAATGTATACATTTAAATAAATGTATACAGTTACATTAAGAGAAGAGCCTTTATCATAAGGAAAGGTAGAGCCAGCACTGGCTACACTGCAAATACATTGACAAAGGAAGCAGACTGGATTATACTTTAAAAATAACTAATGTAAAACAGCTTTTAAGATTTATGAATGAGAAGATGAAAGGAAATAAAGTGAAAGCTGAAGTGATTATTTTGAAGTGGATGATTGACAAAGGAAATCTATTGAAAACAGAAAGCCTTACACTATACACACCAAAAATGGAATTCATTTAAAAAGAAAAAAAAAAACCTAAATGTCAAAATAAAAGATGGCCCAATACAGCAGGTGCGGCCTTTGGAAGCAGGAGGATGAGAGACTGGCTGGGGTTCTGATGGGAGTTCTGGGGAGCCCCTGGGCTCCAGAAGGGTTTGAAACGTTGTGTCTTCTAGATGGGCTGAATTGGGATGAAGGTGGCCAGGCTAAGCAACCACGGAGTAGCTGAGGTATTCTTTTTGTCATGTGACCTCTTATCAGCATGTTATGAGAATTAACAGTAATAGCAATTGTATAGGGAGGTGATTTAATAGAAGGCAAAAATCATTGTGGAAATTAAGAGCAAGTGGCACCGAGGACAGAACCACAGGCGCCTGTCAAAGCACGGCACTAGTTAAATATTGGCGACTAATTCAAATCCATTTTTGAAACTAAGTAAGACAGACTGACCTTCGTGCTTACTTCCGGTGCACACCCCGTTATCACTCTCCTGATGTTTGTTAAGCGCTTTAACAAGTGTGAGGCATGAGCTGGGAACCAGGCTCTCAGAGATGATCAAGTCCGATTCCTGGCCTTCAAGACCTCACAAATGAATGGGTAGATATCCAAACAAATAACTACAAGGTGGTAAATGTATACAGCACTACAGGAGCACAGAGGAGCAGGACTCAGTGGGAGTCAAGGAGGGCTTCATGTAGGAGTCGGTATTTGAGGTTCATCTTTGGGAGATGCGGGATGGGGAAGAAAGATTTCAAGCACTGAATGCAATACAGATATTTTGAAGTGTTTTATACATTCAGGCTTCCTTTATACTTTATTTTGTAAGCTTGATATTTACCTTTAGAGACTCTCCATGAGGTAGCAGAGAGTAAAATAAGTTACATGGGGTTATATAACATAAATGTGATTTCAGATCCATTTGTCAGAAGTCTAGAACCCTACTATTCACATACTTCTTTGGCTAATAGTTCTATAAAAGCAGCTGTGTTGCTCATTAAAATGTAAATCTCTCGGAGAAGGACAGGTCTTTGAAACCTGTTTAAGTAATTTTCTCCTAAGGAGATGAATTCATCAAATCCTTTCTTGAAAATATGTTTAGATAGTGTGAGAATGCTGGGTGTCCGTCCACAGGGGAAGAAGACTGGGGTAGCACGTATCATGGGTTGTGGGGAAAAGTATATAATTTAAGAACAGATTATGTTGCATCTTGAAGCCGTCACAATGGTGAAACTTTCCCCTCATAGATAGATTATAAACTAAGCCAGCCTTCGCCTAGAATTTTCTTGGCCATTGTTCCTGGTTTGTTTTAAAATGGTTGTCTGAAATCTGTGGTCAGCTTCAGTTCATTGACTCCTACCCTACTTCAAGGTCAGAGACTTTCCATGTCCTCAGTCTTTTTCCAAATGAGAAGACAAGCCAACAGTGGAGTAAACATATGAACTCAGTGCTTTAGGCTGTTGTGCTCCCATCAAGTTCACAGACGTTGCCAGATGAACTCCTCACAGCACACCTTGACCAGGGAGAATCTCACCGAATCATGGAAAATGGCTGTAATAAGTTTTCTCATCAGAGAAGTAGAGAAATTGGAAAATATGATCAAAAACATATTTGTGTCCTCGTTAAAAGAGCTGTCATGTGTGTTTTAGGAGGCTGACATAGGCATAAACTCTATGGACCAAGAAGGTAGATTTTTTATTTTGACACTTTATTTGTGTGTGCCAGAATCAGATTTCTTAAAGAGATATTGTTACTTGGCAATCAAGGTCATATTAATGATTACCTCTGTCCAAATACTTGTGTTGGTTCTTAAAAGTAAAATTATAGGAATACTTTGCTATTTTTAATACTTCTTCTAAGATTCTACTGACTAGCTGACTCCTAGAGTCAGAGCGATCACAGATTGAGATCTGCCTAACCCCATTTATATGACCTTGGGTAAGATATTCTTCACAGTCTCAGTTTTTTCATCTGTAAAATGGAAATGTTAACAGTTTCTCCTGTATATCATGGTGTGGGGGGAAATCAGGTAAGGACGATAAACAGTAAGATTTCCGGTGCATAATAAACCTTCTACATATTACCATTATCATTACATAAGGGCTGTCCACACAGCCTATTGGATTGTTATTTCAGTCCTACAAGGTAGGCAGAGGAGTTGTTACTGACATTTAAAAAAATTATTGTTAATAAGGAAAACAAATAGAAGTAAGGGGCTGGCCAGGTATCACATCCCAAATTAGTGGCAGAGTTGAGGCTCACACTTGTCCCTTTGAACTCAAGATTATCTCACTACACCCCCGCTCCAACTTGATCATGAATGCCAAGGCTTCCACCTAGGGATGAATTTCAAGATGTTTATCAACATGGAGGAGGTTTAAGGTATGGCTTTTCGCTAACAGATATGGAAGTATTTCAGAATTTTAAGTACTAGTGTAAAGTATTTAAAAGATCCATGTGGCTCTCTAAATACCGATCTTACTGTGATACATTTTTATGTGATGAAGAACTTCAGGAATTTTAGCTTAGTTGCATTAAGTCTAAATCTCTAAGTCCCTGGCTCTGTCCAGCAAAGGGTTAATCTTAAGGAAGTAACCTTTAGTTCCAATATATTATTTATAAATGGAAAATAAGACTAAGCCAGAAGATTCTTTTTTTTCTTCATTAAGTTTCTCTCATTGTATAAGAATCACACCCAACGGTATTTTCCTGTGGGGCTCTAAGGCACTAATCTATAAGCAGATCTTCGTTAATTCTTTACGTCTTAATGCAAAATATATTTGTGGCGGATTATTAATAGCCTTTAAATTTCTCTGATTCATGTGTGTTTGGGTAGTTAGTGCTTTTACCATTTCTAGTTTTATAGCAGGTTTTACAATATTCAGCCTTTAGCTCAGTGAGATGGCTAATGAGCACCTATGTTTTCCTTATGGTCAGAATAGGCTTTGCCACTAATGGAGGTTCTGGGCAGGGATTCTGGGAGAAGGGAGAAAAAGAGAAATAGAGAAAGAAGGCTATCCATATTGGTATTAAAAATCATTCAGAGTTAACCACGTGTTCTGCCATGGTATCACTGGCAAGCACTTTTCTTTTCTCTGTGTATAAATTGCCAGCCAGCAAAGCTTCTTTGGCTTGGTCACCCACCAGTCCTTCCTTTCTGTGATATTGGGATTTACGATAAGAAATATATATTTGTTCTCCATCCCCATTCCTTGCACAGAGATTAAACTTCCTAAATGATGAGCATGATAAAGTTGTCTTGATGTACATAACAAACCCCTTTCAACCACACTTGAGTTTATGTTAATGAGGTGACTTTTGGAGAGCCTCTAAGGATGGGGGTTTGTTGCCAAGGGAACCAAATGTGTGATTAGTGGGTTGAAACTTTGATTCCTTACCCCCTAGTTTCAGGGAGGAGAAAGGCTCTAGAGGTTCAATCAATCATGAATGGTCAATAATGTAATCGATCATGGCTGTGTAATGAAGACTTCATAAAAACACACACAAAAAAAGGGTGTTTGGAAGCTTCTGGGTGAGTGAACATGTGGGGCTGGGGAAAGTGGTGTGCCCAGGGACAGCAAGGAGGCTCTGAGTCCCTTCCCACATACCTCGCCCTGTATCTTACCCTCTTCATTAGGTCATTCATCTGTATCATTTATGGTCTTGTTTATAATAAACTAGTAAATGTAAGTAAATAGTTCTCTGAGTTCCGTGAACTGCTCTAGTAAATTAATCACACGTGAGGAAGGGGCAATGCGAACCTCCGATTTACAGCCATTCAGTGAGAAAAATAGATGACAACCCTGACTTGCGATTAGTATCTGAAGTGGGAGCAGTCTAATGGGACTGAACCCTTAACCTGTGGGAGCTGACACGCTCTCCTGGTCTAGTGTCAGAATTGAATTAATTGCTTAATTGGAAAAAACACACATAGAAGACTTTCATATAGGGGTGTTTGAGGTTAAGGGTAGAGGACTGTGCAGGTTTAAGAACAAAGCGGTAATAGAGTCCTGACCACAGCAACACTCAATTTCTGCTTGTTGAATAAATATGTGGATCAGATTTAAAGAAACTCCTCTCAAAACTCTGATAATAAACACTTCACAAATTTCAGTATTCCAATAGCCATGAAAATATCCTAAATTCAAATGATAATGATTTTGAAGCTCTCAGTTTAGCATGGGTGGCCAGTAATACTATTGTTCTGTATATTTGCTGCTCCTCCCTGGGAGAAGATTATATATTTCCACCAATTTCTACCTCATTGATGTTGGACTTGGCTGTGAAACTTATTTTGGCCAATTTGCTTTCCATAGTGTGAGTGGAAGTGATATGAGACTTTTTCTTGCACAACGTTTAAGGACCATTGCATAGTTCTGCCTAGACCATGGAATTAAAAGAGCTACAACCAAATTATCACCGAAACGGAAGGCAAGCAAGAAATACAATTTTTTGTTGATAAACACTCTTGTTTGGGGATAATTTGTTACTTCAACATAACCTAGTGAATGCTGGCTAATACACTATGGAAACATAATGAAATAAAAATTAGGAATATCTTAATTATTTTTCCTGGAGAGCTTAAGGAAGACCTGGACTTTCATATCATCCCCATCTAGCCTGACACATACGTGACAAGACTGGGCAGATTTATGACCCTTTGAGACTGGGCAGCTGCTGAGTTAATCTCATGAGCAAATGGCCGGCCACTTGTCTCATTTTCTTTTCCATGTGAGATCCATGACATGGTGTAATATACCGACGAGAGCCATATAGTCAGGAATTTGGTCTGTGATCTTGACTTTGATGGGGCTTAACATTTAACAATAGGCCAATCACTTAACCTCACTTAGCCTCATTCTCATCCCCTGTAAGAGGACTGTCATCACACATTTCCCACCTCAGGTCTTTGCAGAGGCTGTTCCTTTTGTCTGGAATGCTCTTATTTCTGTGCATCTGTGGCTGGCTTCTCACCCTTCACGCGTCAGCTTCAAGGTCCCACCGTTTTCTTATTCTGACCACTTTATTTAAACCGGTTCCCTACTCCCCTTCCAACTCTAATAGCCCCTTTGGCTTATTTATAACATATATTTCAATTTGTAACTAGGTATTTATTTGTTTATTTCCTTGTTTATCTTCTCTTTTTCCAAGGCTATGTGCTTCTTGAGAATAAATGTGTATTTTATCTTGTGTATGGCTATAATCCCAGCTCAGACCACAGTAGATAGCATAGAGCAGGTACTCAAATATTTGAAGTGCATAAATAAATAATCATGGCTCATACATATATCATGCTTAACATGTGTAGGCACTGGTCTAAGCCTCTTGTCTACATTAGCACATTTAGTCTCAAAACATTCCCATGAAGCAGTCATCGTATAGATAGAAATAGAAGCTCAAAGATATTACATAACTTTCCGAAGTGCACACAACAGGTTAGTGGCAGAGTCAGGAATCCAAACCAGTGAGTTGGGTTTGAGAGTCTGTGTGTCCTTGTCTCACAGGGCATTCGTGAATGAACATTAAAGGAAATATGCACGTGAAAGTGGTTTGCATAAATGGTAGTGCAAATGTCATAAAATAAATATTATTTGTAGCCAAACTCGTCTTGATCTCCTTTGCTGAAATTCTCAGCTAAAATTGGAGGAAGGATGCTGTCGAGAGCTCCTTTTTCAGCATTTCTTTTCCAGACTTTCCAAATCAGGAATGAAAAAGCCAAGGCTGACTTTAAGTGAAGTGTGAGAATTGTATTGATATCAACACAGAAAGTACTTTCTGGTAGCTCCATTCAACACTTTTAAAAAATAAATATTAGATAATGGCAGGGTCAATTCATCTAAAATGTTTTGCATACTCATGTGTGTGTTGGGTTCTAGAGATTCAAAAATGAGTACATTATAGGACCAAATGATAAGATGTTCACATTTGAGAAAGAATATATCCAGGAATTATTTTCTTTCTACTTAAAGTATAGTCTATGACCAGCATCATCATCATGACCTGGGAACTTGTAAGAAATGCAGATTTTCAGATCTTACCAACCCAGGACATGTGATCAGAATCTACATTTTACCAAGATTCTCAGGTGACTTGTCTGAACATACAACTTGACAATCTTTGAGTTTTAAGTGATCTTAGAAGTGGTATATTAACATATATATGTAAATTATCGTGAAAGCACAGAGACTGGAACACCAGCCTCGGGTGCGTTTGTGAGCGTGTGTTTGTCCAGAGAGGGCTTCCCAGAGGAGCTACGATGTGGCCCCGGCTTGGCGGTTGAATAGTAATTATCAAGGGGAATTGAGGAGAAAAGTGTACTCTGGAAGGAAGAGCAGAGCTAGGTAGATAGGTGGCGAGTACACACTGAGTTCTGAGTTACTGAGTAGTTCAGTATACGTGGAGGTAAGGGAAGGTGTACGTCAGGAGTTGAAGAAGAAACAAACAAGGGGCAAATCATGAAAGGTATTGAGTTCCATCCTAGGCTGTTTGTCATGATGGGAAGCCATGTTTAAATTGTGTGTGCATGGAGAATAAGGTCAGATTTTTATTTTAGAAAGAGCACTTTTGTTGCCATGTGGTAGATGGACCGAATAGAGGCAAAGAGGAAGAGGAGATGTTTGTGAAATTTTCAGATGACATAAAGCTGGGTGGAGTAGTTACAATAATAGATGACAGAAGCATATAATGATTTCACCAGATTTGGAGATTGAATCCAACCAATGGGATAAAATTCAACAGAAAAAAAATAATGATAAAGTTCAGCATTTGTGTTTAAAAAAATAATCAGTTGAGAAAGTACAAGAAAAACTCCCTGAGACTTGCGGCGGTAGATGTGGTCATGGTTTAGTTGACCACAAGTTAAATCCGTGTCAACAGTGGACTGAGGAGCTTAGCCTTTGGCTCGTGGATAGAAACAAAATGTCTGGCTCATGGAAAACAACCCTTTCTCTTGTCTGACAAGCCTTCTCTTGACCTTTTCCCGCCGTCCACTCCATCACTCTATCGAAAGACAAACCTATTAGTCTTGGATGGTTTAAGGACCGGCGCATGTAATCGAAGCTTAAGCATAAAGACAGTTCATATGTCAGACCTCTGTATGAGCTTTCCAAAATGCATTCTAATCATGGGCTTGTTGTGTGCTCCCACCACTGGAGAGGGAAAAAAGAACCTCTTGAAGAAAGAGTTTCCAGTCCTCCTTGTGTTCTCAGTGCTTAGCACAGTGCCTGACGCATTTAATACCAGTGAGGGAACGAATGAATGGAATGAATGAATGAATGAGGAGAGTTAACCAGAGCCTTAATGTGAAAGAGCTTAGAGGGTGCATGTAGATATGCATTGCACATAAGGGCATGGAGAACAGTTATAACATGTCTTAAAAAGAAAATATACAACCCTGTTATTGTCTTCTCTCAGAAGTAAGTGGTCCATTAGCAACGCTTCAGTTCTTTCTACAACCCTAAAGCATATGTGCACACCCTGCTGAGCTCCCTTGCTACCTTGGCTGGCTTTCCCTGGAGACTCCCTCTTCTGTCATCTGTGAAGGATGTACATCCCCCCCTGAGGATTGTTTCCTGGGAGCAGTCACTGAAGTGATGCCTCTGGGGTCCATGCTCCTGGCGTAATCACAGCTGGGCGTCAGATGTCAGAGTCCCAGGATGAAGAAACCAGTGGTCTCTGTGCAGGTTAGAAAGCTGTGAGTGCCCTGTCTGGCAGCCAGAATGAGGGACTATAAACCCAGAACACATGGCGAAGGCTCTGGTTAAGGGAGGAGCTCCAGGCTCCGACCCAAGAGTCCGTGGGGCTGGGCTCTGAAGCCCTTCTCTGCACAGCTCCATGGGGACGACTGGAGAGACCCGGAATGGTCTGCTGCCCGGTGAGTGGCAGCCGTTTCTAGATTCCACCATCCTGCCTGCAGAATGCTCCATTACCAGTCAGTCTGCTTGTCCTGTGTTTACTTGGTAACACAAAATGAAAGCGTGGAAGCCAAGTACATTTTATGTGATGTTTCAAAAGCAACATAAGCAAAATTATAGCCAAGCAAGGGTTACGCTCCCAGTGGAGATGCAGTGAATTTCCATTGGTACCAAGGACTGGTATGAAATCCTTAATTGTCTAAAATGATACTTACCCTTCGCTTAGTTAAGTGTTTTGATGCTAGAATGCCCCTTGCCTTCTTTTTTGCATAGAGGAGTGAGAGTGAGGTGGTTCCTGGCTCCTAGAATAAGCCAAGTCCATGGCCACAGTTACACCAGGCAGACAGATTTACATTCTTTTCTGAGAGAAACTAGAAATAGTTTCTAGAACTTCATTCCGGGAGGATGAATAAAAATGGCAACGAAACGTATTCTCTACCCTTTGAAACTAGAGAAGTCAGTTAGTGAATTTGTTTTTATTTTTCTTTTTTCAATTGGCCTTAATTTTATTATTTTTTTACACTATGTTTTTGCTCATCAGAATAGGAAAACAACTGGTCTTAGTTACTTTGTAATAATTCCTTTTATAGGATAGTTATTCTATGTAGGTAATAAGCTATGAGAATTATATAATAATAATCTCCCTTAACCTCACAAAAATCCTACACTTAGAATCTGACCTATGAAGGTCAGAGTTACATCACCATACTAGCTCAGTATGAATCAATAAATCTTCTCTATCAGCATATCCAACAGTAGCATAGCAACAAGAGTTGCAAATAGTGGGTTATGCTCACGTTTAAGTAAGGGTGACATACTTGTTCTGAGTCATCTGACTATTCAGATGACTGCTGGTACTCAGCCTCAGAGCAACTTCTCTTTGCTCTCCTTTGTACTACTAGGGGCTAGAAGCTTGAAAACTACATTTCCCAGATTCCCTTGCCAATTGGATATCAATTTTATAAATGAATCTCTATATTAAATTCCTCTCTGCCTGAAATACCGACAGCAGTTTCTGTTTTCCTGATTGAACATTGACTGATAGCCCCAATGAAATATTACTTCTGGATAAACAGAGAGACAAGAATTAGTAATCAGAGAAACTAGCCCAATCAAACAGACTTTTTCAGGATGGCAGGTCAGGAAATAGGAATGATGTAACTTGGGTAACACGTGAAGAACCAGATTACCAACACCGTAATAACAATTTAGTTTAAATTTTCCCAAGTCTCTATGAAATAAGCTTTGTCTGTCTTTTCAAGATTGATCCAGGAATTAGAAGGATCCTAGACCAATTACTGGGGCCCACTAACAATTAGGACTGTGAGGAATAAAGATGAGATTGATTTCACATCTCTGCTTCTTCAATTTAGATACCACTTCCTCTGATTGGCCCATCTCAATTACCCCCTAAAAATAGCCTTACCATAGTACTTCATCATATGCAATAACATTTTGACTACATGCCTCTCTCTAATATTGTATTGTCAGCTTTTAAGAATATAATGTTACATCTTCATGGCTAAACATTGCTTGACATGTGGTATGGTGTTCAATGATTTTCCATTTCTTTCAGAGTAAAATTCTAAAGCCTTACCAAAGGCCCACATGATAGAAATTCGGGATACTGCTCTAAACTCAGAATCTACTATTTTTTCCCTCAATCATTTTGCTTCTGCCATACTGGTTTCCTTGGTATTCCCCAGGCATGCCAAACTTGCTTCTACTTCATGGTCATTGTACTTTAAAAAAAAATTTCCCCAAATACTTTTAAAGCACATGTCTACTCTGCTTGCTCCTTACTTTCTTCTGCTTTCTGCACCAATAGTATCTCTGCAGTGAGGCCTTCCCTGACCACACGGTATAAAAGCTCTAACTAAGTAAATAGCTAATTAACTAACAACTCAACAACAGTCATGCTTTCCCTCTAGCACTTCTGTTCCTCTTGTGCTGTTTCATTTCTCTCCATGGCACTTTTCAGTGTTAGACAGGATATATATTTTCCTGTTAGTTATTATTGTTTCTCACTTTTAATAGCATAAATTCTGCCTCTAAAAGACAGGTAGGAGATGATTATATGGTTATAGCATTTGGCAGTTACAGACAGTTAATTTCTAACACTGACTCTTCTTAGAGATAAAAAATTATAAATAACTTTCAAGTCATTTAGCACTCAAATGCATATTTCTAGAGATGACTATTTAAACTGGAATTCTAAAGAAATCATAAGTGGTCTGGTTTGCAACACAGTTTTCCTTGGCATATTGATACTCTTGGCCCTTTAGATTTTACAGGAATGAGGTATCCTATCCATGCAGTCATGCATACCTTTTTCATTCACTCCGCAGATATCTAATGAACTCCTATCATGCATACTGCAAGCACTATACATTACTGAACAAAAATCAAGTTTGAGTAAGAGAGACTGCCAATCAAATCATCACACAGATAAATGAGAAATTGATGTTCTAAGAAGTGCAGTGATGGAGAAGTAGTCAGTGATACAGTAGTTAGTTAAGTTGTCTGTAAAAGGGTGACAACCTAAGAGCTGAGTCAGATTGAAACCAATTTGACAGCCATTGACTAAGACAGCAAATACTAGAGGAAGCCAACTTGTGTGGAATAATAAGTTTGTTATGTTTGAGACGTGTGGTAGGTTCTGAGCTTTATAGGTGGGGGTGGGAATTAACACTCAGATGTATTTAAAAATATAAAACATTAATAAAAATGAACATAATGCTATGAAAAAAACCCCACTAGAACAAGAAATAGATCTTAATGATTTAGACTATGACGGTTGAAAAGATTCAATCAGAGGAGTATGATACAAAATTGATGGAATTTCTAAGAACATGGAGCAAAAAATAGACAAAGAACACATGGGAAAATATTAGAATGAATAGGAATAATCTTAGTAGTCAGTATTCTAGAAATAAAAGGTACAGACAGGAAAAATGGAGAAAATGGAAGGGAGAGACTTATTAAAGAAATTAAGGAGAACTTTCCCGGAGTTAATACACGATACTAGGGTGCTCTTCTTCACATTCCTAGCACCCACCTCGGGTTTGTTAAAAGGGGACCGTTCTCCGCCTTTGGTATTTATTTCTAGGCAAAGAAAAACCCTTAGTGTTACTTGAGGTTTCTTTTCTCTGCAGTGTGTTCACTGCTGAGAAATATTGCTTAGGAAGGAAGAGAAAAGGATAGAACATGGAACTTTGAAAAGTCACTACATTTAAGAAGAGGTCAGAAAATAAGGAACAGCACTGAGAACGTAGTCAGAGTTAGGAGGAGGGAGTGATTTATAGCATCATTATCTTTGAAATGATAAAACGAGTTCCTCAGCTCTGTCCTTTTACTTGGGTGCCCGTCCCCCAGACAGAGCAGGCATTCCACGTGACTCCTGTAAGGGGGACACTCCGACGCTGTGGGTGTGGAATAGGCTGGAGGGAAAAATAAACCAACTTTACTTTATAGTCTATTATTTACATGTTTACTGTTCTTCAACTTGCAACTTTTCTAAATTGGGTAATGTATTATAATAATAATTATATTATCTAATTATATTGACTATATAAAATAATACTTATATTAATGATATTCATTTATTTTATGTGTGTGTATATATATATATTTTTTCCTTCTCAGACCTATTAAATTTAGATCTTCAGTGGTTGGTTCTGCCCATTTTCATTCAGGAAAAAATAAACTCCACGTGTGGTTCTCTGTAGCTGTGGAGTATCACCATAGGACATACCCCCAAAAAGTAAATGAAGTAAATGAAAATATGGAATAATGAGCAGAAAATAAATTTGAGTAGTTATTAGATTCCTGGTGGGGCAATATTTTAAGTGATGAAGTAAAATAAAAATAAAGATCAATTGATCCAGCATAAAACTTAAACTTGCAAATAATGAAAAACAATACCATATAAAATTTATATAAGATGATAAAGGTTTTGGTTCTGTATTACACAGAACATGTATACAAATTGATTAGAATGAAGAACAGGACCTCAATAGTTAAATTTTAAAAAATGAGCAATTTACAAAGAGCATATGCAGTTAAAATTGCATTGAAAATATTTCATCTTATTGCTTTTTAAAATAAAGCTCCTGTACTTACAATGCACACATTTATGCAACAAGTCTGACATGCAGTTTGATAATTTGTATCATGCATCCTTTCCTCTGACCTAATATTGAAAGAGACTTGAAGAATGATAGCCTATCATATTTAGTAACAAAAATTGAAAACAATGAAATTATCTAATAATAAGAAAGGGGTTAAATAAAAAATGGTATATTAACCTCATCAATATCACAAAACCGCTAAAAATGAAAATTATAAACACCATATAATCATTTATGGCAATGCTTAACATAATTTTTATATGATATATGATTTTCTATAAAAATACTTAGTAAAAAATTAGAAAATAGATTTGCATGTGTGAACTGATTATAGGGAAACACAGTTATGTATATAAACTAGAACTGGTAGAGGACTTGAAAAAGAAAAAGTATATAATGTCCTAATTCTGGAGCAGGGAGATGGAACTGTAGGCTGACCGAAAAGAGATTTAATGAGACTAACGTGTAAATATGAATGGAGAGGTGAAGAAGGGTTCAAAGGTGACTGGAAATTAGAACATGAGTGATGGGAGAATAGAGGTGCTGTTGACTGGAAAGAGGACTTAAACACAGAAGTTTGATGGTGGCAACTGCAGTCTATTGTGCTTTGAACGGACTTTTCACTTTTCACCATACAAACCAATATCGAGAGCTTGTTGCACAAGTTCATCATTATCCACAAGACCAAACTAAATGTTCCGCTTGAAAATTTTGACAAGAAATCACGTGATACATCTGCCAGCAATTACCATGGGTGTTACTGAAGTGCACACAGCCCATTGGCGCTCGCTAACATCGTTCTCAAAAAATAATGTTGCAAAGAGGCCCTTTCTAAAACTTTCAAGTGATCAACATTCTCCTAGACTACTTTCATAATTGGCTTTTTTTTTTTTTTTTGCTAAATACATTATTTCTTTTTTGGCCACTGACCAAAAGGCAGGACAGTGTTGGTGAATTTGTAGCTTTTCCTTTTTACATATAGCAACATCTGAGCAGTGATTTCACTTCTTGGTTTCAGTCTTTGACAACCGAACTACAAAATGTCATCTTTAGTTACCCAGACAAAGCAGCCAGCTTGGGAAAAAAGAGTACGGTTGTGGCACATCTGAGTGGTTTGATTTCTTCTGTTGATGCATTAGAAGAGGCAAGAGCAACCTCCCGTGTTGCTGGGGGAGAAAATGCCCCTCATTAGCATGATGGCCAAAACGTCCTTATTCGTAACCAAGCATACTGTTTTACTCAAAAGAAAATTTTAAAAATTGCGAAACTCAAAATCCAAAATCACTTACTTTAAACAATGCCTCAGGTACTGATTTCTGAAGAATATCTGGAAACTCAAGCTAAAGATCGGACACTGTGTAGTCCATAGACTGGATATTATATAACGTTTATCTCAGCTAATGATGCTATCAGACCAGGCTATTTGGATGTCACAGGCAGTCATAATGTAGTTGTTCTTACAAACCCATTTCCCTTGGCTGATTGTGCTCCAGCTGGCACATCACAAAATGTGTAACCCAAGCCTGTTTAGCATCATCATTTGGCCAGCCCACTAAAAGCATCACAGAGAAAATAATGCTACATTAAGTGGGAAATCTCCAAATTTCACTCTAACAATAAAGCTATGTTTTTCCTTTAGATGAGAGGAAGCATTTTATTATGGAAATAGCAAAGATTTTGGAAGCAGACCTCTGTAAACCCCAATTTCCTGTGCAATTTATGTAATAATACCTTCCTCATAACATCGCTTTAATAGCCAAATGAAATAAAATGAAACGCCTTGCTTATATTAAGATTCCATTAAAAGTTTATCAACCCTGTGACTTTGGATAAGTTACTCAACCACTCTGTGTCTCAGTTTTCTTATGTATGAAATGGACATCATGCTACTTCCCTCAGAGGGTTGACTGAGGATTAAGTGACTTAACAAATGACAAGCTCTTATAATAGTAGCTGCTAACAGTAAGTGCTCAATAAATGCAGTTGTCGTTGCTCTCATTATTATCCATTGCGTGCTAATCAGATATTCCACATAAAGAGGATAACATGAGCTCAGAAGGATTCAAGGTTTTATGAACATTTTTTTTTTGTTCAGGGGGTCTGGGTAAATAGGGGAATAAATCTGAGGTGAGAGCTACACAGTAGCACAGGACTAATCAAGACTACCAATAAAAGTACTAATGAGAAGTACTAATAATGCAATTTATTTTTCAACTGTGAAGGTACTTGAAGACCGTATCAACTACTTGGGTGTTTTTATTAAAGATGATGGGAAGCCAGCAAAGACTTAAATCAACGGGTCATATGACCATATCAATATTTTTGAAAGATGACTGTATAGGTTTGGGATGATTAATAAAGGGAGGATGATAAGCAGTGAGATACTTAAGAAGTTATTTTGGAAGGTAGGGTACTATAAAGCAAGACGGCAGTGATGGAAAAGAGAAAACAGCTATAAGAAACAGTTGTAGGGGTAAAAATCAATTAGATTTGTTGGCTAATTGATTGTGGCCATTAAAGGAAAGGAAATAGCTAAAGCTGTTCAGAGGTTTCTGATTTGTGAAAATGGTTAAGGTGATGGATCCAAGATGAAGAGTGTAAATATATGCTGGGATGGATTGAGTTTATCTTTATAGATTATCCAATGGTTGAAATCATTGGTGTGAACACACTGCTGAGAAATATTGCTTAGGAAGGAAGAGAAAAGGATAGAACATGGGACTTTGAAAAGTCACTACATTTAAGAAGAGGTCAGAAAATAAGGAACAGCACTGAGAACGTAGTCAGAGTTAGGAAGTGGGCAGAGGAAAGTAGCAGTATGGATATCCAGAGAGACATGCATTTCAAATGAAGCAGGAGTTCAACAATTACGGCTTGGGGAATTTTGAATCATCCTTAGGAAAAGATAGCCAATTCAAAATGTTTATTTAATGTTGAAAATGTGCCAGTCTCTCCTTTTCATGTTTTTCCATGTTCTTTCTCCCTGTTCTTCAAACATAACATAAACTTTATAAACTCCCTTTGTTTCCTCATTTCCCTTCAAAGTTCTTCAATTCCTGAATGGTAGGCAGATGACCTAAATATTATCAAAGAGAAGGCTAAAAGAAGATGTGAGTGATGTGTGTGTATCTGAGTGTGGCGATCCCTGCCCACAATTATTCAGAACAGATCTCTGCTGTGCCGTATTGCATATCTGGACAAAAAGTGAAGAATCCACTCCTGTGTCTAGAAATGTTTTTCTGTTATAGGTGATTCTTTTTTTTTAAATGTTTGAATCACTCGGGATATTTGTTTCTTATTTGTAAGTTGGGGCCATATAAATATGATTCTTAAGAAGAATTTCCAAATGGGCAAAAGAAACAAATCTTGCATAGTCAGTTGAGTATATTAAAGATTTGGTACATTTTTATGTCTAGGAGTGATAGTTTCATAGTTTGTCTTTTATTCAATTTGCTGAACAATCTTCCTGTTCTTTAGATACATGAAATATTATAATAAATCCATTGTAAACTATAAAATCCTATGTACTCCAAATGTCTCTACCCTTTCTGGTTTTTAGATACAAATGAAATCATATTGATATAAGTAACCCAAAGTTTCTTATCTTAACTTGGTCTGTACTACAAAGCTTCCTATCTTAACATATAGGATTCACTTATGCCTTATCATGTGGTCAGCGGGCAGCATCTACTTGATCTTCCTCTTTTATTCGGAGTCGATGTGGGCTGCATGTCCCATTGCCACTGTTCTGGTGCCCACATGGGAATAATAATGTCCATGTGTAGGGTGCTATTTCCCAGTTATAGGGGCAGGACTAAGCAGAGGTAAGAAGTGTCTTTTTTTCCAGTCTGTAAAAACATTTGTCAATTTAGCCCCATACAAACATTGTTTGGGATCAGGGTCTCTAAGAAAGTATGTCTCCCATTTGTTGGCCAACAAATGGATTGGGACATAAACTATTCCATACTCCTTCTCTTTATGATCATATTTCCCCTACTCTTCCAATGTTCCATGGCCCCAAATTCTTCCTCTTTCCTTGGTCATAAAACAAAAGGTTTATGAATTTCAGTGGACTCAAAAAAGATCCTTAGGGTTGGCTTCTCTTCACTAGAAGTGTATGTGTCCCAGCAATTTGTTTAAATGCCCTGTTATACTTGCATAAATATAAATAATTTTACTATAATATATATAGATATATCTCACTTTTCACTGAGACACCAAAGGCCAAGGGCAACTCACTTGGTGCCAAGGCCATCTCATAAAGCTGAGTGCTTGACTGCCTGCCTCTTCATGAACTAATAAGAGACAGCAGAACTAGCTCTGCTCGTTTTTACCCTACTGTCCAGTTCTAGACTGTCTTCAAAGAAGCAAGTAAAAGGGACTGTTTTGAAAAGTGTTGCTTCTATTCTTTATCTCTTGTTGTTCCATCTCTCCCAAGGCAGGGGTAGTAGTCTTCTGTCTTCACTTAAGCCAATGAGAAGAATTGTAAGGAGACCACTTGGAGTGATTTACACAATTCCTTCGAGTTTGATGGACTTAAAAATCTTATGAGCCAGACTCGGAGAGTCTAGAAGTCATAGGCTGTGACTGGTTCGCTCTAAGGTCAGCATGGGGAGCATGCGGTGTTTTCACCATGCAGGGGAGCTAGCCTGAGATCAGGCGTCCAGTCTGACTGCCTGGAGAACCTTTGAGACCATAACAGAGGGGAGGAATGCTGGAACCCAGAACTGTGACGAGAGTTGTAGCAGGTAACTGAGGGGAAGCACAGTCTCATGAGAACTGCAGGTAGAGGTTCTCCAAGAAGCCCACACAAGTATCCATTGAAACAAAGAGCCAGCAATTGCGTCTAGCATCAAAGGGCACCAACACCGGAGTTCCAAGGCCATAAGCAGTGCCCCTTCTCCACGGGATCGGCTGGATGCGAAGCAGTAGCTACTGATGGGGAGAAGAGGTGGTAAAGAAGCACGCCGAGGTTAGATGCACCCCTGCCTTCCTCCCCATCCAGATTTCTAGGCCTCTGGCAGGCCTAATTTGGGAGATAGCAGAAGTTAAAATTAAATATCAGTTAAGAATGCTAAAAATATTCAAGGAAGTCATTTAAAAAAAATGACTTAAATTACAAAGGGAGCAGAAAAATGTATGTGACTTGCCAGAAATTCCAACCAGGGACAGAGAAAAAAATGATTTTCACAGCGTCCTTTGCCAAGGGAAGTGTGGTAGACACAACAGTGGCCTCTCAAAGGAGCCGCGTTCTAATCCCTGGAACCTGTCATTGTGTTACGTTACATGTAACAAGAGATTTAAGGTAGGAGATGATTAGGTTGCTAATCAGATGACCTTAAAATAGCGAGACTATCCGTGATTATCTAGGTGGGCACAAAGTACTCATCAAAGTCATCAACTGTGGAGCAAGGAGGCAGACGGGTCAGTGTTGGAGTGTTGTGATGTGTGAAACACGCAACTGGCCATTGCTGGCTTTGCAGAGGGAGGGGAGACATTCACCAAGGAACACGAGTTCCTTCTAGAAGCTATAGTAAAAAAGACGATTTCTCTTAATCCTTCAAAAAAGATCACAATAGTGTAAAAACTATTACTCTGGGATTTACTAGAACAACTACACTAGCTTTCTGCAGGAAAAAAAAAATTGCATAGAGAACTACCGTAAGCATCGCCCTGGCAAACGTACTGTTGAGCACTTGAAATGCTGCTAGTCTGAACGGAGATGTGCTGGAGGTATAGAATACCTGTTGAATTTCCAAGACTTGGTACAAAAAATAAGAATGTAGAATATCTCATAATTTTTACTTTGTTATATTGCTTCGTTTATATTAACATTTTGGGTATATTGGGGTAAATAAAACTTATTAGAGTTAGAATTCATTTCACCTCTTTTTACTTTTTAAATGTGGCTATTTAAAAATTTTAAATTACAT
This sequence comes from Pteropus alecto, assembly GCF_000325575.1. Taxonomy (NCBI): domain Eukaryota; kingdom Metazoa; phylum Chordata; class Mammalia; order Chiroptera; family Pteropodidae; genus Pteropus; species Pteropus alecto. The sequence continues at coordinate 6,182,060 of NW_006439568.1, read as the reverse complement.
GCGTGACTCACATTATATCTCTGTCGAACAGTACTGATAAAGAGAAAACCCTTCGGGAAATTGTATAATTATGCTTTACATTTGTATAATCTGAAGCACTTTATAAAATTTTCTAATAATATATATACTTAATTCTTATGGCAGTCAGGTGTGATGAGTAGGATATAGTTTATTTTTCTAGATTTTAAAATGTGAAAACCAATACTCAGGTAATATAGCACCTACCAAAAAATTACTTAAGAAGGGACAGAGCTAGACTTTTCCACTACTATACCGTTCTGTGTGGGGGGGTGAGGGTGGGGTTGGCGATCTCCATGCCTAACCTACAGTTCTCAGCTTCTCCAGAGGAGAGTTACTTAAAGGAAGGAATCTAGAACACTTGAGCTGATGGGAAAAGAGGATCTTCTATGTATCTCAGCCGAACTAAGTCTCTAGAACATTCACAAAACCGAACTTCATAACCTACAACTTGCTCCACTATAAAAGCATTCTGTTGTCACTGGATTTAAAGCCCATTTCTTTTAACCAGAGGGCATTTAAATGCATTATTAATCTCTCAGAGGGAGTAGACTGCAATTTCCAAAACTTATTTTCACAGATTGTGGTGTTCTTAAAAAAGCAATTTACGACATTCTGCCCTACAACAAAAGGAAGATTCAGGAACAGGTCTGACTTTTAACTCCTCGTCAAGTGTGAGCCAATCTCCAGTGTTAAAAGAGGATCTGGAAGAAGAAGTGGCAGCTGAGATGCATTTGCTAGGTCTGGCATCTGTCTAGGACCAAGATGGGCATTTGAAAGTGATTTTTAAACTATAGAAAATTAAAATCAGTTCAACAAATAATTTGTTTAGCATCTTAATAAAATTTAAACACAAAGCCAGATATCTGTTCTTTTAAACCACAAAAACATGTCTGAATGCTTGGAAGTATTCCTTGACATTCTAGTGACTTCCTAAATGAAATTCTAGCAAAATGGGAAAAGGACATGTAATGACCAAAAGTTCAGGGAGAGATTTTGAAACCGTTAGATTTGCCAGTATTAATAGCTATCAATTGGTAATAAGAAATATGAATTTTGTTTTCCAAAGCAACTTTTCATCAAGTAAGTGATTTAAAAAAGCCCCAAACACATATTAATTTGCTTTTTCATTTCCTTCATACTAACCAGAACCAGAGACAGAGATCAGAAATATTCAGGAAGAATAGGACAAGAATCTGTTTATTCAACAACATTTTATGCTGGCTTTGTTTTAGATGCTGGGGGTGCAGTGGTGATAAAATAAAATCTCTGCTTCCAATGGAGCTTACAGGAGTTCCAGAAATAAAATTATTTTATGTTTTCAAGTAATTCATTCGTTCATTAAAAATTAAGAAAATGAACAGCATCTCTTTTGTGTCAAACACTGGGCTAGGTTGTTAATATGAAGAGAAAGAAGACAAAACTGTTGCCACGAAGTCCATGATATGGGGCGAGGCGAGACAAGAAAACAAAAAAGTTAATTACTAAATGGCGCTTCCCTTTACCCAAGCCTGTTCCAGCCATTCGTTCTTCCCCTGCTAAGTAGCGGGGACTCCATTCAATCACCTGCCCAGACTAAATATCTTAGGGTCCTTGTTCACTCGCTTTTTCTTATAATCGACATCAAAACCATCAGCAAATCTCATCGTTCTTCCAACAAAATATATTTTTTAAAATATCTAGCCACTTTTCATTTATAGCCACTACTGTCAACGTGGCCCAAGCCACTGCTATCTTTTATAATAGTGTCCTAACTGGTCTATCAGCTTCTAATTTTTTTCCTTAATGTCTGTTCTCAGTAGGGAATATAGAGTGGTCATAGGATATCATTCTCTATTCAAAATCTTCCTTTAGTCTTTCTCAAAGCATTTATAACAACCTGCTGTGTTTTATATGTTCGTCTGTTTATTTGTGTATTGTCTCTCAAGTATAAATTTTTTTAAGAAAGGGGAGTGGGTCTGTTTTTAATATGCAAATCATCATTTAGTTTATTCTGTATAGTAAATTCATATAGTATGATAAATATTTATGTGGTAAACAACAGTAGTGTCATAGATGAGGGTTTGATGAATTTTCTTTGGGTTTAGACGGTGGGAAGACCAGGGAAGTTTTTGCAAAGGTATTGAAGCTTTTTAAGATGTTATCTGGCTTCTGCCTCTACCCTCTCCATGCGAGATCAACAATAACCTCCTAAAAGATAAAAAATTTCCTCATCACTTATCCTAAACAGCCTCTTCCTTAAGACGTCTTTCTCTTTTTGTTCCCATATTTAATAAAAGTTTATTGAATGCCCTCTGTGTATTGGCCATAAAGAATAATCATAGATGAGGCCATGAGAAGGCAGATAAAGAGCCAGTGTCTTCAAGTCTTCTATTTTATTTCTCTCCTTCTCCTCATCAGCATTCTGCTTTCTCCTTAAAGTTTCACGTTTCTTCAATATACTTGCAGTCCCCATTTTCAGCAAAGTCTTATATGGGTGGACTTTGAGTTTTAAATGTAGATACACCAGACATCTCTGCTGGCTCAGTTTACTACAGCTGCCTCTAGTGAAGACCACAAACCTGTGGGCTCTGTTCTCTGCTTCTTAGACCTCACTAATGAGAGGTTGGAGCTGGAACCATTTTGCTCCCCTAACCAGTTGTGTGGTGTGATGACCACATTGACAATACCTGACATACTTATAGTGGCAAACAAATACTAGAGAGGCAAGGCAGGTAATGTGAATGAGAGAAGCAAACTGGCTGGGATATAAATAAGCAGTAGTAGGGACCGTGCTGAGATGGAGAACCTATGCCCAGTGACCACAGAGCAAGGGCCTGTTGTTGTCACGCAAGGATCGTAGGTCTGGGGGTCGAGGGAGAACATCTTTTTGCCTTTCTCTCAGTGGAAGGACCTCCTGGCCTCTCCCCATTCTCTCATCTGCTCCTCCCCAGAGATAAGTGGCTGGTCAAGTTCATTTCACTTTTCACTTTTTACAAATTTGGAAGACGACTTGGACTTCATAGCCCAGCCTCTTTCTTGCTTTCCATTCTGGCATTTGCCTGTGTGAGAAGGTGCATGCTTTATTAGTGTGCTCCTCCATGCGGTCAGTGCTAGAGTCTGGCCCCCAGGCTGAAGGCCTGCTGTCATCCAGCGGTCCTGCGACTGAGGAATCAGCCTCACTTTTTCTGGGATTCGTTGTTAACAAGCCCATTGTTTCCACTTACCTAAGCCACATCTTTCATCTTAGACTTTATCAGCAGTAAATGAGATAATATGATCTTCACTTGCCTATCTATTTTTCTTCATTTTTCAATTTATTCATAAACTCAAATGAAAAAAAACGGGTGGGTATGATTTATTGATCTTCCACAAATCACATGGCTGATGTCGCTTGATTTTCTAATTTCTAAAGAGAACCCGGGTTTTTTTCTATGTGAAAAGATTTTCATATAAAATACTTTAGATTTGTTAATAGGAAAACTCATGATTATGAAATGGCTGGCAAAGATTCATATATCTTAAAAATCTTAGGTTTCAAATAAAACGTACTTCTAGGCCACTTTTCACAAGCAGCTACCAGTTTGTAATTATGCTCTAAACCCTAGGGTTTGGAGTCCACATAAGTATATAGGTTTCTGTAGCTTCTGATTAATCCAGTTCTCGTTTGGAGTTGGAGCCTGACCTTTACCCCAGATGACTAGTCCGGATTCCTGATGTCTCCGCTACCGTGGTGAGATGGAGAACCCACCCCTCAACAGGAGGCTAGACTCTATTGTCCTCACCCTCCTTTTCTTCTCAACTACAAACCACAGCTCTTCTTCAATCTGGCTGCACCACCCCAGCCTCCAGAATTACTTCTTTTTGGAGATCTCTGTGATCTTGCTTCATCTACCAGCTCTGACCTCGTCGACCAATGTCCACACCTCGTGAGCCCCCTTCATCATAAAGATTTACATAGCTGGCTATCACAACTCCTGTCCTGTTGGAAGAAAAGGCCAAGTTAACTCAGATTTCTCTCTATCCCAGATTATTCCTCCCTTCCACTCTTTCTCCCATTGAGATCCCAAAATGGATGATATCAACATGCACACTATAAATTTGGGTAAATTCTATTGCTTTTTTTCTCTTCCCTTCCCATTTGGCATATGGCCACTCATGAGATCCCCCCGCTGCCCCCGCCTCCCCCTTTTCTCTTATCAAACAGGAATCACTAATGCCAGGTATTTTAGTTTTTTCTCATTCGGTTGGTGCATTCTTTATTCTTCTCATTTTCTTTTAAGTTACTGGCTCCACTGACAATCTCTTTCTCTTTCCAGGTCCTCATTCAGCCTGTCTGATAGCAGCCCCCAGGAAAGGGCGATCTGAATTAATTTGGTTTAATTGTAGATTATTTTCCAAAGCTTGGACTAGTCTATAAGCTCTCTCAGCCTCCCCTGGGACCACCCATTTAGTCTTCAACCCAGTTTCTTTGACTTTTTTCCAGCCATCTGTTTTACTTGGGCAAAAAAGTCAGTTTTAACATCTACATGTTTTTTCTTTCATCTGTATTTTTGGCACCTTTAGATAATTCAGACTTAGCTCCAGAAAGGAAACATTTACCATCCCTCAGCAGCTGTTCAGTCCTGACGGAGGAAGTGAAGAGTCTTGTTCCTCCCCCACTGGCCCACGATTCCATCATCCTTGCACTCCAGCCTGCCTGACACCTGGATGCACTGATTCTTGCTTTGGAATGAGAATAATAGCTCCTGAGCTCAACTCTGGTCAATTCATTTTTCAATGTGTATGAGTTTGGAATCTCAGCATATAGTCCCAGGCTCAAAGTGCGTAGTCTGGGGTTCTATCTTTGATGCCACCAGTCATTAGATAAACCACATCATCAAGTTGGACCTCACTTCCCCCATTTGTGAAATGAGGATACTTATCTGTAACAGAAATCCTGGATTCAAAGGTCATTATGTACCTAAAAATCAAAGAAAGGAGAAACTACTAAATAGAGAAGTTGTCAGCCATCAAGTAACTGGGCACAAGGGATTTAAAACCAAGAAGGCATGCTCTGCCTGAAGACATTTGCTGACTCAGTTAAATCTATCTGCAAGCTCTTTGGCTAAAGACTGACTCTGGATGACAGTTTGTGAGCTCTATGATACCTTAAGCCCTGACATTCTGTAAAACCCAAGTCCCTTCAGGTTACAGCTCTTTCCTCTGAATAATATCCCCTCAAATAATATTTAAGGCAGAATATTACATATACTGTGATGAAAGATGGGATATAATTTTATCAGTCACACTAGCCAGCCCTTTGCTCATGGATAGAGATAGCACAGTAGCATACGGCTTATTTAATAGTAGGTAGCAATCACTTGAATCGAAGCAGATATATGAATGTATTGCAGAGAAGATGTAACAAAAGTTTTGTGGCCTGAAAAAATACAAATTCTTAAAATGCTGTTTGCTTATCAGAGCTGGAATATGGAAAAGTCTGGATGAAATGTGCAGATGCAGAGCTTACAACGACTTCAAGGAAGGTGAAGATCAGCTTCTCCTTCACTTCGATCTTCCCCATTACTAGAAGCTCTCTGAGGGTCTGGAATAGACTTGACTGGCAGAAAAAGCCCCCAAAGAGCATAAGGAGTGCTTGGTTTAGACCCGGTCTCAAACATAGGCCCAAGGTTTGGGAAGCATGCCAGTTATAGCACAATGTGCTGTGGTCATAGCCACAGTGACATGAGTTATGTTTGGGAACAGTAGCTAAGGCAGTAAGCATGAATAAAAATTAATACTCTTAAAACCCAAACTTCAAAAATGATATAATCAGCACAGGAATCTACACCAACAATGCTATCACAGTTATTTATATGATTGTATTGGACAGTCTTCCATAGTAACATCTAACAGCAGCAAGCAACAGTAGCAATAACAGACTGATCTCACTCTCCAATTCTCTCATTACCTTGCGTTTGGAAGGACAACGACTCAACCACCATCTAAACCACATAAATGCAGACGTTCTTGGAAAATTCAGAGTAGAGAATGACTCTCAGAGGGGGAAAAAGTGATTTTTTGATAATACGGGAATGTTGGCTTTTGAGCAAAAATTTTAAAATGGAAATACATGATTGCATTAGTTAGCCGTTGCCAGAATAATGTTGTGTAACAAATAATCATGGTCCTTAAGTGCGTTTAACAAGTATTCTCACAGATTTCTGAGTTCACTAGAGTGCAGCTGATCTAGGCCGAGCTCAGCTAGGCCACTCTGTTTCTCACTGCAAATCTCTGGGTCAGTGCAGCAGCTCTGTTCTATAGATCTCTCATCCTTCCCAGACCATCAGGCTAGCTGTGGCATGCTCTTTGGATGGTGGTGGTAAAGGTGCCAGAGGGGATATTCGAAAGCACAAGTATATTTTATGTCCTTGCTTGTGTCACGTTTTTAACATCCTATTCGCCAAAGAAGTTGCAAGTCGAAGTGAAAGGACAGGAAAGCATATTCTTCCAGGAAAGGAACAAAGAGCAATAGGGCAAAGGCATGAAGAATCAAGGCCAATAACTGAATCTACAACAGATGTGAACATATTTTATATCCTGCATGGAAGGGAAGGGTTTATCAGATAATTAAAGATTTGGATGAGCTTCAAGGTTTTATATATTGCCTGTGAAATAAAACACATTGCTTTTTGCTATAGTGATATGTGGTCGAAAAATATATAAAAGGTTCTGCGTGAGACGTGTATTGATGTGCATGTACACAAGCATGCTTATATTGAATGTCAGTTGAATTCTATGGCTGAGATTAAAATGATCACCAAAGATCCATGCTTCCACTTTCATACTTAGAATTGTTACTAGAAATTGGATGCACACCCAAGAACTAGATTTTCCAGTCTTCCTTGCATGTAGGTGATGCCAGGTGCCTAGTCCTAGCCAGTGAAATGGGAACAGAAGAGATGTGCCATTACTCTGGCCAGGTTAACTGAGAAGTGGACATCCCTTCTCCACCCGCCCTTCTCCATCTACCAAGTGAATGCAGAAGATTCTGAGCCCCTACCTGACAGATTAGTCTCAAGATGGAACCAGTGTAGGTCTCTGGATCTTGTGGAAGCCCACCTGCCCACCGGGATCCTTGCATTCTATTACATGATTAGGAAATGGACTTTCATCATGTTTGTGTTATGCCACTAAGTTGGGGTAAGAATTTCTTGCATCAACTAAAAAAGTCATATAGAGAAGATGCTGAAGCTTGTCCTCTCACTGTAAAGAATTTATAGGGAAGGATACAATAATCAAAGAGAACATTTACTGCACATCCACCATGAACAAGGCTCATAGATAAATATATCACACGGTTCAATGTTTTGGGCCTGTGATATGGTTTAATGTGTTACAGGTTGGGTGTAGGATGAGAAAGCTGATTCTGCCCTCATCCGCTACATTGGGCTGTGCATGAGTAGGTGAATAAATAGTAGGAGTCGTCTATTTTGACATGGTAAAGGCATACACAGAGACTGTAGAGCCATGTTATGCAAGTCAGTAACATAGCAAGCCTTTCACAATAGGATGTGTGAACATCGGGAATATCACATAAAAATTTACAAATAGAAGCAAAACTGGTAAAATTGTCCAGTATTCATAAGGCAATAATCAATTGCATTCCACTGGACACAATTTCCATTTCAGCAGACAGGACTTATCATCATTTCTTTATAATCTGTACGATTGTAAAACAGCTTGAAGACAACGAGAGCTTGAGACAATCTGACAGCTGAGCCCGACAGTACACTCAGTAATCGTTTTGATTCCCTTGAAAGTTTTTCACAATTTTAACCTTATGACATAAAAGTTAATATAAAATGCGACACGGCATAATTATGTAAATGCGATGTCTGTCTTTAGACCTATGTGTTGAAAGTAGGTAAGACTTCTGATTATTGCACACGTGAGTAGGGGGTGCCTAGCGTGAGTCTACCTCATGAACCCTAGTAAAGATCAGAAGTAAATAGGTTGGAGGCAGTCTTACCGAAAATCTTATCTTCATGAACAACTGAGGGCTCTCTTGGGAATTAACATCGCAAGGAAACAGTAGGCTCGCATGACAGCAGCAGGGAGATCGGCATTGAAGTGAAGGGGTGAATCTGATTATGGAAAAAAAAAATCTGTTTCTCCAGTTTGTCTCCTGGCTTTTTCCAAAATTACATTCACTTACGGCCATAATGGTAGTGTCGTAAGTAAATTAAGATAAAGAAATCATTACAAAACTCTGTGAGATATGGGACCCACGTTACTGATGTTGAACCAAGTAATAACACAAAAAGGAAAATGATATTCTTCCACCCTTTAATTTTTCACATCAAGGCTTCCAGTGACTTAGCAGCTGGGGAGGTGAAAAATGAAGGGAAGAAATCGTCCTTAAATATAGAAGAATAGTTCGAACATGCCATCAGATATTAATATCCATAACCGTAGAATGCACTAAGTTGTCTAATATTCTATAGCAGAAAAGTTGTATATTGGACATGTGGAAGGATGTGGAATATAATAGTTTACGAAATTAAGCAACCGAAGTTGTGAAACATGCTCTGGTTTAGGTTGGTCTATGCTAATACAAAAACTGCAAATTTAAATATTTCTCGAATTCACTCACTTCTTTCCATTTTCACTGGAATCATCCTAAACCCAACCACTATCTTCTCCCACTGGGACTCTGAAGAAAGTCTCCTCAAAGTGCAAGGAACAAATCACAAGCGAAAAACTGCTTAGAACTTTAGTGGCTTCCTGTTCACTTACAAATAGTCTTGACACGCCCTAGAAGAAGACCCCACTCCATCTCATTCACGTTTGCCTCTCTATTTTTGGCTCATCCACTTTCTCTCTTCCTTAGTCCACTGTATGTCACTCCATTATCTCAGTAACTGGAATCTGTCTGGATAGTATCTCTGTTAGGTAATCAGTGGGAGTTAGTCAACAAAAAGAAGGGAAAGAATGTTCTAAACTAAACCCCGACTCCCAAGCTAGGTTACATGGTCTCATAAAACTATACTTTTCCTCTGCAATCCAGTATTCTATTACTTAAAAAAAATTTATAATTAATTTTCAATGCCTCTCTCTCTACCCTTTAAGTATATAAAGGCAGGTGTGCATGGCATGTAATAGGTAGGAACTAAATGAAAATTACATTGATTAAAAGCAAAGAAAAATGTGACCACCATCTCTTGGAGATATTTATCACTCTCTTCTAATTATAATATCTAATTGTAGCCCTATTCAACCATTCTCTTGTGTGACAATATTCTACTTATTTCAGGTGTTTCTTCCTTACGTTGTGTTATATGAAAGCTCCTTGAATTAGATTGGGCATGTGGTGGATGCCCTCTATAATGACAGAATCTATTTCTTCATTTTTTAATACTGATACACAGAGTGTTTAGATCTTCTGGGATCTGAGTGTTGCTGAGTCATTTCTAGGTGCCTGGGCTTTGTCTGAAGAGGCAAATGTAGCTTCCAGAGCTACAGCCTTTAATTCTTGCAAGTGAGTGGCAAGTTAGAGGCTCTGAGAGCGGACTCGCTGGCCAGGTCAGGAGTTGCCCTCTTATAAACGCTAGAGAGAGTCGCTGTGTCCTGCGGAGGTGTGCGTGCGTGAGACTGGAGGTTCTTCTGGGCTTGGAATTAGGCAGCCTAGCTTCTGAAAAGCTTTAGAGCAAGGAGTGAGTGACCTTTGGGAGGCCCCAGTCCAGGGACCAAGAGCTCACAGACACAGTATGTGCCAGCAGCAGGACACATGCTAGACACTCTTGGGACAGCTGTGCCATGCATTCACCTGTTTTTGAACTAAAATATTCTAAGTCATCTAATCTTAAGGTTGCAAATTGGCAGCTTGTGGGCAAAGATAAGGCTTCCAGGTGTGTTTGGTTCATCTTGAACAATAAGAATAATAAGAAAAATAAGGAATACAAATAACAATAGGAAAAATAAGAATACAAATAGCTATTCTTTCTTGAAAAATTAAATCAGGCGACATTGTCACAAGGCAGCAGTGGGACCACAGTGGAGCATATAGCTGCTTCCCTTCCATGGGCATCTCACTCCCTGTTAGAATACTGGGAACCCACTCAGTTCTTTTATAGGCAGTTATTTTGTGACCCTCTTTTTAATCCAATCATCTCGTTTGACAATAAAGAAACCAGCTCTTTCTGGGCATAGTTTTGGGGGAGGAGAAGCAGTGTGAGATGAATTGGCCACAGGAGCACAGCAAACTCGTGGCAGAGTTGGGAGTGGAACCCCAGCCCATTCCTGTCTACCATATCATACTGTGGGGAGCTCTGTTAAGAATCTAGTGTATTGGAAGGTAGAACAGAGGTATGCTCCCACTCAGAGTTACCCCAAGGTCACAGTGCTGATAAATGGATAAGAATGACCGGTCTTGTAATTATTTCTACTATGTGGGCATAGTACCTACCAGTGCAAAACATAGCACTTAAGAATTAAATTGAGTGAGATTAGATAATGCAAAAAACAATACTTAGGAACTGAATTGAATTTGAATGACTACCCTGAGCGAAATTGTCTTATCACTGCATTTTATTCCTGCTCCTTCTTTTCATTTGGTTACATTGAATCCAGCCTAACGCATTAATCAGATGGGCAGGGTTACACATTGTTTTCACAGGAAATCCTCCCTTCCTCCTTCAGTTTACCTAAAAGGATGGGAAGCAGGGAGGGGGTTTTGCCAGTGTATACACACACGTCGATGTATATATTTATACACCACACATGTCCATACACACATGTCTGTGAAACAATATGTGCTCACTGCAGCATCTGGCTTTCTGTGAAGTCCTGACCTCTACTTCTTACAGCTGTGTTGGCTCAGAGTTTAGAGCAAGCCTTGCAGGACTCCCTGAAGAACATATGTTTCTAAGCAGTTCCCTAGTTCTCTCTCTCTCTCTCTTTTTTTTTTTTTTTTTGCAGGGGGAGTCATTAAAGGTTACCTCCTGATACTGGTAGCCTTGCTTCCCCAAAGAATTTCTCATGATCGAAGGAACCATCCGCTAAAGACAGGGCCCGTGTGAAAAATCATGGTCTGTCATCTCCCTTCACCCACTCCCTCCCCAGCTTGCTCACAAAAGAGTTGGTAATTGCTTTCCTTTTTAATTGCTTGTGCTCGTCGTCATACTGACTGCTTCCTCGAGGGAAAAGGGGGTTGGCAACTTTGGACAAGAATGAGCTTCTCAGTTTCATTGTTTCAAAATAGCAGGTAAAAGAATGTAGCGGCAATTTAAAATGCTCTGTGGGTCTTCAGCGCCTTGGCCCTGCCCCTGTCCCAAGTGCTCTCTTTTCAGACCTGGGTCTGGCCTGGTGGGTTTTGGGGGGCCTTGCCTCGTTTAAAATGGTCGTCCAGCGTTGACAGAGCTTCTGTATAGCAGGTAGGGATCAACCAGCAATGAAAACCAGGCACTCCGATTCCTGTTGTGCTTTTGTTTGGGGGGACATCCTATATTTGATGCTATAAATGGCCACATGATAGTATAATTTTAACAGATTAAAAAGAGATTTAAGACAGCGTGCTTTAGGAAGGCACGACTGGACCTCCCAGGTTTTATAAACTAGGCGAGTTCCTTTCATATCGCTTGATGCCTTTGGAGTTCACCAGCCGAGAGCCAGGCCATACTTGCCGGGGAGGGAAGGAAATCTACCGATGCAGTATTCTCGGCTTGCTCGCCGGATTCCACGCATTTAACCCCATCTCCCCTCTTCACTCCCAAATATCGCCTCAGGTGTTTCCTAGTTCAGTAAAACACTTGGAGTGTTCCTTGATTTCGCTTTCTCTTAGAAACCACACTGATTCACTAAAAAAGAAAAAAGAAAAAAAAATCCAGTTGCCTTTATCTGCAAAATATAAACAGACTCCACTAGCTTCTTATCCGTGCTTTCACTTCCGCCTGGCTCTTATCACAGCTCCTGAGAAAGAAGTGAGAAATCACATTTAGCTTGGAACGATTGCAATCACATCCTAACGGATCTAGCTTCCACCTCACCCCCTTAAAACCTATTCTTCGAACAGTAGCTAGAGGGATTCTTTTAAAATACAAGACAGAGCCTGCTCTCTATTCTGGAGCCGCCAGTTGTTTCAGTCAGTGTAGAAACCCATGCCCAAGTCATGGCTCACGAAGCTGTGGGAGACCGAGCCCACATTTCTTCTTTCACCTGATGTCTCTGGTGTCAGAAGGACCTTTTCTCCTCTTGCTCGATTAGGTCAGTATTGAAATACTTGTCCGCCACTATCTGATGCACTAACGTGTGCTCCGCCCCAGCTCTTCATGCCCCCGCCCTGACCTGCCTTGTTTTTCACAGCACTTCACGCCACCTGGTATATTATTATATATTCACTTGCCTACTTGTTTATCTTTCTTTCTTCTCTCACCAAAAAGTATTTCTTATAGGAGGGGCTTTCTTCCATCCACTGCTTTATACCTGGTCCTTTATATACCGACTTGTTAATAGTAGGAGCTTACATCTGGAGTGGATGAGTATATCGGCTTGCCTGGGTCAGGTAAGTGGGACCTCACAGAGCCAAAGGCAGAGCATACAGGAGAATATGCAGGGTGCTCCTTGGCCCAGGTCTGGAGAATAAGAAAAGTGAATAAATGGCTGAAATTGAGACCTGGAGGGGTCAAAGCGGTAAAATAGAATCGAATTAAGTTACCGATCCAAGGACTGCAAGGCAGTCCCCAGAATATAGAGTAAAACTTGCTGAGCTGACTTTCAGTGAGAACTTACTATGCATTTGCATTAGTTTCCTGGAGCTGCCATAACCAATTACCATTCACTTGATGGCTTAAAATAAGAAAAATTTATTCTCTCACAGTTCTGGAGGCGAGAAATCTGAAATCGAGGTGTTTGGAGGGCCACGCTCCCTCTGAAGGCTCTGGGGAAGGATCCTTCCTTGCCTTGTCCAGCTTCTGGGGGCCCCAGGCATCGCTTCACCTGCACCAGCACAATTCCAACGTCCACCTTTGTCTTTTCACGGCCTTCTCGTCATCTCCCTGTTTCCCCTTTTCTTCTTACCAAGGACAGCAGTCATTCAATTTAGGGCCACCCTGATCTAGTATGACCCCGTCTTGATTCTATCTGCAAAAACGCTGTTTCTAAATAAGGTCACAGTGTTGGGTTCCAGGTGGACATAAACTTGGGGGGGACACTATTCAAATCACTATGATGCCGAAACCCTTTATTCAATTAATATCTTCATAATAACTCTCTGAGATAGATACTATTATTGGCAACATTTTACAGACACAGAAATTGGGGCTCGAAGAACAGTAAATTGCCTAAGGCCATATAGTTAGAAAGTGGATTCAAACCTAAATATATCTGACCCTACAACCCATCTAGTGTGATCTTTTGACTATACACCATGTTGATTTCACTCCTTACCACAATATGTTCAGAATATGCGTGATGATTAGGAAAGTAACCTCTATTTAAAACCTTGCAAATACAATCAACACCTGTAGCTGCTCACAGTACTTTGATAAGTCCCTGAAGGAAAGCCCAAACGTCGGGAAGATGGGAGAGACCCTATGCCCGGATTCTTTATGCCTGAGACCACTGACCAGGGGAGTGCTTGCCGAAGGCCTGGGAGAGAATAGAGTGAAAGCAGTTCCCACAGGGCCACGGAAGAACCACTGCAAGAACAATCTTTACCTCGGACAGAGTGTGAAATCCAAGGCAGTCGTCACATGGGCTAGGAGCATTCTGAGATTTGCTTAAGCTAGAAAGCATATGAAAGGAAAACAAAGCAAATCATTGCAGCACAGAATTTGTCTCATATCTGCTCAGAATGATGCATTCACTGTCTATGAGTTTATTTGTAGCAAGAAGACAGAAAAATCATTCCTTATCATGTTGCCCATCCCCTCTGCCCCAGACTTTATAAATAATGTACAGTGCAGCTACAAGCAACATTTTTCACAATTTCGCCTGAGAAATACTGCACAACTCTCCAGCCTGCGAATATATTTACTTCTGTGATCTAGATTCTCTCCCTGGTTTGCATTAGCTTTTTACCAAACCTCTGGCCTGGAATTATCACTGGTTGAAAGCCAGCTGGTCAACAGGAATGCTGAACAGTTTAAGTCTCTGATTAGTTTCCCCTTTCTAGGAATTTAAGCACAGAAGGAGACATTTCAGCGTTCTGAGATGGCATTCATTTCTTTCTTTCTGCAGCCTCTCCCTTCTCTACATCTCTACCTCTTCTTCCCCTAGCCTGCCTTCCTTGCCTGCTCTTCCTTCCTTTCTCTCTTTCCCCATCCCTTTCTTTTTCCCGCTTCTGCTTCTCCCCCTCACCCCAATCATCTCCCGTTATCTCTCTCTTCCCTCTCCAACCTTATGTAATCATTTGGATATTCGTCAGATCCTTGTGGCCTTCTTTAGCCAGACAGTTAGTTTTTTTTTGGTTTTTGTTTGTTCGTTTTTGTCTGATGTCTTAAAAAATAATTTCCACCAACTCCCTGGCTTCCAGTGTGCATTGATGCCAAGACCTTTTAGAATGTTTAGAGTGTTCATTTTATCTGCTGATAAAATTGATCATGGCTTTCAGACAAAACTCTCTCAACTTCCTTTCCAACTGTCCTAGACTTTCGATGGCCTCACACACACCCTTTCTTTCCTCTTTGGTATTTCAGAGGCAGGGATGTTCCTCTCTTTCTTGCTTCCTCAATTACTCCCTCTTTAACTCTTTTTTTTTTTAATCAATTACCCTGGAGTTTTACTATATTTTGCTTAGCGTTGCAAAACCTATCAAGGATGTTAAGTGATGATTGACTGTAATTTCAGAGATTTAAAAATTTTTTTTTTAAAAGATGGACCTTGTGGCCTGTTCACATTAAGCTTAAGCTCTTACATCTTCTTCACATATAATTTTGGGCAAAAGAATTCGAAATTGCTGATACTCAGAAATACCAAACTAAAGCTTCAAGCTTTAAAGAAGTAAAAAATGCACTGGAGTTGACTACTTAAGCGGGGAGGTAGATGACTCATTATCAAAACGAAAAAACAAAAATACATTTCAAATTAAAAAATTCGTTTCAAAAGTAAATTTTAAAAAAGGTTTTCTGGTTAATCTTTAGTTAATTAGAAAATATAGATAACTGGAACTTTCCGTTTTAGCCTTTTGTTTAACTAAATGTTACTGTCTTATTTTCCTTTTGATTCAGACGAAGCTAATGATGTATGAGCATCTCTAATTTCAGGTCCTGAGCTGGGTCCTCTCAAATATGTTATGCATTCATCTTGAGAACAATTCTGAAGTTCAGTTGCAGCCACTGGATGGAGAAACTCAAAATTCACACTTAGGATATATGATGGTATAGTTGAAAGACAATAGTCTCAACATTAAAGAACCTTATTCCAGTCTCCTGTTGACCACTTAACAGGCATGAATATTTGGTAGATGTTTTAACCCTTCTAAATCTGTTTGAATTATAAGGGAAATATCTTTTACAAATCTATCTTTCAGAGTTATTTTGAGATTCAATGAGAATAAATGTAAATCAATGTGTAAGTAATTGTAATTAACGCATATTTCTTACAAAAGTATGTTTATTTTTAACTTATCTTCCACCCTACCCCCTGAAATGTAGGCAGCAATCTTAGACAAAGCAGTTTCCTTTTTCCTCTAGTCCTACCCACACTCTAGAAGATAAAAACTGACACGGTCCTGCCTTCAAGGAGCACATGGCCTGCTCATCAGTAAAGGCCAATACCTAGTTGAAAATAAATTGCATGCTGGTCTCGTTCAAGTTATGTGTCTGGATGGGCTCTAGATTATTCCCTATTTGTAGAATCTTTCCCAGGTGAACTCATATAACATATCTATCAAACTGCAGCTTTGGAGCCCTGATGCATACCCTGTCTGGAAAGGGCCTTACTCCAGCATAAAATGGAGTGACCATGTGTTTAAAAGAATAATATTAACAACAGAAGCAGCAGCAGTGCATTCTTACAGCTCTTACTATGTGGAAGGACATAACCTGCTCCATAGAATCCTCTCAACAGCCTTCTGAGGCAGGTCCTATCATGATGCTCATTCTGCTCAAATGGAGTTGAAGGCACAGAAAGATTAAGTAGCAGTTATTTCTCAAATGTATTGCTATATTGAGTACAGTCAACACTGTGCTAATCACTTGACATGAATTTTTCCATTCGATTTTCACAATAGTCTTACGAAACAAGTACGATTATTATCCCAAGAGTATATAGGGGGAGAGAGAGACTCGGAAGGTTAAATGACTTACCTAAGGCCATACAACAAGCTAGCCGTTGAGCTGAGACTTGAAGGCAGGGAGGTCTGAATCCAAAGTGAATTCTATTAACTTTGAAACCATTCCAAACAAATGATCATTTCAACTAGCAAGTGATTGGCTGATTTCACTGGATTTGTGAAATTTCGCTGTTATCAGTGCTACATTTACAGTCTTTGCAGTGGTGACTCAGAATCATATGAGCATGGTGGTTTCAGCCAGTTCTGGCCTGGGGGTCTGTGCTCTTGATTTTCTCCAGGACTAACGTAAAACATACATGGATTCAGTGATGGGATATCATCTGTGTACTGTCAAAGCCACCTTAGAGATTCTTATATTTTTTTTCCTTTGCTTTGGCTTCCTGCCACCTCCCAACTTTGCCTTTGCTTTTCAAAATTTATATATTAAACTAGAAATACATTATGTCCCTTTCTAATTCTTCTGGCTAGATTAAGTATTTTTATAAAAAAAAAGATCACTATCTAAATTTTAAAAATTTAGTAAGTCATTAAAATTTAATTAAATTTATTAAATTTTTGATGGAAGCTAAACATGAAGGAATATAAAGAGGCAGGGAAATGGCAGGGTTTAGATTATGCCGAGAAAAAATAGCATGGGTTCTCCAACGGGACGTGGTTAGAGATGAATTTAAAAGAAAAGACGATGGGAGTAGTCTTAGAGGGGTTCCTTATTGGTGTAGTAGAAGTGGTTCTCAACTTTTCTTGGGCATCAGCATCACTAGAAAACTTTTAAAAAAGTAAAGGTAAATGTCAAAGCCTTACTCTCAGAGGTTCTGTTTCAGTCAGACTGGATTGGGGCCTGGGCACTGGTATTTCTGAAAACTCCCTAGGTGATCCTGGCGTGCAGCCAACATTGAGAAGTGCTGGCCTGGGGGGCGACATGGTGTTGTATAAAGCATCCTAGGACTGGTACACCTTGCCAGATCAAATCCTCCTTCTGCCATGCATATAGAGTATGATCTTGGATATATTCCTAAGTCTTTCTGGCTTTGAATTTAACATCATTTATGACAGTATTATTACTGTAAAAAGGGTGTTGTTATTGATGACCTTTTGTAAAATATAAGCACTGTGGAAATTGTAGTAGGCAGTTTCTGAAATGACTCCCAACCATCTCACCTCCTGGTATTCATGCCAGAATCTAATGGTCTTCTCTTCTGTGCAGACTGGACCTAGTGACTTACTTCTAGTAAATATGACACAAGTCATCACATTCAAGTTAGATTATAAAAGACTGTAATTGCTGTCTTCTCTCTCTTTCTCTGTGCTTCTCGAGTACCCACTCTGTTGAAGCAAGTTGCCATGTTGTGAGCTGCTTTATGAAGGGGCCGATGTGGCAAGGAGTAGAAAGAAGCCTTCTGCCATCCAGTAGCCGTGAAGGCACTGAGACCCTCAGCCAAACAACCCATGAAATATTGACTCCTGCTAACACTCACATGAGGGAACTTGAAAGTTAATCTTTCCCCAGTTGAGGCTGAGATGTCTACAGCCCCAGCCAACAACTTGATTGCAGTCTTGGGAGAGACTTGAGGCAAAGGACCCATGAAATCAGCACCCAGATTTCTCATCCACAGAAATTGTGAGATAATGAATATGTGCTATTTTAAACAACTATGTCATAGGGTAATTTGTTACAGTGATCGATAACCAATACAGAAATCAAAGTGTTATAATTTGGATATTACAACTCCTTTTTGTGGAATAGGAAGAAAATGAAAATTTGCTGAACACTCTAGAGTGAAGAAGTTTGATAGATGCTTTACAGCTTACCTCACCTAACTGGTATAATAACATTATTATCTTCACTCTTCAGACGAGGAAACTGAAATACAGCGAGCCAACTTAAAGTTATTTGACCAAGATTATAGTTGCAGGCAAGTAGCAGAGCCTTGAATTAACATCTGCACCTGATTCTCAACTCTACTTTTTTTCCCTCTACATTCTAGGCTATACAAAAGTGAATAAGTGTTTACCAAATGAGCCATCATTGTTAGGTGGCTAATGATGAGTTATTAGTTTTTTTTTTTTCCATATAAGATTTATCAATCATTCTCTCTTTTGTCTTATCTGATGAAGTACTGAAGGCCAGTGACAGCCTAGTGTAAACTAGTTGTCCTTACTGGTTAAGAAAACACATTGCACTATGCTCACTGCTGATATTCAGCCAGTTTATTTCACCATAGCAGCTAGAATAAAGGTTATCCAAGATTTTGGGAGCTGCTTAAAAGGAAATATTTCTCAATAGAATAAAAAGAATTTGTTCAGTTTGAAGCCAGAACACCAGAAACTTCCTGGATGGCTTTAAAAATTGTGTTCACAGTACCACTGAAATCTTAGAGGTTGAATGAGCCAGTAATTTTATTTATTTCTATTCTGAAGTTGAGGCAGAGACCCTCTCTTATGACAGCCCTGGGAAGTTGCCCTTCTTGAATATTCCCAGTGGCGTGGAGTTCAAGGCCATGAAGATCATTCTGCCTGCAGCCAGTTCTGATTGGTAGGGGATGCCTTCCTTTTTGGAACAGTGTCTTACTCCCAGTCTTAACTAAACTGCTAATTTCTCAGATAGAAAAATTGGAGAAAAACCTCATATATCCAGAAATATTAAGATGTAAATATAAAAATTGGATCTGATCATTTTTGTATATAACCTTTATGTCTTTGACAAATAATGTTTAGAATAGTCACTTCTAATCTCCACGAACTTGGTTTCCCTGTCTTTAAAACAGAATAACAATAGCCACTTGGTTAAATTGTTGTAAGTTTTGAATGTAATAGCAATAATTATACATCAGAAATGATTAGCATAGAGCCAACAAGTAGTAGATGGTCACTTCATGATATCCATTGTCAGCGCAGTCTCTCTCTGAAATCGCCTCCTACTCCGTGGTAGTCCTAGTATGTATCCACATAGACTCTCATTTGTATTTAACAGAGCTCAGAGAGGCTTTTGCTTTAAGATACAGTGAAAGGAGTTTTAGATGGTTGTTTAAATGAAGTGGGGTCTCTGATGCTTTGAGCTTCCCCTCGTGACTTCAGTACTGTTTCTAAAAGTGGGAGCACACATCAGATGCACTTGTTAAAATGAAGATTCTTGAATCTTTCTTCAGACATGTGAATCTGAACCTCTGGGTGTGAGGCATTGGAATCTCACTGTTGACCGGCAGCTGCCACCACCACCACACACATACACATATTTCCGTGAATCTCAGATACTCGAAAGTTCCTCGTGGGTTAGAATACACTAAGACCATTATTGATGTGTTTTTTTTCAGAGAGAAATAGAATGGCTATTTCGTAACTCTGCCCTTTTTAAACTCGAAACTTTAATATCTATGGACATTATATACTGTTATGTTCCAAGGTTTAGTCAGCCCTGGGCTATTTTGGAGTATTTTACACTTCTGAAATTTTACAAGATTCTGATTTGTTAACAGAACCACATCTTTAAAATACTCTACTTTCCAAAATGGATATTTTTAAATTTAATTTTGCACATCCTTAGATCTTGGTAAGTCTTGCTACCTCCTCACAAATCAGTCATCCCTTTTCTATATAACTTGTTTCTTCTGGCACTTACTTTCCAGGAAGTTATCCTAATTATTTTAGTTCAAGGAGCACTAGTATGTGTTGGAGACTTTAGTATTGAGTCATTGGAAACAGTGCTCTCTCCAAGTTGTTAGACAATCAAAAGCTTACCCTTGAAAAAGTAGGGTGTACCCTGAGGGATGGTAAGTCAGATTTGATGCAGAAACAAGACACAAAACTTATTTCAAGATGGATCATAGACTCAAGCATAAAAGCTAAAACTTTAACACTTATGGAAGAAAAGATAGGTGAATATTTTCCCAAACATGGGATAGGCAAAGATTTCATAGAGAGAACACAGAAATTGCTAATCATTAAAGTGATAAAATTAGTAGATTAGATTTCATCAATATTAAAATCTTCTACTCATCAAAAGACAGCAATTAGAAAACAGAGAGGTAAGCTACAGATTGGAAGAAAGTATTTACAAAACATCTGACAAAAGACTTTTTCTGTAATAGGTAAAGAATATCTAAACCTCAATA
>NW_006439568.1:6150447-6161661 GCF_000325575.1 Pteropus alecto | reverse complement strand
ATATGTATTAAACTACATATATAGTCCTATTGTTAAACAAAAACTTTTGAGACTAAAAGTTGTCCTTGAAGAAAGGGGTTTATTGAGCCATATGCTAGCCGGAAAAAAGGCCAGATCCTGAGGCGTGCAGTCTAAACCAGCAGCAGCAGGACTAGATAGAGAAGACAGACATGTCTGATTGACAAGACTCTTTTGTACAAAAAGATATAAGTTGCTTTGGAATAATTCGCATTGGCCATAGGTAAAGGGGTGGAAAAAGGTGAAGCAGGACAATTCTGGGACAGGTGCAGAGTCTGTAAGGAAGAAGTATTTGTTCCTTTTCATTGGCTGTGGGCAACCGTCCAGAAATCTCACGTGTAAGCAGGATGCAGTGGTGTCTGGTGGTCAGCTATGCTCTCTAGATCATAGAAGAAATAGCCACCTGAAAATTCTAAGTTTTAACACACATGTAAGCAGTGTTTTGTTGGTTTCAGCCCGTGACTATTAACTGATTAACCTCTCTTGTCTCTTCCTTTCATTCTCTGGCCTGCTGTAATTTAATTTAGTACATTTCAGAAGTCTTCCTTGTCAATACATATAATATTTTATATATAGCTTGGTAGAAGACTTGAACAGACATGTCACAAAATACATATATATGAATAAACACAGGAAAAAGTACTCAACATCAATATTTACCAGGAAAAGACAAGTTAAATTATTATGAGATACACACTCACTAGAAAGGATAAAATGTAAAAACTGAGCACTCCAGTGCCGTCGTGCGTGGTAAGCACCAGGAGCTCTCACATATTGCTGGAGGAGAGGAAAAATGGTGCATCCAGTTTGGAAAACTGTTTAGCAGTTTTATAGAAAGCAAATCTACATCTCATCTATAAGATATGAAATCAACTTCTAAGTATTTATCTAATAGAAATAAAACCACACATCCCCTAGGTCTGATATAAGACTATATATAGCAGCTTTATTTGCAATGCCCAATTAGTCCATCGTCAAGAAAATGGATAAACAAACTGTAAAATACTCATATAATGGAAAACTACTTAGCAATAAAAAACAGCTTCTGATACACCTAACAAGAATCTTAAAAACCTTGGGCTGAGTCAAAAAGCCAAGATGCAAAAAAAAAGTGTTTACTGATCTGCATATAGAGTGTATGATTGCATTTAAATGAAATCCCATAAGAGGTAAAAACTAATCCATGGCGATAGAAACGGGAGCTGCATCTGCTTTTGTGTGAGTTGGGGGAGAGGGTGCATTTGATTAGGAAGGGGCGTGAGGGAGCATTCTAGGATGATGGAAACTTTCTGTATCTTGATATAGGTTTGGGATATAGGGGCATCTGCAAACTGAAGGAACTGTGCACGTAAGACCTGTTTATTTCACTTTATGTAAATTTTTCATAAATGTTAGAGATGCAGAGTTTGAGTAAATGAAGCTTGTGCTAGGTTTAAGGGGAAAAGAGGAAAGAGAAGTGGGGGGGCGAGGGGAGAGGGAAAGGATGAGAGGAAGGGAGGAAGAAGGAAGAGAGAGAGAGAGGGAGGGGGGAAGGAGGGAGAGAGAGAGGGGGAGAGAGAGAGACTGACTTATCTTGGCAACTCTGGGAGAAACAGTATGGTGATTACATAACCATGCCTATGTGGGGGAATGAAAAAAAGGTGTAGAAGACACTAAATAAAACACTTTCTTACTTCTAAATTTTTCCTAAAAATTTCTTAAAAGCATAAAATATTTTCTCTAGGAACACATAAAAATAATAATATTGTTTTTTACTTTGATCTAGAAATATACTTGGCAGGTATCTGAGTGCCAGCTATAGTAAACATGACCAAGTTTCTCTATACCATGGGAATTGATTGTTCTGCAATCATTTGAAAAATTTAAACATCCCAAGTGTTACCACCATAGTCAAGCCCCAGATGTCAATGCCATGTTGCTATCCATCCCATGACCAGAAAGGAATTACAAACTTTTATTTTTTATTTTTTTGCCTCAGACATTAATTTGATCACACTTATGTAGCAGTGGGAAAAAAGAGTTTTGATCAATCGGCTTGCTTTAATGGCCTTTGTGGACATAACATTGTTGACTAAAACACCACGTGTGCAGAAGTTATTTGAAGAGCCATTATTTTCTTCTCTCTGGAGTCCTAAGAGCCAGGGCTAGCTATGGAATTGTTGCTGTGCTTGCACTGATGCTGGTGGTTTACCATTAATGGAAGCATTCAGATGTCTGTGGCTGGACTCAAGAGGGAAGATGGCAACAGATAGTATGTGGTTAGTCAAACAAAGCCAAATAGTGTGCAGTAGAAGCCCAAGCCCAACCAAAATAGAACTTTCCGTGGAGAAAGTGGGTTTTTTGAGCCTCAGCTGTTATGTTTAGTCTGATTCTGCGAGATATTAAGGAATTATGCATGGATATGTTCAACTATGGTGGGCATTTGTGGCATTTTTTCTAGCTAAAGAAATGAATTTTTTGGTATTCGCTTACTATTATTACAAGCTAAATTAACTGTGGGTTCTGGTAGTCGAATCAGAATGTTGGTAGGATAGGAATTTTAAATGGACAGCAATCAGTCAGGGCAAATATTAGAGTTTAGTAAGCAAGTTAATAATGTATATCGATTGATATTTTCTTTTTAGTAGCTACAAGACTATGATCGATGTTACTTATTGTTTGATATTGTCCATTCATAGCATAATGGCATTTGGACCATTTCTGCACTGGGAAGTTGAAGAAAATCGAATTAGAAGTAATCCTGAGTATATTGGTGATATCATTGCGAAACCCTAATGTGAATTCAGTGTTCATTATTATGTTAGCACTTTATATTCTTTATATCATTTGATCCTTCCTGCAACATTGTATACATTTTTTATATACCATGTACATATGAGGAAATGAAGGCTTAATTGATTTATGCTATGTTCTATATCTGGGATATAGGGTTTAACCTTAGAATTTTTGGTTTCAAAACTCATGATATAGTGGAAAGCAACCACTGAAAATTATAATGTGCCAGTGATAATTTAGTCTTCAGTCTGTACACACACACACACACACACACACACACACACTGATTAAATTTATGTAGTTCTCATCAGAGAATAATAGGACTAACTGAAATATGATTTAGTAAAAACAGATGAATTAGCCATGCGTCTAGATTTGTACTCTATTCACCTGCGACTATTAATGTCTACAATAATTTACATTGGTAGAACTTTTAAAGGTGTTTTCATAA
Source organism: Pteropus alecto (assembly GCF_000325575.1). NCBI lineage: Eukaryota > Metazoa > Chordata > Mammalia > Chiroptera > Pteropodidae > Pteropus > Pteropus alecto. The sequence continues at coordinate 6,158,417 of NW_006439568.1, read as the reverse complement.
ACATCACATCCCTTTTGAACTTAGCAGCAACTATAGGCCAAAAATAAGATAGGCATCATTATTTGTATGTTATTGTTCTCATTTTATAGATGAGGGAGCTGAGGTTCACAGAGTTTTGGTAACTTCCCAAGATCAAACAATGAGTGAGTGGCAGTTAAAAGCAATAACAAGTTAGTCCCAGCTTCCTCTTTCCAGTACAACTTTTTAAGACCACTATCTACAAATGCTCTAGCTGTTTCTTCTTCATAGGGATGGAGAACTATATTGATAATCCTTACACTGTTGCAGTTTAAGTAGCTCTAATGAGCACTAATCTCTAGGAAATATTCTCGTTGTTTGTTGTCATTAATAGTAACAGGAAATGTGAGATCAATTACTTTCTTACATTCTTGAATTTGAGGGCAGGGCATTATGAAGGAAAAGATAAAAGATAAATGTTAGTTAAAAAAAAGCTCATTTGGATATAGTTAGCTCAGAAAATAACCAAATATTTTTCACAAGTCTAGATTTTTTTTTTTTTTTTTGCTGGAATTAAAATGAGTTTATAGTTGTACTTTAAAGAGACTCAAAGTAATAAACATCTTAATAATGAGAATATTCAATGGAAGATGTCCCTGGCACTGGGAAATGATTTAAAGCTATTTTCATGCCATTTCATTTGATGTTCCTCTATGGAATGAATCATTTTAAAATATCAAGAGTTTTGTGAAATCCACTAGGGACTGCCCTTAAGGACCTCTTAATCCTGCAAATTGTAGATCACATGTCTTGCCAGATAAACAGTAATTATATTTTGAAAAATCCTCAGGCAAGAGAACCCAAAAAGTAAAACCTTTTTTTCCTTCCACTATAAGAACTGGAATTTGTGCCTGAGACTCATTTTTTAATAAAGGTCCTTAGTTACCAATTAATAGCTGAATGCATTAAGCTTCTTTACCATACAAGCCAGAGGGAAAGTCTTACTTTTTACCCTCTGATTATTTTTTCACTTTGTAACTCATGTTGAAATTCACTTTATTATCCTCCTCCTCATCAAAACGATATATTGTTGATGGGCAAAAAAAAAAAAAAAAAGAAACATGAAATAGAGAACAGATTACTCTCAATGGAAAAGAACATTTGGTTGGCTAAGACTCTAATAAGTTTTTCTTGAAAAACCTCCCATCCCCTTTATTCATTTATTTATTTTTTATTTTTTTGGTTTTGTACAGACTGATTTTATTGATTAGGATATTTCCCAGAGGGAAAACAATTGATGCCAGAGGCTCATTAGAGATGTGGTAGCCAGTTCAAGGACAAGAGGTTTCTTCAATCAAAGTAACTGAGGGCATAGAGCTTAGGAAACGAGGAAGGACACTGCTGATGAATATAATGTTTCAAAGAATTCATCAGTGACCCAGGACAATAAATGGCTTAAGCACATTGATTAAATATTGGTAGGCACATTGTTAAGAAACAATATAAAATCTTAATAACTTTTGTGACAATTGCTGTCTTGATTAATTTCTTTTTCCCCTCCAGGAGTAAATGAACTGATTCTAACACAAGTATTAATTACTCTAAATAATGCCACTTCCTCCAGGAGATGACAGTGTGCCCCCCTGCTTCCTCTGAAGTAGCGTTTCTCAATTTTGGCCCTATTGACATCTTAAACCAGATAATTTTTTTGTTGTAAGGACTGTCCTATGCATTGTAGGCTGTTTAGCAATGTCCTTGGCCTCTGTCCACTGGATGCCTACTCAGTAGCTCCAGCTGTGACAACCAAGAATGTCTCCTGGACATTGCCAAACATTCCTTGGAACATAAAATCACCCCCAGTAGAGATATAATGGAAGAAAATACCAATTGCAAATTATACCAGCCCATCTGTTTTGTGTGTGACTCTGTGTTCTAAATGTTCACCGAACATAATCACCGCAATGTGTTGGGTTCCTACAATGTCCCAGTCACCGGACAAACGTGCATTGTTCAGGAATCTTCGGTTAAAAGCGCAAAAACTGAGTCCTCTGGGAAACATGGGTAAGATTAAACTTACAGGAAATTTAGTCCTAGTAATGAATCCTAGGTTTGAAGAAAAAGCTAACGGACCAGGTGTCAGAAAGTACAGACAGCCAGTGAAGCTCCTGCCCCTTAGAATGTTTTTGTCTTCTAGGTCATGGGAAGTGATGAGTCATCTCTGGGCTCCTGCATGAGGGAGCCATCTTGCACCTTATTATCAGTCTTAATTGTCAGTGGTTTTGAGATTCAAATCCAAGAAAGTTTATTTACTAGATAGTTCCAGTCCAAGGGACCGTGCTTTCTAGTTGAAGAGACAAAGTTAGCCATCGTAGAAATGAATAATAATAATGAGGTCAATGCCAAATTATGCGATGCATATAATAAAAATCAAAGAGCATGTGTATTAAGCTACCAGTTACACTGAAAAGGAGAAAAACTAGCAGAAACTTATTTTCTCACAGTTTTGGAGTCCAAAAATCTGAAATCAAGCTGGCATTAGGGCCATACTCCCGCCAGAGGCTTAAGGGATGATTCTGTTCCTTCCATTTTCCAAGTTCTGGTGGCTGTCAACATTCTTCGGCCTGTGGCGGCATCTCTCCAATCTCTGCCTCGGTCATCACATGGCTTTTTCATCTGTGTGTCAGATCTCTCTCTGTTTGACTCTTGTAAAGATACTTATGGATTTTGGCACCACTCAGATAATCTAGGATGACCTCCTCAGCTCAAGATCCTTAATTATATCTGATAAGGTCCTTTTCCAAATAAGATAACACTCATAGGTTCTGGGAATTATTTAATGGATGTATCTTTTGGGGGCCACCATTTAATACTCCACACAAAATTTGGTGTGCCTGTTGGCTCTGTCTTATAACTCTGGATTTCTTTCTTGGGGAGATGCAGCCCACAGACTTGGAAGAACTACCATAATTCACAAATCCTAGAATCAGAGAGCAAATGTTTGATTTTTAATTCTGACACATACCAGCTGTGTATAATTGGGTTATTACTGACTTCTCAAAGCTTTAATATCTCATATATAATTATCGTCATAATATGCTATGGAATGTTTATTATGTACCAATACCTGTGCATAGATTACTCATATCATATTTAATCTTAAAAGGAATTTTTAAGGCAGATATTATCATCAAGCCCATCTTAATGACAAGGAAGCTGAAGCATTAGAGGAGTAACATGTCCACAGTCATAAGCTAGTCAGTGGCATCAAACCCATATCTGTGTACTTTAACTGTCTTAATGTTAGATTATAATAATACCTAATTAGAAGATTGATAAAGGTATTAAAAGAGGTATTGTCATGTATATAAGTGTCCCTTAACAGTCATTATTAAAACAGCTGTCACACCTCACCAAAGAAGATAAGCAGTTGGCCAGTAAGCATATGAAAAGCTGCTCCACATTAATGTCCTTATGGTCTTTGGTATACTTGCAATCCCCGTCAGAAGAGTATTTTCCGAGGACTGGGTTTTTTGGAAGCCAGGTGGTGTATTAGGCAGTCAAAGTTCATGGGGCGAGGGAGACAGATAGCAGACATGTACGGAAGGTGGGGGAGCAGAGAGAGAAGGCACTATGCAAACAGGGGGGACGCCCTTTGTCGTGTTTGTCTTAGTCTTTTTTACATACGTTTTGAGCACTCAGCACACTCGCTCTGCACTTCGTGTTTACACGCATTGTGTTTATAATCTTTGCACCAATCACCGAGGAAGCAGATGCTTAGCTGTCATTTTCTGCTAGACACTAGGCCCTGCACTGCCAACAAATAAGCGAATATCTCAAAAAAAGAGCAGTAGAGGATGTGAGGCTCAACTCAGTGTACTTCTCCTTGCTTCGGAATCTTTGTCTCTCAAGTCCTGACTGTCTCGGTTTTTCCCTGATGTCTGGCAAACCTCAGAATATAGTGGACGTTTTATGTTCTAACTGGACATTTTTATGAAATGAATGAGTTTGTAGTTGAATCCATTCTCCCATAAAATGCGAATACCACTGAAAAATAGTAGCCTATGTTTAAAGGATCTTTGCTTTACTTACTTGTTCTACTTTATTACATCAGCACAAAAATAAAGAATGCTCACTCAACACAGTAACCTATACTTAGTGATGGGCATTAGGCAATTCTTAAACAAACACAGGAATTACTAGGACAACCGAAATAACATAAGCTTGTAACGTGTCAAGAGGTCACATGCATTGAAAAAGAATGGGACAAATGAAGGTATTGTTTACTGCCATTTCTGTTGATTTGCAATTTTTCCTATGAAGAACTGGGTTTACTGGTGGCTTTTATGAATCTGTGCAGCATATAATTGAAGGTTTTTCAATTATGAAGAGAATTACTAATATGTACCCAAGTATGCTTTATGAGAGTGAGAACATTCAAGCATTAACTGGAACAAAAAAAAATTAGGAAATCTGAAATATAATCAAGGCACTAAATAAAGAATTTGCATTTTTAAATTTAACTTATTTACAATTTCTATCATGGTTTAGCTTTTCTTTAAGACTATATTTTTAGAGCAATTTTAGGTTCACAGCAAAATTGAGAGGAAGGTAAAGAGATTTCCCATATACCCCCAGTTCCTCCCAATACATAGCCCCCTTCATTATCAAATTCCCCACCAGAATGGTACTTTTGTAAGAATCGTAACCCTTGACTGTTCTCTTTAGGTTCCACCTACATATAATTTACAATTGGTTGATTCTCCCTTTACAATTGAACCAACTCTTACTTCCTCTACTCTTACTACCCTAGGGTAAGCCATCAGCATCTCTTGCCTTAATAGTGTTCTCACTGGTAATTTGGTTTCTGCTTCTGCTTGTCATGTAGCCTCTTCCAACCATAGTGGCCAGAGCGTTTCATTCCTCTGCTTAAAATCCCTCAAGGCACCCCAGCTTGCTCAGAGGAAAGCCCAAGACAAGACTGTGGCCTTTAAGTACCCACATGACCCTCCCTCATCACATCTTCGACCTCACCTCTTTCAGTCCCCTGGCTTCCATGCTCCATTCCAGCTGCACTGTTTCTCAAACATGCCAGACACTCTTCAGGGACTTTGCTCAGGCTGTTTCTTAGACCTGGCATAATCTGTTAGGTACTCACATGGATAAGTCTCTAAAGGCTTTAAGTCTTTGTTCAAGGTCATCTCCACGCAGCTTGATCTGACCATATTATTAAAACGAGTCTCTACTCTCTTGACTTCCGGCTTATTTTATACGTTTCTGATTTTTGCCCCTCAAGTGTTGGAATTTCCCAGGGCTTCGTTCTTGCCCTATTTCTTTCTCCTCTCTTCACGCAATTTCTAATGACTCCCAGAGTTGCATCTCTAGTCTTAACTTCTCTGTGTATTCATGTATGTGCTAAAAATGTGGAAAGATCTTTAAGGAGAGGTTTGCATTAAATATCCTTGTATCTCTCCCTTTCTTTCATCACTGTTTTCTGGTGCTGGACCACTAATAGCCAACATTCCTTCCTCTGGCCAATTTGTTTCTAGCTTATCTAGCGAAAGTCTTCCTCCTTGGTATGAAGAGCTTCACCCGAGAGGTACTTGAGGCTGTACATATTAAATGAGAAATCCTTATCCTTGTGGGTGTATGATAGATATATTGAAGCTACAGAAAGTCATAGCAAAACCTTGTCACAGAGCATAAATTATTCTCAGGTGCTGGTGAAAAACATTAAGTAATTAAAATATTAATTCTATATTAAAACTAAAATAGAAGATAAATTTTATGCCCAATAATCTTCTGAGAAAAAAAATTGTTTTCTTTTTGGTAAGTGTACTTCTCTGAAGAATTAAGAATAACGGGTTATAGTATTAGTCCTACCGGGAGTACTATGCATGATGATTTGAGATTTCTGTGGAACAACACACTTTTGAAATGACAGGAATAAATCTCCATGATGAAAAAATTTCAAATACCACAATTACAGATGGGAGAGAAAACTTGAGTCAGAATTTTTTCTATAAGACAAAGGACTTCAATTTTGCCTCTGAGCACATATAATTGAGACCTGAAAGATAAAAAAAAAAATTAAACATAAAAAGGTCTTAGGAGTGGTCCTAGACCCCCTCTTTCTCTTTCATTCGTTTCTTCCAACATGCAGTCATTCACCTTCGTTTTTCTGGTGTCTCATATCTGTCTTCCCGTCTACTCCAATTGCTGCCATCTTAACCTAAAAGCTTTTAGATCTTCCCTGAAACACTGCGATCATTGCTAACATCTTTTTTCCTCTTTTTCCTGTGTCATCTGGTCTACTCTGTTTTCTACACGGACCCCAACATAATTTTTCAAAAATTTAAATTTGATCAAACTCCCTTCAAAGGTTTCTCAGTATGTACAATGTAGATCCGAACACTGGCATCACGTACATTTGCTCCATGATCTTGATTCTGCCGTTTCCTGCGCCTTGTCTGCCGTTGCTTCTTCACACACCTTCCGCTTCAGCCCCAGGGCGCTGCCTCACGGGTCTGGGGAGCTGCTGTGCTTCTCCTTTGATGGACTGTTCGCATTCTGCTCATCCTGTCTGGATGGACCTTCTTCCTTCTCTCTCCTGTCACATCACCCTTACTTGTTTTTCCTGGTTCTTATCAAGCATCTCTCCTTAATGGCACTAATTCCTACTCTTACTTGCTTTGTAATCTTATAGAATTATATCTATCATCTATCTATCTATCTATCTATCTATCTATCTATCTATCTATCATCTATCTATCTATCTATCTATCTATCTATCTATCTATCTATATCATCTATCTATCTACCGATCATTATCATCTATCATCTATCTATTATCTATCTATGTCTTTATAATAGTAAGTATGACTCAAGTCTACTTTCATAAGTGATTTTATTTTTATTATTCTAGACTGAGAGCTACCTGAATTTAAGGCTATGGTTTTTATTTCTGTACAAGTAGTTCTTAGTGCTATAATAGCCTAATAAATATAGAGGCTATGAAAATATTTTTTTTAGATTGGGGGAAGGCAGGAAGGTAGGAAAGAATAAAAGAAGAAAGAAAAGAAAAAAGGAAGGGAGGGAAGAAGGAAAGAAGGAGAGAAGGAAGGATGTGAGCAGAGAGTGAAGAAATGATCAAGAAAAGTGTTTTCTTACAGAGGTAGCCATGGGTATGAAGTCTCTTCTGAGCTGAGTTTTTCCTTCTGCATATATTTCAGGCTCTTGTCACTTTACTACTTTAGAATGAGGATATGTATCTGGACAGTAGGGAGCTGTAAAGATTCTTTGGCTTCATTGGTTGTGGTCATCTCTTTCTAAACACAGAAGAGGAACTTCAGCTAGCTGCTGCTTGTGGTATCGGTTCCATTGTTTGAAGTGTCTGGTAAGGAGACACATGAATGCCACTGTGGCAGTTTGGGGGCCACAAAGAATTGTTAGCTGAACTTGATGTTCTAGTTGGCAAATTTAACACATGCTCTGCTCCCACACAATAGAACAGAATTACGGTTCCATCATACCGCCAGCCCTGCCTTGCTGTAAGAGACCTTTTGCATGGTGAGGAGGAACGAGTAACTTCCTCATAATTGCAATGTTGGCTAAACTGGCTTTCCTTTTTCTTAGGCTCAGTGTGAATTGACCAAAGAAGTGTTGACATTTTTGAGAAATTCATTTCACTTGGATTTTTTCCAGGTTTGATATAATTAGCTTCACATCTGCCTCAAGAAGGAACCATTCATTCCCCAATTTCGGCTTCCTGTTGTTGGAGATACAATTGGTTTAAAATCGTTCCATTGTCAGAAATATCCTAACGATGTGAAATACGTTATGGTAACATTATTTCTTATATTTAGAGGAAGAAAGCTTGAAGAAATCTTGGACATTACCTAGTTCAAGTTCCTCGTATTTCTCTTAAGGATACTGAGTGCAGAGTAGTTCAGCGACCAGCTCACAGTCACACATGGACTAGTGAGCAGAAGAGCTAAGATTGTTTCTCTTCACTC
>NW_006439568.1:6110959-6150429 GCF_000325575.1 Pteropus alecto | reverse complement strand
TCTTATGGCCAAAACTTGTGCTTTAGCACTGAATGTTTTGATTTTCTTGAAATGAAATAGGTTTCTTCTTTTATAATCAAATGATGAAAATAATGCATGCCCATCGTAGAGAAATAATAACATACCTAAGGAATGTTGATTTAAAAAATATGACGCCAGTTTTGAAGGTGGGTTATAATGACATGACTCAGGCTTTGCCCTTCACCTCGTTCTAGTCCACATTATTAGCATTATCTCGGATGAAGGCATAGCCGGTGTGCCGTGTCAGATATGTGGAAGGCATTAACCAGGAGAGAGATGCAATTCTGTAGTTTGCTCTAAATAAGGAATCTAATAATACTTAATCTACTGTGAACCAGGTATAAATCTCCAAAACCATACAAGGTATCAGGTATCCTCTGTCAGTTATACCTGGTCAGAAAACAGACAGGAAGAATATTGAGAATTGGTTAATCTGGGATTTGAAGTCTGAAATAGCAAAACAAGGAACTCTGAGATAATATAGGAAGCAACTTCCCTCTGTCCCTAGCCTGGGGGAGGAAAAGGGCTGGGTTGGGGTTTTTAGAATCTAAAAATGCAAATGAAGGCCTTGCAGAGTCCAGGTCTAGACCTCCGAGGAGAAAAAACAGACTGGTTGGTTTACTGATTGGTACATAGTCCCCGTGGAGCTAAGGACTCAGGCTTCTGAGGAGGTAGCCATAGCCGGGTGATGCTGCTCCCACAAGAGCTTAGGGGAGAAGCCATATAGAGTTAGCGTCAGACTTCTGAGCAGGGGTCTTGTCTGGCTGCAGCTGGTAGCTCTGAGTGGATGCAGGGAGACTGGTTCTGGGAGTACAAAGAAGCTGAAGACCAGAACCTAGCGGGAGAAGAGTCGTTGCTGGTGCGATGATGAATGGAAGGGCAAGGTCAAGGAGGAAGCTCCTTTCCCCAATTTCTGCCTCCTGATTCCCTCTAGCGGCCCCTATTGACAGATCTGATAGGAACCCAACAAACAATGGAAAATGAAGTTTACAGAGTCTCAGCCTCACATCACAGTGTAAGACAGAGAGGAGAAAGCTTTTGTCTTTTACAAAAACTTTCAAAGAACGTTTGCTGGGTACCTTCTGTGTGCCATGAACTCTGTGTCCTGGACTACAACCTCAGTTTCCTGTGAAATGGGGATAATCATGCCTGCCTCAGAGAGTTAAAGATTAAATGAAATAAAGTATGTGAGGATTTTGCACAGCATCCAAAAATGATTATATATTGCAGCACAGTGAAACACGGCAAGTCCTTGATGTATATCAAATTGGCTGATATTCAAGATACAGGAGACCTTAACCTTATTCCAGCACGGTATTTTAAATGGTGAAATTTTGGATTCATTAGATGGAGAACAAACTCCAATTTTCCCCCATCTCTCTCCACCTTGCTTACATCTTGCCATGTCACACATTTAAACCTAGGTCTCAAAGGCTTTTGAGTTTTGAAGATCTGTTGTAAAATATAATTCCATACTTCATCTCCTCCCTCTTAGAAAGTTAATTACATATTTTAGCAGATTTGGTTATCAATTTTAAAAATTTCTTCTAGCTCCATGTTTACCCTTTTCAAGCACTAAAAAGCTAAAGAGTAGCTTCTATTCTCTTTAGGAGAATAAACCGAAATCCATGAGTGAAAAAAAAATCTCTTTGAAATTCTTTTTGAAAATGTATAGGTAAAGGAGACAAATGACTACTGCATTTTTATTTAAAGTAGTTTTAAACATGAATTTTACATGATCATGGTTGAATATGGTAGTAGCTTTGGGGACTGAAATCCATTTCAGTGATATTTTTTAGAAGCACACTCTTCCTAATCTTTGCCATATTATCAATTAGTATTTCAATAACTGGCCCAAATACGTCATTTCTGTGTTGATTTATTTGGGAGCTGATCTCTAAATTCTTGGCCACTGAAATCATGCTAATAAAGGGCTGTATTGAAATGTTCTGTTCTTTTCTTGGATTTTTGAGGGTTTGTTTTTTTTTTTGTTAGTTATTTTTATTTAGGAAACATTTTCTAGAGCAATGAACCATAGAATAATCAAGTGACCTGCATTTTCATGAAAACAAAATGCTTCCAGATGGTGTTAGACACGAGGAAAAGAGTCTGTGGTTCAGCCTACCCAGAACGTTCCTAACAGCCCATTCCGGTTTTCAAAAGACAGTGTTTCCGAAGCTGCTACCTGTTCTGAGCATAAGGGGGACAGGCTTTCGGGGCATAAAGTGGTTAAGTATTAGGAACAGCTGTGACTAACTAGATGCCATTAACATAATAGGTTAATTTAAGCAGCTCTATGTGAGAAGAATTCCGCTGTAAGAACTGGTTCTCTGGTTCATAAATCAAGTTGCGGGTGAATCAGGTGTAAGCCTTAGCTCCGAGAGGCTCATTTCATAAAGTGTCTCTTGTTTACCTTACAGAGGTGTCCACAAACTTGAGCTACCTCTTGGATACCTGGAGAGATCTGATCTCCCTTCTGTAACTTTACTGACCACAACATGCAAAAATAACTTTTCATGAAAACAAAATAAAACTCACATTATAAAGAATTGAAGAAATAGGAGAATCAAATGGTCAGAACTGCTTTAAGTATAAAGTCCTTTGCTGTTAGGTCAGTTAACCTTTCCCTGCTTCTTAAAGCACACACCTAGTTTAAGGCTGAGGCCCTGGACTCATGCCCTTTTCCCCATTGTGTCCATCTTAATGGTTTGCCTTTTCCCAATAGACTCTGATTCTTAATATATCTCTAACCTACTCAAAACCTGTTTTTCGTTTAAATTCTCACTTAACTCCTTGGACTTAATCCTGGGACTTTATCTGAGTTTCATCTGTGCCTTATCTCTGTTCAACTCACTCTGCTTATTTTTATTCCAAGACACTCTGAGGAAGCACTTCATTTAGCCCAGCCTTGCCCTTAGGAGCAGTGTCCTTCACCAAGGATCCCATGGTCATATTCCTCCCAGGCCAGCTTTGGCATTTGAGTCAGCATTTTCACCTCAAGTGTCAGTTTCAGGCCAGGTTTGGATCACACAGGAGCCTACCACACTTCTCTAAGCCCAAACCCGCAGGGCCATTTATAGAAACTCCTATGCAATGCTCCTTGGAGCCAAGATCCCCCTGGGTCAGGCTGCTGCATTTAACGCTTTGTAGGTCATTTCCCTCTCCATCGGTTGTTTTGGTCTCTTGGCCTGTGTCACTCTGTGGGCATTCTGCACGGTCTTCGTGGTGCCCTCTGTTGTCTCCAGCTCTCTGCATGCCTCGTGCGTTCATTATACAGAAAGAAATTAGTAACTCGGTCTTTAATGGCCAGCGATTTGAATATTCAGTAGGTCTCTTTGCTCTTTCAGCTGCAGAGGGAAGGAAAAGACTCTTGAGCAGCGTCTGCACCCCCATCTCTTTCAGGTTATTCAGCCCCTTTCAGAAGCAGATTCCTTGCTTCCTCAAAGAAGTGTTTCCTAACTTTTCAAATTTAGTGCTCATTTTCTCAAGTCAATATCACTAACAGCTTTTTTCTCGAGTGAACGATCCTGTAACCTAAATTTATATACCTATCTTAGTCTATTTGGGCTACTCTTATAAAATGCCATAATCTGAGTGGCTTATAAACAAAAGAAATTTACGTCTTACAGTTCTGGAGGTTGAGAAGTTCAAGATCAAAGGGCCAGCAGATTCAGTGATTCATAAGAGCTGGCTTCTTCATAGACAGCTGTCTTTTTGTGGTGACCTCACATGGTGGAAGGGGCAAGGGATCTCTCTGGGGTCTCTTATAAGGGCACTAACCCTATTTATGAGACACCCCCCCCATGACCTACTCACCTCCTACAGGCCCCACCTCCGAAATACCATTATATTAGGGGTTAGGTTTCAACATATGAATTTGGGAAGTGGGAGCACAAGCATTTAAACCATAGTACTACTCTTCCCTTCTGCCTAGAAAAGAATTTGAAGAAGAGAGAAAGATGAAGAAAACAATTGTGAATATTTACAGTCTGTGCAATGGAGCTGGGTGACAGGCAATAACACAGGGACACATGCCAGCTCTTGGTAAAACAGCAACCTCAATGCCATCTTATGAGCCACTAAACTTCTGTGTCAAGAGCTTGTACTGCAAACATAAATGCTCAAAATTCTGTTCTAACTCACTAACTGGGGTTTCTCAAAGAGGGTTGGAATGACGTAGAGTTCGTGAGAATTCCCTACCTAAAAGAGTTTGAATTACAACAAGGATTGCGAACTTTTCTATGACGTTCGCCAGGAAATAAATATTTTGGCTCTGTGGGTCATATAGTTTGGTTCCAACTACTCGACTCGACTCTCGTAGCATTAGAGCATCCATAGACAAAAAATAAATGAACTAGGATGGCTTTATTCCAATAAAACTTTATTTACAGAAACAGATGATGGACTAGATTTGGTAAACAGGGTCTGAGAAAATCTGGTTTCCTACTTGCCTTGTCCTACGCAAATTTTGACATAAGCAGTCAACTAAGTTGACTTCATTAATTAAATCATTTAAGTAAATGTGTCATTTCTCCATTATGACCCCTATTAAAGGAAAGATAACACTGGCTCACACAGGAGAAGCACCTGCCCCAAGCACAGTGGGGAGTGATGAATCGAGGTCTTCTCTCAATTCAGCATCCAGATCTTTTCAGTTATTTCATATTTTTTCTACCATATGAATATCTTCTATGATATAAAATTAATGTTTACAAGCTAGGGAAGCACTCTGTACACCCCGCTTCCAATGCCCGTGGACAAATGTGTCTACACAAAAACACAAACCTATTAAGCAGTTCCTCTATGAATAATGCATATAGGAATGATTATCCATTATATTTGGAGGTTATTTTTTCTACTTTAGTAAAATTGTATAAGAATCCAGTTCATTTAGGGTAAATTTAAAAGGAAAAAATTAAAATAAGGTCTACATAATATCTTCTAATAATTCCATAGAAATTTATTTTTCCAAATAAACACCTTAGTCTTACCGGTTTTTAAAATTATTATTACTGAAATATAGTAAGGCATATATGAGGTAAGCATGCTTTCGTTTTCCCAAATGTTACATTTTTTGGAACCTTGACACTGTATACTGCCTGAAGCAAATATTATATACTGAGTCTAAATCCTTCATTTACTGTGGAAGACAAAGCATAATAGGCTGGGGTTACTCTCAGGTTTTTGTCTTCCTGTCATACTTTTTCATCTTTCTTCTTCTAGTCAAAATACCCCCTTTGGGAATCTTTTCCCACATTGCATGCAGCCCAGTGGGGCTCTCAATCATTTCTCTAGGTCCCAGCATGAGGATGTCATGTCCCTCAGGCTGGACCAAACATAACACCCCATCCTGACAAAATAATTGACTCAAGGAATAGACTTGTAACCCAAACACATCAAGTCAAGATTCTTTTGCAGGATTGTTAAATGACTTCTGGGAAAAGCTTTCCTGTTGCTGATATTGCTAGATTGGAGGTTATAAAGTTGGGTGCTTGTTACCACTCTTGATGATCATTTAAATAAAGCCAAGCAGAGACAATCAGAAGTTAAGTATAAATGGAATGAGAGTGAGACAGCCCTGATGAGCTGAGACTCTTGAAACTGTGCCCTGTTCCTTGTAGCTCTTTGATTCTCTGTGCTACTCTAGTATTCTTCCCAGGCGTATGAGCCAATAAACCATGCTGTGAAATCTGAACTTGTTTGAATTGGGTCTCTGGCACTTGAAATTGAATATCTTACACATGAGATGAGATACTTTTAAGAGGTGTGTTGGTAGTGGCAAGACTTACCTTCAGTAGGCTCAGACAATCTAGGGCAGGAGTTTTCAGCATTTTCTCTGTTGAGCTACAAATGACAGATAGTGTCCTTTAGAGAGACATAGTTCTATGCACAGGCTCCAAGTTAACAGTAGCTGCCACGCCATACTTTTCTCTCCCATTCTTGAAAACATATTAAAATCCTGATGTTCTGCTTGTCTGATGTTATGTAACCAACCACACCAAAACAAACTATTATAATACAATGAACATTTTATAAGTGCACACCAAGATGGCTTGTCTCTCTGCTCTATAGTGTCTGTGATCTCGGCTGTAAGGACTCAAATGTCTGGGAGTGACTTGAATGGCTAGGCTCTGGAATCATTTGGTGGCTTTAGTGCTCATTGCCTCAGCAGATGTAGCAGCAAAGAATGGACTCAGCTGGAACTTCTGAATGGAAGGTAAACACATAGCTTCTCCATCGTGGTGGGTTCAGGGCCTTCAGACCGCTGCATGGCAGTTCAGGGCTCCCAGAGAAAGTGTTCCAGTGAGCAAGGAGGGAGTTGTATGACCTTTTAAGACCTAGCTTTAGAAGTCACATGACATATTCCGTTGGTAGCAGTAGGCATAAGCACATCCAGATGTAAAGAAAGGGACATGGGCTTTATTTCTCAATAGGAGGTGTCAAAGATTTGCAGCCATCGAAAACTGCCACAACTAGTGAGTAGAAAGGACACTATTATAGTCATGGCTTCGAAGCCATTTAAATAAATATATATATTAATATGTATAAATATATATATACACACATATGTATAAATATGTATAAATATATATATAATGTGTATAAATATGTATACACTTACTATCTTATTACTATATAAATACACACATATATATACATATATATATACACACATACACATATGTGTGTATTTATATAGTAATAAGATAGTAATAAGAAGATAGTGTTTGTAGCAGGATGAACATATTTTATGTTTTTAGAACATATTACAGCACTCGAATTATAGAACTGCTGGACAAGAAGTGGGATTCAAAGTGCTGTCTATACGGATAGAATAAGACTCGGAAAAAAAGACTGAAGTAAAGAGACTGGAAAGAGATTAGCTGAATGAGAGATTGACAAATGTTAAAGCGAACATTGGCAGGCATTCTCTTCCAGAGTTATCTCTAGTAATAGGATTCTGCTTCCAATATCCCTGACGCATATACCGAAATGTATAGAAATGACATCTGTGAGCAGAAAACACTGTCTTGTGTCCCAACCAGCTAGAGATGGTTTGAGATTTTCTGGGCAAGGTCAGCCAACTGCCTTGAAAAATAAATGAGAGAAATGGTGGAATGCTTTAATTTAATCATCTCTTCTGTAACCCTGACATAGGTTACTTGATTCACTCTTGTATACTAAGCGATAAACACCCTACTACTTCCTATGGACTTTTTGGGAAACAGTTTATGAGTGAGATTTATGCTGTAACCAGCTTCTCCAGTCTCACCTGGTTGTTAATTGTGACTAACCACTTGATCTCAGGCATTGATGTGCGTTGTTGGAAATCTCTCAAACTGCTCTTCTTTGATGTTACTGTACCAATTGGATGGCCTCTGACAAAGGGAAGTGTGGGGATGGCTGCATCACCACCATCATTGAAAGTGGTTAAGAGTGAAGACTCAGGTTCAAATCCTAGCTCCAACTTTTACTAGATAGATAACCACGGCTAAGGCATGTCATCTCTGTGGCCCACGGCTTCCACACGAAGAAAAGTGGACATGATAAAAACACTTACTTTCTATGTTTGCTGTGAGGAGGAGGAAACATACATAAATAGATGAGGACAGTGTAAGCACCCAGTAAGAATTACCTATTAGTCCTTGCCAAGCTGTTCCACGTGTGGATGGGGCTCTGAGACACGTCTGATTACAAAGTTCCTATGTGTAGTAGACTTTCTTGTGAATTTAAGAACAGCATGCGGAATTAATATAAAGAAAAGCTTTAACCTTAGTACCATGTATCATTTCTTTTAAGTTCCCAAGTCCTGTTTCCTTCTAAGGAGTCACTGCCATCGGTGTCCCTGGCCTACTCATCGCAAACTTTAGACTCTTTTCTCTCCCCAGCTATCAGACCAGTGCCCCTGAGTCCTCTCTCTCCCTCTGTTTCTCTCTCTGCTTTGAGTGCGGAGGAAACAAAAAATCAATTACTATTAGAAAACTTTCTCCACATAAGTTTTTTTGCCTCATTACTCAGAGAAGATTAGCTGTACTTCCAACTCCCTATTAGGTTTCCATCATCCAGAGGCCCATCGATGCATTTTCCCAGCCCAAACGGGAGTTTACTACTTGCAGTAAATGCTGTCACTACCCTCGATCATAGAAACGGTGGCAGTTTAAAAAAAACACTTCTCTTTGATCTTTTATCTCCTTAGAGATTGGAAAATATACGAAAGAGAAAAAAGGAAATTTTTTTATTATTATTAAAGTCATCCTTCCAAAACTTGGAGAGAAAACCGTTCGTATCTTTCTAGCCTTGAAAGATTCTTATAAATTTTGGAGCTTGGGAGTCCAGACAGAATTTAAATAACTGGCTCTGTTATTTATGAGTCATGTATTTGGGAGCAAATCCTTCCCTCTTGCCCTGCCTCAATTTCCACTTCTGGAGATAATAATTCTGGCTTCACTGGTCTGTTTTGATAGTCAAACAATGTGGTATGTGTGTTTGTTAAACTGGCGTTTAACAAATGTTCACGTTAGCCTTCCTTTCCCCCGGAAGGAGAGAATTGGTTTTATTTTCTGCCCCCGAAATCTTCATGCTAATTGGATCATATTTGGATGTGTCTCATATTTAAATTACAATTAGAGTTTGTGTGATTGTGCCTAATTGAGTTAATGATTGTTCATTCTATTAAGAACACATTAAAAGGAGAAATACTTCAGAGGATCAGAGCTAAGGGTCATTCCAATAGGATTTCTGAATATTTTATATAGGATTTCAAAATTAAAATATGGAGAACATCCAAGAATATTCTTAACTCTTAAAAACTTTTTATGGATGGCTTGCTGTTCTTTGACCTTAGTCAAGTTTAGAAGAAATGCCCCATATTATAGTTAATGATCATTAACTAGAGTATTCAGTATAAATTCCATTTGTATGCCTTTAATTTACCTTTCTCAGTATCCAAAGTTTTTTTTTAATTTTAGTATGTGGAATTTAGCAATAGTCCTGGAGACCATAAATGGTTATTGAATGAATGAATTAATTCTTTTAGACACTTCCACAGAGCCCCTTCAAAATTAGGACACAGTAAATAAGAATGGAGCTCTTGGAACAAAGGCATGGAGTTGGCATTTCCCTTCCACCACTCGCTGGCCTTATACCAGTCAACCGTTTATGTAGCCTTCCCAAGGTTTAGGGTTTGTATCTGTTAGTTGGAGGATGTGTTACTGCCTACTCTGGTTATGTGGATTATGTCAGCTCATGCACTAGGCACGGAGCTCAGGGACAGTAAAGTGCACATCCTCCTTCTCCTCTTCCTTCTCCTTCAGCCATTCTCCCAAATGGCAAGGACCTCATTTTTTATGTTGACCCCATACAATGGGCTCTTTATGTTTTTGATCATTTTATTTCTGGCTATTTTTTTCTTAGATAAGTTGATCGGGCCCGCATGTGGTATTCTAGGAAGGAGTGATAGAGTGACAGAATTGTGTACAGGGAGTAGATAATTTCTTGTGCTCTATTATGATCAGTTTTTTCTGTTAAAATATATAATTCTGCCATTCCTTTAAGGACGGCGATAATGTCATGTTGCTTTGATTTTAATGGGATCTGTCCTGAAGGTAGAACCCTTTGAGGGTTCCTTTATGAAACACCGACCCCAGCTGTTTTATGTTCTGCAGGTGCTATGTAAATGTCAAATATTAATGTTTTACTATCTAGTAAAAGAGATGAAATAAGATTTTTGTTGCTGCTTGTTTCATAAGCTGCATATAAGACTGGGTCATTGTCCTTTTGATTATTCAGCTGCAAAGTTTCTTTGCTTTAAAAAAATATAGTGAAAGTAACTGCCAGTAATGCTGTCATATTAATAACGAGTTAGCATAGTTAATATTTAGAGAGTGCTTATTAGCTATCAGGAGCTATACTAAGCCTTCTTCATGTGTTGTCTCCTGTAATCTCCACAAAATCCTATGAAATAAGTAAGAGGCTTAACTCCACATTGCAGATAAAGAAACTGACATTTTCAGACATAAAAGGACTTACTTGATAGGACAGAGTCTGTGGTCCGTGGGTGGCTGAGTGGAGAATGGAATCCAAGTTGGTTTGATACAAAGTCTGTGCTCTTAGTCATCCATCCAATGCTGTCCAACTCAAGTGGTGTCCAAAAAACATTGTCTAATTGACTATATTTCAAGATAGACAAAGAGAATTTCATAAAATAAGTTATGAGATATTATGAAGATGGAAAAAGGGGATAGGTCATATCTGGTAGGGTACTTCAGCAAAGTATTTTCAAGGACATTGGCTGCTGATATGGCAGTGTTACCTATGTAGAGGGGATAATTCATGGCTAGAGCAGGGTCCTCAAATGCAGAAGTCTGCAGGGCTTGGACAGGGAATGAACGTGAATAAGGCTGGTGTGTGCAATTGTCATAGGGAATGACGGAGTCTGTGGAGAACTGGAGGGGGCTGACTATCCAAAGGGGACAGCTGATACTTGGCAGTACTTGTGAACATTGTCACACAAGAATGAAGACCTCGTGTTGCCGGAGATTCCGAATTTTTTTAATACCAGAAATTCAGATTTTCATGTGCTCTCTTCTGATTTTTTAATGTTGACAGCTCCTACGACATTTCCGATAGTACTAACTAAATGAGAATATTTTAGAAACAACCCAGTCTAGAGACTGTCAGCTCACTTTTCTGAACTTGAGTATGAGAAGTTGAAAAATCAGTAGGGTCCAGGCTGTAGAAGACACTGAGCACTAAGCCTAAGACTGTTCTCACATGATGAGACAAAGGGAGGCCACATTGAAGGCTTTTCCACGGAAGAGTGACGTGGAAGGTACGGCGCTGGAGGATGAGTGATTTGGCGGTTCTCCATAAATGGCAAGATGGTCAGGTTGGCAGCAGTTACATGCATGGGAGTAGCTGAATGAAATTGAAACATAAATGTGATTTGTACAACTAAGAGCTACCTATCACTATTATTAACTGTTTTATTCTACTTTTTCATAGTCCATTAACAAAAACAAAAACAAAAACACAAAAAATTTATCTAAGAACAAGGGCATCCCGTTTTGAGGGATCCTTCCTAAACGGAAGCAATGGCTTATCAGAAGAACATAGATCTCCTTGATCTCCAAGATCCTATGATTCTTTTCCTGCCTCCTCATCTTCGCTGGGCCTGAGGTACCTTCACAGTTAGACTCTGCCCTCAAGCCACATCTTAGCATTGTTACCCCTAGCAGACTGTGTAAATTGCTAAGGGAAAGGTCCATTCTCTCTACTTAGAACTCACTATGAAAAACGAAGATACAAGATTGAAGAAAAAGATTGTCCACATCAAATATCCCACCTTCAGGGAATGGAATGAGATTTTAAAACCAGACTCAGAAAATTTAAGCATTTCTTTAAAATATAAATTGTCAGAATTCATTTATACGATTATGTATTTCATTGTCTGTAGAGTGCTAGGAGCTGTGAGAAATCAAACTAAGAATACTGCAAAATCCCTGCCACACAAGGAGTGTACACTTTAATTGTTTGATTGTTTATTGGTGACGTCTGATATGGGAATAAAGTAGTAGATTCAAAGTAAGAAGTGATACATTTTACAATGGAAACTAGATAACATTCCGATCCCTGTGTCTTCAATGGGGGGAAAGATTAAATCTATTTAGGAGAATTAGGGAAAGTTGTATGTAAGAAGAGATATTTAAGGTAGGCTTAGAAAGATAACTAGGACTTAGAAATTATGAGAAGGTGAGTGTAACGTTGTGCTCAGGAGAAGGGGTAGCATAAGCATGAGGTCAGAGGAGGGAATGTTAGAGAATATCCAGCTTGTTAGGACACAGGGTTAGTGATGAATTGTGTTGGGACATAAAGTTGAAAAGATGGTTTAGAGCCCCTTAACCCTAGTTAGGTTTGTTTGATTTTGTGGGCATGGAGGAACCTTAAATACCATGCTCGGAAAGGTGATATGATAGAAGGTGGGCTTTGGGAATATTATTCCCATAATAACTCTACCAGGCTTCATTTTGATATTTATTCTCAAAATAAATATCATTGGTGGTACACAAGATGATCTCAGGTGGTTCATGAATGAACATTTACTTAACAAATCCACATCTATTTGAATGTATTAAATTCACAGTTAGCAGGATAGTTATATGTAAAATAAGGCTTGAGAAAGACTAAGACCCCAACAGCTAGAATGGCTAGATCACAGAGATTTGGGAAGGTGGAGAACCCCAAAATGCAACCTCCGTACCCCAGAATCACTCCTATCTGTGTGATGGGACATGAAGGAATAGTTTCTTACAGGAAAAATCTGCCTCTCTTTCTGGAAAAATGTGACTTTCCCGACCCACCACTCAATGTTGCTTGACCTGCAATCAGAAAACCAACGTCTACTATTTGTCAGGTATCAAGCTGGATGCAGGGGTGAGCAAAACCTGGCATGCCTTTATGGAACTTCCTGTCTATTAGGGAAGACATGCATTCAACAAAAAAATTGCATAAGAAGTGTAAAACTGTCACAGCGTCAGGCATACAAAGGAATGATGCATAGCGATTACAGATACAGAAAAAAAAAATTGTCTTAGTCACACAGACAGGGAAATTTGTCCTGAGGAAATGACCTTGACCTAAGGTCTAAAACTTGAAGGTTAAACAGAAATGTTGGGAGGCATCTGGAAGAAGGTTTTTTTTAAACAGCCTGGGAAAGTCCTAATGAAGAAGAGCCAGGCGAATGAAAAACTAAAAAACGTTCACTGTGGCTGGAGAACAAGCAAGAGTATGTTGGGATGACGGAAGAGGTAGACTGGTAGAGCGCGCCCACGTGGATTTCATAGATTTTGTAAGTTTTTCAGTACTCACTTAAAAAATTAATTTTTGGTTAATTTTAATTTTCAAATTTTAGCAGCAGTGTTTTTTTTCTTTTATTTATCATACACTTCTACTTATGGTTCTCTTTATGATAGTGAAAATGTTATTTTAAATAAGTGAATGAAATTAAAATGATGAATCTAAATAAAAATGTGGCTTTAAAAAATTTCCGTGGGTGGCAAATGAATGATATTTAGGAAACGTGACTCTGTGATTTAACCGTCTTGTCAAACAATGACACATCACAACTGTAGTACCCAAAGTCTGGAGAATATAGCTCGCCAGGCCAGTCCTAATATCGAAGACTGTTTATTCTAGCCAAAGTCTGTTATGGTCTCTTTCAAACAATATTATCTGCCCTTTGACAAATTGTTCTAAGTACAATGGTCCATCTTATGTTGTTTCACACACAATGGCCAGCTTTCACCATGGGTGGCCATCAGTGTCTCAGCTCCTCCAAAATATGAACTTTGGCCATTGCTAATCATGGAACGAAAGATGACATCAGGCACCAGAACAAGAGTGATCCAGACATTATCATATTGATAGCAATTACATTTTATACCAAGAAATTCTGATGTTTACACTGGCAGCTCAGAAACTTCCTCAGAAGACGTGACCTTGCCATGAGGAAGAATTCTATTTAAATTATTGCTTTTAAGTGTATGATAATATTAGGGCTTGAGAAAAATGAAGTTTGTCTAATCTTAGCTCATCCAGTTTACAAATGGAACACCTGAGACTCAGGGAAAAGACTTACGAAAGTGACTTACCCAAAGTCACACAGATAGCTCAGGTCCTGATTCAGTCTCCCATTTCACACCGTATCAGGCAAGAGGAGGGCTAACAGAATGAGGAAGGTGGCTTACAGTGTGTATTATGGTAAGTAAGACTTCAGTGGAAACATCATCACCAACCTTTTCCCACTCACCGGGTTCTACAGTCATTGTACCTACACAAACATTGTGTTCGGTCCGTGCTTTGTGCTCTTAAAATACTGGGACAACTTCCGGGCTCCAGAAGAAATGAACAAAAACAAAAGCATACAGAAGTGGAAAGCTTACTTCTCTTCTGTTCCTGAATCACTCACACGTTTGGACATCTCCACCATCCACCTGTGGCCATTCAAGCCAAATTTCATCTTGAAAAAAGATGACCTGTAGAAAAGACATCTGGCTCTACTCATTAATTATGGAGAGCTCCTTTAAGGACTCATATTTAGCTTTAGAAAAAATAAATAAAAAACTCCATTCGCTTCCCAAGATGCAAATTACGTGGTCATTTAGACTAATAAGCAAAATATGTTTCCTGTTTTAAAACATGTACCAGAAGAGAGGGTCCTTTGAGACTTTCCCTCTATAAAGAATTTAGATCACTTATCACTTGAATTATGATGCAGACATAACCAAACTCCTGCAGCAGGAAGGGACTAGCAACTGGTTTTTCCCAGGAGCAGGTTTTTTTTTTTTTTTTTTTTTGTCCTGGAGTAGAGAGAGCACTAGCTTTATCAATTATTTAATTATTCTATTTTAGGCTCCTTTTTCTTAAACAGGAAATTTCTGGGGCATAATTTCATTCCAATATAGTATGTAACCAGGAAAAGACACCCTGATAATGTGTGATAATAGAAAAGAAACATTTCTTTGTATCAACTTGAAATAAGATTAATGAAGCAGATTAGTCATATTAAAGGATTCTTTGTTTAACTGAAGAAATCACTGCCTTTTCCCTTAATTCATAAGCTCTCCTAGTACATTAGAAAGAGACTCTAATATTCTGATTCTCTGTTTACAGACAACTATACATCCAATAAGACTGAACAATAAGGAGATTTCTATGCTTTTTCATTTAGATGAAAGCATACTGTATTTTCTCCTGGCCTCTTTCCTTCATCACATCTGAAAGCCAGTCTGTAAAACCTTCTGACTGTTGTGCAGACTCAACCAAGATGGAGACTGGCTCCCCTATGCTCCCTGCCTACCTCCTTCTCCTGACTCCCAGGGCAGGAGTCGACACACATCTCATGGCATAATTCTGCCTGTGTTCTGCCAGCTGCTCAAAAGGAGAGAGGTTAAGATAAGATGGGCAGCTGACATTTTGAAACCTCATTTTCTTGAGCTGTTTTGAATCCGAATAAGGTTACTGCTATTTTCAAGTGTTACAGCAATGAATATGGACCTCGGCACGAGGCACACCTAGATCAGTGGATCCAGGGTTAGGATCCTAATCAAATCCTAATTTTCCTACTTGTTGGCTGTGTGATCATGGGTGACATACTTTACATTGCTGAGCCTCTGTGTTTTTCATTCATAAAACAGAAATAATTACTCCCTTGCAATGTTTTGTTTTTTTTCCTTCCTAAATTTAAATGGAGTGAAACAATGAATGAATAGCTAATAAATTTTTGGAACAAAATAGTTGTGTAACAATTAGCAGTTACTGTTTCAATTTTAAAATGTTTCCTAAATTCTGAGTTTTTCATTGCTGATAACAGTGATTGAGTTCTTTATTCTCAACAGCACCTAACAAACTGCTTTTGCACAAAATTGTGGTTCAATAAGCATTTGTTGCATTCAATTCAATTCCCAAGTCTGAATGAGCAATAAAACTGACACATGCTGTGTCTGCCAGGAAATACACGGGCAAGGCTCAGATTGTTCACATGTGTTAGTTGGAAACGGTCTAAGAGGAGAGAGAAGCCAGGCCTTTAAAACAGCACTTTGGAAGCTGTCCAGCTCTCAGCTTCACTTATCTTGCAGAAAAGCACAGGGCAGGAGACTCTATTTCTGAGCTGTTCAGTAGCCTTCCTTAAAACCAATGTCCAGAGAGGCCAGTCAAGGGTCTGTTCTGTAGTGACTGGTACTCGTAAGTCTGGTTTATTTCTTATCGTGAATAAAAAAAGCAGAGTCAAGAAAGATACTCTCTTTCAATGAAATAATAATCAATACAGAGTGTTACTATAAATAAATGAAAAGACCAATTCTCACATTTAAAAAATTAACAAAACGTATACATCTAAACAATCATAGTTAAGACTGACCTCATACACAATAGGTACTCGAGACCTTCAGAGGCTGGTAGGAAGCAAAAGGTGCTCTCAAAATGGATTATTAGAGAAAGGTTTAATAGTATAATGTCCCTGGGATAGTAACATCAAAGTGCTGTTAACACCTTAAACCAATAGTAACAGAACTTGGAATGAGTCATAGGGAGGGAGCAGCCTTGACCGGAGCTGTGACCTTGACCGAAGCTGTGACTTTCACTTGAGAGATACAGTCAACCCCTCAGGAACCACTAAAGAAAATGGTTCATTCAGGGGTGAAATACCTTCATCTTGCTTCCTTTTCTTCACTCTCTTCCATTGTTTCCATCAGGAGCTAGATGGCAAAGACACCCATTGATGTAATCTGCACAAGGGCATGGAGTAGGGAGGAAAAAAATGGGGTATAGGTTTGGAAGGGTAAATATATTGAATCATCTTTCAATCTTGTCCTACTACAGTTGACTGTGGAGAAGAGTAAAGGTGGAGAGGCTCAAGGGGATGCTATAGACTGAATGTATGTGTCTTCCCCCAAATTCATATGTTGAAATCTTACCCCCAATGTGTTGACATTAGTAGGTGTGGCTTTGGGGAGGTGATTAAGTCATGAGGGTGGAACCATCGTGACTAGGATTAGTGTCCTTATAAAAAGAGACCCCAGAGAGTTTCCTTGCCCCTTCCAGCTTGTGAGGTTTCACTGAAAAGACAGCTGTCTGCGAACCAGGAAGTGAGTGCTCAGCAGACACCGAATGTGCTGGCACCTTGATCTTGGACATCCCAGCCTCCATATCTGTGAGAAATAAGTGTTCATTGTTTATGAGCCACTCGTTCTATGGTATTTTGTTATAGCACCATGAATGGACAAAGGGGAATTAACAGCCCCCTTTTAAAGTGACAGCGTACTTATTAGGAGTTCTAGTGTATTTCCTTTTCTTTGCCTCCTAGTGCAGAGATTCGGAATGACATGTTACTTTTTATTCTACTAGTCTAACTCCTCTCCATAACCAATACTGTATTCACCACCTACACTGGCAAATGTGCATTTCCGGTAACTATTACCTATGCTTAGTGGACCAAGCTGGAATTTCTCCCTGGTGGAAGCTGATATCGTGTGGGTCTAGAGTAAACACCACCTGCCCATACTACTTTTGCTGCACATAGGTATGACTTGGGATAAAGAGAAATAATCATTAAATTAAAAAATTGCTTTGGTAAATGGATAGAATATGATTAAGCCATTTGGTTAGTCTTTATAAATGCAGTGTATAGTAATAACAATACTATTATATAGCCTTTTAGAGTTTGCAAAAATGCTTTTCAGATCGTTTTTCTCCATTTCTGAAATGTGAGGACCCAAACTTGAAGAGGTAATGTGGCAGCCCCAAGGGCACAGAACTACTTACTGTGTAGAGAATAAGGACTTGCAGCTACATCTGATATATGAAAATA
Organism: Pteropus alecto; assembly: GCF_000325575.1. Classification (NCBI taxonomy): domain Eukaryota; kingdom Metazoa; phylum Chordata; class Mammalia; order Chiroptera; family Pteropodidae; genus Pteropus; species Pteropus alecto. The sequence continues at coordinate 6,133,043 of NW_006439568.1, read as the reverse complement.
TAGAACAGTGTCAAGTCTACTGTATTGATGTACATGGTATGGACTGAGGATGGCCAGGCATCTTCTTACATTCTCCTAAAACTCTCACCTTCATCTTTCCACTTACGTATGTCTTCAAGATAAGGCCCTGAAGACTCCTGTTAAATTAGACAATCAGGGCAGAGATGGGAGACCTTATGTGGATTATTATTAGCTTATCAGACTTGTATTTTAGTAAGCTCTTACAGAGAAAATGGAGCATGGTAATGTTAAGTTTGCATAGAAGCAGATTAAAAAGGGAGCCTGAACAGCCATGGGACTATATTATACCCAAGCACCTTGGGGAGCTTTTATCAATAAAACCAAAGGTGACCAATTTATCTGTTTGTCTAGGACATTCTGAGTTTTAGCTCTGAGAGTTCCATATCCCGGGAAACCCCTCAGATCTGGGTAAACAGGGATGGTCAGTCACCTTACAGGTAAGTCTACATTAATCACTATTTGGAGAGCATTACTTTCATGAAGATATCATAGCCACTTCTACTCACATTTCCTTGGCCAAAGAAAATCCTGTGGACACTCCTGGATTCAATAAGGTGGAGGTAAAATCATTCTACTGGGAGCAGTAAAACTGGACCATTTGGCCAAGGATAGTACAACCCATGATGACTGGCAATTAGTACATCTAATGATCCAACCTAGAGGGAGTGTGGAGGAAGCATGGGAAAGCCTTTAGAGTTCTATCTTCTACTTACCATGGAGGCCCAGGTTATTAGTCACCTGTACCCTTTAACTTCTTATCAGAATTTAGACTTGGCTTTCCGAATTAGAAGAGACCTCAGAGACCATCTGGTCCAGCCTTCTGTTTTTGGACAGGTAAGATGTGACTATCATTATCTTAAAGGTGAGGCATCAGATGCCCAGACAGGTGGATCCCTAAGCTGTCCCAGGTAGGAAGTAGTAGAGGAAAGGCTATCGGCTAATCCTTCTGTTTTATAATCCTTTTTCCTTCTTTTTGCTGCCCCCTGAATTGGAATTTACCTCAAGATCCTGTTATTACATCCCCAATTGAAAATGAGGCCAGCAACATCAAATCTCATAAAAGTAAATACTCCAAATTATAGCATTCCAAGCAAAGCTCTATTTCCTTGGCTTACTTTTCTTAATCATCCTGGTAATTTTACATGCGAAAACATGATTATATCATTGGGTTCTTCTCCTAGTTAGTATAGAAAATATTCCCCCAAAAGAAATGATATCAGCAATTGACCTGATACCATAATTGGTCTCAGTTATAAAATTGATTATTGGACATTGCATGCATATTTTGTTTAGGTATCTTCACTTTCTTGAAAAAAATCTCCAAATTATATTGTCTTGAACTAGATCCAGAGAAGTAATGAGAATCTCAGAGGTGGTCAGGACATATGGTGCAGAAAATGTTGTCAGTTCCTAAAGTTAAGAGGTGAAGGGCAGAGAAGAAAGGCCCCTCTTCCATTCTCTTGGCTAGATCTTCAAGCCACGTAATATGACATGTTTACATATTTGGCCTTTAGTGTCATCCAGATACAATGAACGATATTTTCAAAGAGAATAGCTAGGGGCCTTGTTATTCTTAAATTAAATTGTTTCCTTTTTGATCAGTTTGGAGGCCGGAGTGAGCCAGCGGGAATAAGTGACAAGCCATGTACTAATAACACCCTCCAAAGTCTTCTGACCACTTATGTAGTACTAATTCCTATACCCTCGTCCCTGCTCTAACTCCAATTCATTCTTTATATTGGTTTTCTTAAAAGTAATCTCTTGCCAAAAAGCCTAAATGTATTTCTGTTTCATTATACAATAGGAATATATACTCTGAGTTTTGAAACCGTCTTAGCCTAATCCCACTCTACCTATTTGCCCTTTATTTTGTTATAGGTAGATAGGCGTGTGTGGGGGTGTGTGCGTGCAAGCGCGCACACTCATCCCCATGCTTCTTATATTTCTGTAGATGAGGATGTATTGGAGAATTAATGCTTCTGGTCACTCCCCGTACCACTCCCATCGCATCTTTGTTACTCCTCCACACTGAATAGTGAGATGATGGAGGGCCTGCCATTTATCGGACCACTCGTTCCAGCAGCTGGATCATTGAACTGAAACATAATAGTATGTCTATCTCTTTTCTTACCTTCTATTCCTCAAATTCACTGCCTTATTCTCCCCCATGTCCTACCCTCTTGAGTTAGTCCGATGGTTAGGAAATTATCTTTTTAGAGAATCTCTGTCATTCTAAAGCGACTATGTGTGTAACTGTAAATTGATGTGGGAACCAGGAGACTTCAGCACGTTCTCAAATCTAGCCTTTGCCAGAGATCCTATACACAGCTCATTCAATGAATAACATTTGAATTAGTTCTGGAGAAATAAAGGAGATACTGAAAACCCAAAGCTACAACTTATTCTTACAAATAGGAGGCAGGGCTTGGGCCAGAGAGATGCTTTGTCAGCTTCGGAAATGTCATGAACACAAACAAAAAAAGTAAAATCAGAGCCAGGGTTTGGTTTTGTGCAGTTCTTAAGACCAGATGGAGAGCCATGAATCGATTGTGCTTATTGGAGGCCTTTGCACATACGATTCTGACAAATTGCTATCCCACAGGTGCTTGGTCAATGATGAAAAACCAGCATACTATCTATTTTTTTAAACCATGACACTTGGTCAGTAATGACTTCCTGATTCCTTAGGTGGACTTGCAATGAATTTAAGTTGTTTTATCATTTTTCTCTTTTCGTTTCTCCGTAGAGAATCCTTTCTGTTTTATTGGGTTTTCCAGGGATGTTTCTTCCCCATAAATCTCCAGTTTCTTTTTTCCTAATTCATCCATGTTTTAAAGGGAGTGCTTATTTTTTTCCCCACAATAGGCTGTAACCTTTATGTCTGTAGCACTGTTTTAATTACCTTTGAATCTTCAGTAACTAGCACAGCCCCTAGAACATGGTAGACGCTCAATAAATATTTGCCCCATCAATTTTTGCATAAATGAATAAATTAATGAAAGAAATTAGAATTGTAACTTTCGTCTTTCTCAGTAACTGACAGAGCTAAATGAAATATTTAAGATGAGGACAAAAGAAACAAAATACCACTTGAGTGTTTGTCTGTATGACCTTCAATCATTCTTTTATTTTCTTTTATTTTATATATTCTTACATAAGAAGCCAAATCAGATTGGTTTCAGATTATACTAGACTAAGTTCTAGAAATTCTATTGTGTTCCTCATGGGTAACCGGAAGATGATATGGACGGGGGTGTAGAATGAATTGGAATCTGAACTCATGCCTTCAAAGCAGAATAAAATTCAAGATTCAAAATAAATAATTCAGATAATATTTTAGATCTCTAGCTTTATAATTGTGTAACTGCATCATATTCTTATTATCTTTCTATTTTATGACCTATCATAGAAAGATATTTTTAGACATATATTAGAATAGTAGTTTCCCCAATCATCAGAAATAGGCAAAATGCTCTATAATTCTGGATGAGATTATACTAACTAGCTCAGTGAATTTGTCTTAATCATTAAATATGTGTCAGACTATAGTTATATGCATAATTAAAATGAAAATATTAATCATTAATTGGGTGTTCCTTTTAAGGGATCAACAGACTTTTGTAGACTGAGTTCTTTTTCTCATTGCATTGACCAACTTTGATTAAATTACTGAAATTTGAGCTTTTGTGAACAAGTAACATGGCCTCCAGTTTCTAAGGATTTTGAGAAATATAGTACACGTTTCTGAAAAAGAATATATGAAAGATCACCTCTTTTATCTCTTTAGCTTAAGCAAGCTTTTTGCCACCGTTAGGGATTTTAGCTGTGTGTGTGTGTGTGTGTGTGTGTGTGTGTGTGTAGAACTAGTTCACTCAAACACTGAGATCACCTAAGATGATTTTGATTATATATAGACATATAACATGTTGGAATTGTACATAGCAGTTTTTTTTACTGACTCCTCTACTTATTTCTTAGTCTAATTTTTTTCATCTGTAATATGAAGAATAACTAAAATAAGCATATGAAGTACTGAGAAGACCAAAGGTAGTATGAACTAGGACCTGGAGTAGGAGCAGGTATAGCAGCAGTAACAATGGTCATATTGATCATAGTAGTAAAGAACGCCTACTTGAAACATCAAAAGATGCTCTCATCAGCTCTTTTCCTCACCTCAGAGAGGGGCTGTGTGTGGTGTGGCAGAGACCGTGAGTATGTTACACTCTTTTTCTTGTGCACCCAACTGGAATATATTTCCCATTCTTTTTCGCAGTTAGGTGCGGCTATACAAATAAGTTCTAGCCAATAAAATATGAGGTGTAATGGCCTGGATCACAAAATCCTCTGATACTTTCTCCATGCTTTTCGTACTTTTGGGCTTAATGAAGATGAGTCTTAAAATAACTTCTTAAAAATCATGTTAACCTTCAACTTGTTTGCCTGTCCTATACTACTGAATAGGTTTGAACTACCGTATATGTTGAGTTCTCTTTGTTTAAGCAGCTATCAGCTGTTAGTACAATTAAGAGTACTGAATTTAGAACTTAAATATGTGCCATATCAAAAAAATTGTGGCATTGACTTAATGATAGGGCAAAAGGCAACTGACAGCATGGAAAAAGATATTGGAGACCATAAAGATGAAGGCATATTTTATGCAGAATGTAGCAGTTAGCTATTGCTGCGTAACAAGTCAGCAGTTTCAACAGCAATCATTTTTTGTCACTAGCATATCTGTGGGTTAGCTGAGAGACAGCTTTTCAAGACTGGATTTGGCTGGGCAACTCTTGCTTTTCCTTGAAGTACAATTGACATGTAACAGTACATTAGTTTTAGGTGTACAACATAATGATTCGATATTTGTATATATTGTGAAATGATCACCACAGTAAATCTTAACATCCATCACCATACATAAAGTTACAAAAATCTTTTTTCTTGTGATGAGAACTTTTAAGATCCACTCTCTTAGCCCCTTTCAAATACAGTATTATTAACTGTAGCCACCATGCTGCACATGACATCCCCATGACTTATTTATTTTATAACTAGAATTTGTACCTTTTGACCCCTTTCTTCCACTTCACACTCTATTTCAATCTGCCGTCTTGGCTGTCTTAGGATCTTTGCTTCGGGTAGTTTTCACAGTTACTCCACATACATTTATTCTGGGGCCCAGACTAAAAAGACAGCAGCTACTCAGAGCAAGCTCTCTACATGGTAACGGTAGTGATGTTTTGAGAGGGCAAACTCAATAGCAAAGCACATTTCAAGTATCTGTGTATGTCACATCTGCTAACATCTTACTGGCTAAACAAGTTGTGTGTCCATACACAATATTGGTGGGTTGGAAAAGTATGCTCTTTCCACACAAGTGAAAGCAGGGGGTGAATATTTAGATAATAGCGTAATCTATCACACTGGGGAAAGTATTCAGTAAAAGCTGTCATCAGAAATCACTTGGAAAGCAGATCTAGTACCTACTGAGCACTCTAAGGGAAATTATGAAAATGAATCAGAATTTTAGTGTTTATAATTTTTTTTAAAAAAAACAAGGAAGTATAAGAGTTGAGCTCAGAATTTCCCAGTTTATATACAGAAATAAAATGGAAAGACAGAGTCCAGAAATATGAATCCTTAAAGAGATGCAAAATGTGACTGAAAGATTCCTAATTGTGGAGAAAGTAAAACTGAAAAAGACCGAGCATCAAAGGCCCATGAAAACTTCAGTCAGACAAAGTATCTGTCTTTGCAGCATTTTTCAGATTGATGGTGTCACCTTCTCCACCCACCCACTCCCTTACCCCAAGCCTGTTTTTTCATAAGCTTCAAGGAAGCCACCATTAATTTGAAAAAAGTGGCATGTAAGTTAGGAAGTTAAAAAAGGAGTCTTGGGTACATCCAGGAAGAGACCTTGGGTTTGGCTAATGGCACTTGGAACTGACCAGAACGTAGGCGTGGACTTAAAATGCCTCTGATTATTTAAAAGAAAAAGAAAGAAGAAGAAGAAGAAAAAAAGACCTTGAACCTCTTGGTCCCCAGAAGTAGGAATCCTGCTGTGAAAGCCACACATCTCCCAAGGCTTGCTTACACTTGCTTCAGACTTGGCATCTTGGAAGGACCTCCCAGTGAGTACAACCAAGGCCATGAAATAACATAGTCTCTAGAGCTATTCCCAAGGAAGAGCATCTGGGTCTAATCAAATAACTTTTCCTACTCTTGAAGTAAAGGTGCTTTATAATACCTGGGCAGAAGGATTCCATCATTGGCATAGACCGATGACATCTAAGTATCTCTTATATGCCCATGTTCCAAAGACACATGTTTATTACAGTTATCTTGTCATGAATTCACCATTGTCTATTGGATATATGTGTTTGTGGAGGTGCAGATAGCACTGTCTTTTAGTTTGTAATTTACTGAACCATCAGGAAGCACATCCATTTCTGATAGATCCCAGACTTTGAGCTGGATATACAAATCTTATGGGACTTTGGATTGTGTCCTTGGGGAGGGGTGAGTGCATTCGATGCATGTGAAGTAGGATACTCATGAACAGATGGTAACTGGAGGTGCACAATGTGGAGGTGACTCCACATTTACCACTGCAATCCATTTTCCACTTTTTCCTGGGTACTTGTTTAAACCTTGTTTTCCACAGTCCTTGTGGCTTCATGTGGCCCCGAGACTGAGTTCCAGCCAGTGGAATGTGAGTAGAAGTGAAAAATGTCCCTTCTGAGCTTGCATCTCAGCAGTACACACCTCTATAGTCTCCCTCCCATCCAGCTGGCTAGAATGGATAAAATCTTTAAGGTGACCTTAGAAGGTGTTTGTTGAATATAGCAGATCTCATCAACCTGTCTCCCTGCATTGCTGTGTAGAGAAGAGAAATCCCTCAATCTTGTCACCAGCCTAGTTGGTTTTATGATCAAGAAAGAAACCTTTCCTGATTTTGAGCCATCATAATTTCATTAGCCCACCTTCAGGCTGGGACTGTGCTGGAACTGCCTGGGATTTGTGAACAGCGATTCATAGGCAATGCTTTCTAATTCTAGATCCCCGCTAATGCTGGGAAATAGCGATTGTTGCAGTGGTAAAGTACACATGGAAAGCGTGATTTTTTTTTTTTTTTCATTTTACAGCCAAATCTATGGAACAGTAAAAATCTCTACAGTATGTTTTTCCTGCATTTTCCCCATGATACGTCCCCTGATATTTGAATCAAATAAAATACAATATGCCAGAGCATTGAATCAGAAATGTGTTCTATTTTTCTTATAACTTTAATTTGTATCGCCTAATGCTCACTGAATGTCTGAAGTAGAAATTCCCTTCTTTAAAAAAAAAAAATTAAAAGTACCAACTGAAGCCCATTATTAATGTGCTATATATACTACTAGATTTATAGAGAAATCAACTTTGAACATACAAACCATCATGTTGCTTTTATTTATGATTGCATAAGTACTTCATTACCCTAAAGATATGGAAAATATTTTAGGGATTGTTTTTCACACCCAAAAATTAAAATTTCTTAGCAGTTTGGTTGCCATCTGTTGTAATCACACATGGAGATATAAATATTTTACAAGTTTTGTATGGGAACTTTGCATCCCAACATAGGTTCATGGTGATGGGTTATATGTAGTTCTTGGACTGACCCTGCCAAGAGCAGCAGATGTCTATAAATACCCCACCAGTTTTGCATGCCCTCTGTAAATGTTTGCAGTATTTATTTTGTCTGTGCATTTCTTCAGATGGAGAATTTATTTCCCTCATTCATTTATTTTCTTAGTTATTAAAACTCTCTGAGCCCTAGTTCCCCTGTCTGTAAAATGGAGATATTAAGACCTATCTCTAACTGGAGATGCAGTTTCCTGCATGGTAATAACACTCTCAATAAATAGTAGCTGGTATCAGTTTGTATTTTGAGAGTCAGTACATGGCATTTAAGACCATTTAAAAGCAGGGACTCTGGAGGCTATAGAACTTGTTTCAAATTTTGCCTCTGCCACTTATTAGCCACGGGTCTTACACAAATTACTTATTTTCTTGTGATTCAGTTTTCTTGTCTGTAAATGAGGCACAATGAGACCAACATAATGGGTTGTCTTGAAACTAAATAATAATATTTTTTAAAGAAGATCAAGTGCTTTAGCACACAGTATCATGTACATAGTAAAGGTAACTATATATTTATATATTACCCACGTGTGTACATACACATAATCCATATATCTCTCCATATAACCACTCAACCTTCCACAAAGTTATATTGCTTCCTTATTTTTTCAATAATTTTTCCTAGATACAATGTTTTCTTCTAATAATGCCTACTAGTATGTCAATTTTTTTTTTATTAATGTCATTGAACCACATCTGCTCTGATAAATTAATGTTTGCATTTTGATTAGCTCATTTAGTGAGACGAAGATTATATACTTATGTGCTGAATGGTACTTGTGGAAACATCACTAAAAATATAACTTAATTCCTCCATATATACGTCAAGTTATTTTGTGCTGAGCTCTTTTATTCTCTCTCTCTCCCTCTTTTTTGTATGGTGCTATCCAATTAATCCACAAATATGCATCTCTTCAAGAAGAGAGGCTTTCATGTTTGAAGGTAATATGACCAAAACCCACTAATAGAATCAGCCAGAAATATAGTTTCTGATTCATAAAAGAAAATGAGTCATAATTGTGAGAAAACTAAGTCTCAATGTGGCTTAGTAGTAATATTAGGAATCAAGTCACCGTCTCAATATAGTATTACTAGTAGCAGCAGCATAAGTATGTTTCTGAATCACTGTTCTTTGTGCTTAGCACTACACAAAATGAGTTGTTTGTTGAATCAGGCACGTTCTCCATACCACTTCAGATCCTTCCAGTTTCACTTGCCCGCAAGGCCTTTGGCCACTTGGTCCAACCCTCAGCTACTTCTGGGGAAACTAACCCGGTATAATTAGCAGGATCTTGGGTCCGTAACGTGTACCTCAACTTCCTTTCGCACAGTGTGAGATGCTGTTAGGCCTGCTTGTGCTCCTGTAGGCAGCCAGGAAATGCAGAGGAATTCCCTCTCTGATTCGTAACAGAGAGGAAAGAGGCTCTCTGTTAGTTCTGTAATCCTGGAATCCTGAAAAAGGCAGCAGAAGTAGTAGCGATGACGGAAAGCTCACCCCACATTTGAGTGACTGCTGCGTGTCAGGCAGCACCCCAAATATTTCTCATTTGCAATCGCTCACATCTTCTCGGCCTCAGTTTCCTCATCCATAAATGAAGTGATATCATTGCTTATCTTAAAGGGCACACAATAAATGCTCAGTTAATATTACTTTTATTATTGCTGATATAACTCTTTTCAATTTCTTAAAGGTGGTCACAAGAAAGAGGAAAATCCTTATTCTGGATTTTCTTTTTTTTTTTTTTTTTTTAGAGACTAAAATAGAAGCCAGGAGTGAAAGAATGCAAAAGATTGCAACTCCATAAATATTAAAATTTTTTTGACAAATAGAGCCATTTTATGGCATAGGCTATCTACATAATCACTGAGCTTCTCACTAGAGGAAGCCAACATGAATGAATTTCTTCTTGGGTTATCTAAAATAGCACTGTCCAATAGACATATAAATGCAAGCTTATATAAAATTAAAAAATTTTCAATGGCCACATTTTAAAAAGCAAAAAGAAACAGATGAAATTAATTTTAATAGTTTATTTAACCAAATATTTCTAATATATTATTTCTGCATATCAATATAAATATTTTAATGATATATTTTTCCTTTTTTTGTACTGAATCTTTAAAATCTAATGTATATTTTATTCCTAAGGTACTCAATTAGGATGCCAAATTTTCATCTTAAATACTTGATATATATTTAGGTGTTATAATGTTTACAGTTGAAGAAGTAGATTCTTATACCCACGTTGTTGCAAACATTCTTAAAACTTTTGCAATAATAGAAGCATTAGCTGTTACATTTAAATTTAAAATAATTAAAAATTAATAAAATTAAAATTTATTCCTAAGGTACTCAATTAGGATGCCAAATTTTCATCTTAAATACTTGATATATATTTAGGTGTTATAATGTTTACAGTTGAAGAAGTAGATTCTTATACCCACGTTGCTGCAAACATTCTTAAAACTTTTGCAATAATAGAAGCATTAGCTGTTACATTTAAATTTAAAATAATTAAAAATTAATAAAATTAAAATTTTATTTTTTTAATTCCATTAACCACATTTTAAGTGCTCGGGAGCTACATATAGCCACTGGCTTTCATAATGGGTGACAATGCTTTAAAACACATTGTTAATGAGTAGGAGATTGGATTAAATGATCCCTAAATTTCCTTCCAGTCCTAATGAGTCTAGGATTAAATCAATTCAACAAATATCTATTCTGAATCCAGTATTTTCCAGGTATTATGCTAAGCATTTCGATGGGATTCAAAGATGAACACAAGGTTGTTGGACAAGTGAATGCTGTTCCTACTGCTTTAATCAGTTGGGGAAGACTTACGTGCATAAAGTTAGCCAATAAAAAAATAAATTTCTGGGTGATTTGGAAGCAATCTGAACAGACAGAACAGAACATGGTGTTAATTAAAAAATGAGTAGAATAAAGATGAAAGGGAATTCTAGCCGGTCCCTCTCAGGTACAGTAGGAGAGGAAGCTGGGGCAATGTGTATGCGTGCGTGCATGCGTGCTTGAGTTGTGATAGTCTTGGGAAGCCTTGACCTATTTTGAGTCAGGGTTGGGAAAGGAGTTATTTATTAGTGTGTGTCAAGGATGGAAAATGAGATACTAGAGCCTCTGAATATATAGATTGTCTGGCTAACATATCTGACATTGGATCTTGTATGTAACATCTTTTAGAAATGTAACCATTTTTCCAACTAACCAGCAACCTCTCTGTTTATAAATCACAAGGTGAAGGTCAAAGATGTATAATTGTCAGGCCTGAAACTTTGATGCAAACAAAATTGTTGAGTTAGAAAGTTATTTTTCATTCCAGAGTTCATGTTTTTCCTCTTCTGTAAACTTAGATGGTGAGAGCCAGATGCACTCAGAAGAGACTGACTCAGATAAAGAAAGGAACTAACATGACTGTCTTTTAAGAGCTGAAAGTAGACTAGGCCCTTTGCCTGTGCTCTGCTGATTAATCTTCATAGCAACATTGTGTAGAAGTGTTGTTTATTCTCCCATTCTGGAATGTGGAAAGCGAGCACTTCACTCACGTAAGAGTGGCGGAGCTGGCACTCAGATCCCAAACCTGGAATTCCAGATTACACGCTCATTCCAGTACGTTCTACAGCTGATATGCCGAAACTGCTTTAATGACAGTTAGGCTGGAGTGGAACATATGCTCCTTTTCAGAGTGATGGAAGCACCAAAAGATTGTTGGCAGTGTCCACTTCTGTACACCTTACCGTGTTTTTGTTGGCTTAGAAAAGTTCTAAGGAAGATTTTAGGGGTCGAAATGAAGTTCTCATGCAGGTCATTACTGTTACTCTGTTCCACGTCCACTTATTATGTGCTTCACCTCAGCTAACCATGAGTCCTTGGTCCCTGGAGAGAGTGGTTTAAAGAGTGTAGGTAAATTACTGAATTAGCTCTCATGAGTGGATCAGGATCACGAGTCTTTGTAGGACACTGGACAAGTTAAATATTTTACCACTCATTTGATTTTTTAAAAAATTTAAACAGTTCCTTTCCAGGAGAAATTTGCAAGGGCAAGGTTTTCATTCTTGATAGGAAGAAAACAGAGACACAGAGAAGCAAAATGACTCATTCAGATCCCCTATCCTGTGACTAGAGCCCAGATATTTAACTTTAATTCAGATCTGTTTTCACACCAGCATACTACTTCTTAAAAATCAAAAGAAGACACAAAATATCGATACAAAGGCGTCAGGGTTTTTTTGTACATAAAATGCAATAATTTGTAGGTTTAGAGGAAAAGCATTATCAACTGGAACAGATGCACAGCTGATTTAATAGAATAGATATTGAGTACGTTGGACTCAGTGTTTGCATCATTATTCCACCTAATCTCTAAGAACCCTAAAATTAGGTGTTAAATTATCCCTCTTTTACTGCTGAAGAAACTATGACTTAGAGAAGTTAGGTGTTTTTCTCCAGGTAACTCAGCTGATAAGGGGATAGGCTGAACCTAAGGATTTCTGTTCTATGCATGCGTAGGAAATGCTTGAACCTTGTTGGATAGAACCTTCTGGAAACTGGTTTATTTTAGAAATTCACTACCAAATTTGGCCTGAAGATATTAGGAAATGCTGAAGCAGAGGGACAATGATTCCAAGCCACAGGAATTTCTCTCTCCATTCAGTTCAATTCAACAATTTATTATATCCCAAATTAAGGGTACATTGTTGGAAAACTCTTGAAAATAAATAAAATGATGGGCAAACATATTCCCACAATCTAGGGGGGCGGGAGGAAGATCAGCACAGGCTTAATTTCATGACTATCGAATCTGTTGTGTCGTTTGTGATTTTTGGTGAAAACACAATTCTGTACAACACTTGGCACCCTTTTCATGAAAACAGCTGCAGTGCATGTTCGGTGTGTTCTCCAAGGGATGGACGAGGCCTGACACCATAGTCTCTGTCCTTCTATGGAGAGACATTGCCATTTTAATAGATTCCAACTCAGTCTGTATAACGGTGGCCCTGATCCAATCTCTGGCTCTAGATACATTTTCTTAGCAGATGATTCTGTTAACTTTTCTTCTACACTTGCACTTTCCAAGAATATTCTGCAGAGAGCAATTCCATCCTTGCCGAGTACAAGGTGACCTAACAAACCAGTCTCTTTCTCGTATCCTTGATACTCAGTCATATGCTGGAGACTTTGTAAATGGAATAGGAACACTGTGACTTCTCTGAGGCCAGAGTTGGTTATTATTGTCATTGTTCTTATTCTTACTGCTATTTGCATACAAGTGAATCCTGCATTTTCTTTTGAGGCATGTTAATTCCTTTGAAGGGATTCCAGAATGGCTGGGAGACTGAGTTTGAAGGCTGACTCTTCCTTGTCTTTAACATAATCTATTTTAATGAAATAATCATAAAGTTTACTACAGCGGTCAAACTTTATTTTCATGAAATACTTTATAATTCACTATAATATTCACTTAGAAAGGAACTTAATGAAAATTGCTACATAGGTAAGCTCACTCAGAGTTGTGCTATTTTTTTTCTCTTCTGTTCTCTTATCTCTAATTATCTTAAAAGTTATAGGCAGTATATCTTACTGGTTAAGGCAGCTGCTCTGGGCCGGAATGCCCAATCTAAATTTTGGATCCACTACATATGAGATGTAAGAAATGGGTCAATCACATAACCTTCCTGGACCATAAACTCTCCTGTGAAATGTGTAATACTACTATTGTTAACTCAAAGAATTGTTGTGCAGATCAAATAAATTAATGTAAATATGGTACCTAATTAGAAAAGAACATTTTTTAAAAATTTGTCTCTCATTATTATCATCTCCTTGAAACAGAAGCTTGATGGCTTGACTGATTCCTTGGAACTCAACGCAAGCATATCTGGAAATACATATGTTCCATTTGATTGGGTTGATTTTGTTCAGTAGTCATTTATGTGAATATTTATTCACAAAATCGATAATGACTTACGCATATGTCCACTTCTCATTTCTCCTGTTCTCATCATTCTTTCAATGTCTCTCCACTGGGAAATAGAAGTTTGAGCTTTTCCTAAACAATTCTTCCAGGAATAATAATAGTGTATGAGTTGGAGAGAAGGGAAGGTTAGTCTGTTTCTTGGATGAAGATCTACCCCATCACCTGCTCGATCCATATAGCAGCCAAATGTGTTCTCTAAGTAAGTTTTGTTGAGTAAATGAGAACTTCATTGCAGAGTCACATCTCAATAAATCTGTAATAATGCTATACATGATTTATTGTGTGCACAGAGTTTATTCTGTGCAAGAAACTGAACACTGCAGTTAGTTTATATTATTTATCTCATATCACCTTTTCAATAAATTTATAAAGATAGAATTATTAATCCCATTTTGCAAATTTTATAAACAGAAAACAAGAGAATTGAAGGGAATTGCCCAAGATTATAGTGTAAGGTGGTAGAAAATTTAAATTAGAACTCAGAACCCTGATTCCTAATTCCTTCCTTCCTTCCTTCCTTTTTTCCTTCTTTCTTTTCTTCTTTCCTTCCTTCCTTCCTTCCTTCCTTCCTTCCTTCCTTCCTTCCTTCCTTCCTTCCTTCCTTCCTTCCTTCCTTCCTTCCTTCCTTCCTTCCTTCCTTCCTTCCTTCCTTCCTTCCTTCCTTCCTTCCTTCCTTCCTTCCTTCCTTCCTTCCTTCCTTCCTTCCTTCCTTCCTTCTTTCTTCCAGTTTTAAATCATATCACATATGGGATAAGTCACTGAAGGAGGAATTGGTTGACATATTTTCTTGGGTCAGAAAACATTTTTCAACTTGGTGCCCAGATTTTTAAGGGAAACCTCTTACTTCCAAGTTTTGGCAAGGCTTTCCTGAAGGAATGCAATTTTGGGAGACAGCAGGCACATGACTCAGCTCTCAAAAGGCAACAATAGGAAACAAATTTAAAGTGACTCTCATCTACCTACCTGCTCAGGCTCACTGAAGTCAATTGAAGGTACAATTTGCTTGTAAACCAAATTAGTTTGAAGAAATGGTCAGAGAATGCAAAAAGGGAGGAAAATTGCCATTGCAAAAATTGGCTCAAACACTAGCTATTAAACTCCCACTTGCAGTTAATGCTTAGAGCATGTGTAATATGACCCTTTGTAATCCTACCTTTTATACTTCTAAGGAAAAAAGTATTAGCCTAGAGGGTAATGCCATACCTCGGCTCTATTGAAGGAGTATGATTATACTTTTAATTCCACTGGAGTATCTGATTTCTTTGTGACCTTTTCCTTGAAACTTGAATACTCAAGGTAAGATAAGAAAAAAATACTGAACCGAGGTGACTGAGTGCCACACACTTACAGGTCTTGATCTGTTTTAAGGCACTAAAGTGAGGGAAGGAGTGGCAGGGCAGGCTTTGTATCCGGCAGAACTTCAGTCCTCAAGACTTGCCCTGATAGTTACATGATCATCAAGAGAAGGTCACAACCTCACTGACATCCACTTTTTTCTTCCTTATATTCTAATAAGAGGCACTCGGGGGGAAAAAATCTCTTACATTTTGCTCTTCTGGAACTCTGCTTCTCAGCTCTGCATTTTTGTATTGTCCTTTTGTTTAGAATCCCAGAGGATTTCACATCCCTGGGCAGTGTACTCAAGAGAGATTTCAAATAGAAGGGAGATAGGTAAGCTAGGCAAAGGCTGATCGTGAAAGAGAAGTGAAGAGGTGAGCTCCCACACCTCGGTGTCTCCTTGGGCGAGACATGTGAACGTTAGGAAAGAGTACAGAGTGAACAACTTGGGATGTGACTCCATTAAAACCAGCCTTTGTGCAGTTTTTCCTAAGAAGCCTGTAGTAATTCAGAATGGCTCTAGCAAGGAGACACTGAGCTGGATGCTCTCAGATCTGTGGCATTATTTAGTCCTATTAATCGACTTGAAGATAAAGTGCAGGATAGAAAAAGAGGAAATACTTTTTCTAGGCTTCTCAATCTCCTGAATGTTGCAGAAAGAAGGAAGGGAGGAAATGCTTAGGTTCCAGATATTGGTGTGTAATCACAAAATACTCTTAGGTTTGCAGTTTTACGTCAGCCATGTTCTCGGCTAGGCTCAGGAGAGAATGCAGGCATCCGAAAATACTCAAGCGTGAGCAGAGAAGCAGAGCGGTAATTCCTTTGCTGCTTCTTCGGGAGGAGGAAACGCCAATTCTCTTGTGATTTCTACGGATCTAACTAATCATCCAATGGTTACAGCTGTTTGAACAGGATTCAAGGACCTTTGCTTTAGTCAACTCGAAATAAGCAAGGTCCACTTTACCTTTTCTTTTAAAAACTCTTCTCGAGAATAAGAAAAGCGATATATGGGAGTTAACCCAGTTACCTATCCAGGTGGCGTTTCGTTGGAGTCTGGGGTCCTGATTCCTAGAATGTGGATTTCAGAATATGCAAAATCATAATGTAGATTTGATTCTTTTTCGCTTTATTCAAGAATATTTGGAGTTGACTAGACTTTAAGCTTTAGATCTTCCACATACCTTGGAGTACAAGCTCAAGGTTGTTATTTGATTGTTATTCTCAGTTTCCTCCACAAGGAAATAAGGGTGATAATAGCAGCATAGATTGTATGAGGTTGTTGTGGGTATTAAAAAGATAATAATAAGAGATTAAACGTACTTCCTGGTATATAGGCACAGAGCCATACATTGTTGTTTTTATCCTAACTCTGAAAGGAGTGAAATTAGACTAACATCTTGAATTCCAGGAAAAAACATATAAGAGCATTCTGTGAATCAACCTAAAATTCCTGCAAAGTCCGTTCCCCCCATTCTCTCCCTCTCCCACTCCAGTTCTCTTCCAGGCAACAGCAATCTAACAGGTGACACACTGGGGAAAATCTGACCTAACTGAGGTCATAGGCGCACATTAACTATTCTAGGCCAACCATAAAGTAATTTGCTTCCGAGAATGATGTTAATGCTGCAGTGAAAGGATGCAGTACACTTCTGGCCCTGCCTATGTCAGCACGCTTATAGAGATTCTCAAATAAAGACTATGTATTTTGGTATATTTCATGGATAGCAAGAAAATGTATGTGACTGTGGCGAAATAACCCAAATATCTGCTCCATCGTTTTTAGCTTCATGACTTCAAAACCTGTTGCATTTGTTGAAAACATTTGTTGAAAATTTTGGCGTAATGGAATTCCTCTTATTGTGTGGTCATCTCTACATGCACTTCTGTTCATCTTAAACTCGACTAGTGAATCTATAATGAGACTGTCAAAGCATTAGCACCAGTTCAAAATAAGCGTTAAATAATGATAATAAATATAAGTAAATAGCATAAATGTGATAAAATGATAAAAATAGCAAAAACTGCCTTGCTGGACTTTAGCAAAGTTGGATGCTCAGCGTAAATGATACATTAAAAATTCATCTGAACTTGAAAACTTTCACGATTTGATCCAACCGTTTCCTTGGAATGTGTGAAGTGTTACAAATGCCGCCTAATTCTTTTTGAAGCTCAAGGCAAAGGCAAAAAAGTCTTGTAACATGCTGGAATGATTTGAATGATTGTACCATAAAATGGCTTGGATTTGCTCATCTGGCTTCAAGTTCAGAGGAATGACCAACCAACTAACTTATGTTCTCAGCAGTGTAGACTCCGAAGGGCCTGAGCAGATGTTGAAGGCTTACTCCAGGCCAATGCACGAGTTTTTTTGTGGTTTCTCTTAAGTGTTTGCTAATATCTACCACATTGCAAACTCAATGTCCCTTTTCAACTGGCCTAACTGCTCCTAATGTAATACAGATGATTTCATCTTTTGCAGAGCCGTTTGCTACAACGCACTAAAGTCTGCATGGCTGAGACTTCTCTAATAATATACATGTTTCTTTAAGAACATGAAAATCCCTTCTCCTTAAAAGTTTTGCTCCTCCGTCTTGGGCTCTATAATACAATAGCTTCTGTAATTCCTGTTTAAATAATGCCCTCTTTTTCCTCCAAAGATTCATTCAGGCTTCTGCTAGTCTATGTTATTTTAGGTAGGGTGTACCTTTGGTAAACACAAAATACCTTTCCTATTAAAAAAAAACAATGCCATCGCTCAGATAGGTTAGAAATGCTTCATTTTAAAGTAAACCGAATAGAAAAGCTCTCCTTGTTCTATGTTAAATGCAAAGTAAACAGTCCTTTAACACTAGCCATGAAGAAATTGTGGACTTCTGTACAGTTAGAGAGAAGAAAGAAAGCTTAGGGCAGCACACGCCTCGGCTCTGATTTTGGCCTGACTGTCATTGTCTTTTACCTCTCCTCAGGTCACACAGAATCACCTGATTGATTTGTGTGTTTGTATCTGTTCCAAGTTTAACAAAGACATTATCTTGAATTTTAGCATATGAGAGTCTTAGGGGGCATTGATAATACTTGGTAAATATTTTCTTTTAGACTATCAGAATGATTAGAATGAAAACCGACTCTTAACCTGTAAAAATTTCCTCTGTTCCTCTCAGCCCATACTCTTGTAAGCTTTGTGTTAGCAATACCACTCAGCATCTTGAAGATCTGCCCTTCCACCTTAATGAGGTCAAGGATATGTGTGTAAGGAGATGTTAAATTTGTCTTTTTGTTTTGTTTGGAAGGATTTTTGAGGCCCTCGAGGCTGAGAAACAGCCCCTAGGTCCCAGATAACCTTCTTCATAGAGTGTTAGTGTTATGTAGTCAGGCCATGCATCTGTGGCAAAGAATTATTCATAACTTTCTGAAAAACACCTCCCATTGTGCTAGTGGGCCTTGATAAAGAGATAATGCCTGATCATGGGACATCAAGCAACATGCCGTCATGTCCATCATGAGCAGAGTTCAGACAAACTTCCCATATCATCCTGTTGGCTAGGGCTGGCAGCAATCTCCTGTAAGAAACAAGCAGTACAGCTGGGATCAGGCAAGAAAAAAAACAGAAGTCACGAGTCGGGTTTACTAGCAGGTGGCCCAGACTTAGACCCTCATGTTACCAACCACTCTGTACCAGCGTCTCCCTCAGCTCACACCTATGGCCATAACAGGGGCTCCCTTGTGACCAGCTGACAGAGAAGGGAATCAACTAAGCTTAGGGCATGGATGAGTTAGCTCAGTGTGTAGTTGCAAACTGAAGTTGGTCTGACTATAACCCACTCAGGACTGGCACCAAAAGACATCGTAAGGGAAAATCATCCAGGTGGCCAGAACTTTGGGCAGTACACCTGGCCATCTAATCCACATGGAAAGAGAAGTGGCCTGAGGTAATAATAATAATACAGATGCACAGGCATTGAAAAATGGCTAGGGTGTTTAATCAGGGGCCAGGAAAAAGAAAGACTAAAAGGCTGGAGACATGGGATTCTGGGGAAGAAGTATTTGGATAACCTGTTAGGAGTGAGCATGAAATACGATAGGCTTTCTGCTGCTGGTTAATGCCCATGAGAGACCATCGACCAAAGAAGAGACACTAAATAACCAAGGAGACCAAGTGGCTCAGTCGGCTGATGTCAACAACTCTGATACTGGCCCACTGGGTTTGCGAATGGAGTGGGCGCAGTGGGAGGGATGGAGGCCACATGTCGGCCAGCCGGCGTGGATTCGCGTTTACCACAGCTTATGTCGCTACGGCTTTTACCCAGTTCCAGCCTGCTAACAGCAGAGACCAACTCTGAGCCTCTGAGTGTGGCATCATCCTTGGAGGAGACCAGCCAGACCCACGATGGCAAATTGATTATACAGGGCCCCAGCCACCCTGGGAAAGGCTGTCATTCATATTAACTGGAATCCACATTCACTGCGGTATAAGTTTGCCTTTTATACCAGGATTCAGACAGCGCCATGACTAGAGAACTTATGGAATATCTGATCCTTTGAGCCGTGAGTCCATATAAGGTAACATTAGACCGACTGACTGACCCCACAGCAGAGCAAGTCTGGGGTTGGCCTGTTCTCACAGAGTCCATTGGTCCCATCAGATAGCACATTGTTCAGGAGCTGTCAATCATTTTAGCAGTGGTACAGCCTGTTGAACAAATATCTGAGGTACCAGCTAGGAGAAGACACTTTGGGAAATGCTGTATATATCCTAAATCGAGAAGCAAATATGGTGCTGTGTCTCCCAAAGATAAAACATGTAGGTCCTAGAACTAAGCAGTGAAAGTAGTGGTAACCTGTTTAGTCTTCACTCCCAGTGGCATGCTTCGAGAATTTGTGTTTCTTACTCTGACACTGCCGAGCGTTGATCACTAGAGGGAGAGAGCTTCCACTGGGGAACTCAGCAAGAATCCCATTAAAGCTCCAGCTCTGACAGCTGCTCAGTCAGACTGTGTCTTGTGCTGTGAGAGTAGCATGCAAGAAAAGGAATCACCAACGTGGCAAGTGATTCTGATTATGGAGAGAAGGTAGGGCTGCTCTTACGTGGGCGTTAATAATGTAGTTGGCGCTCAGGTGACCCACGCAGGTATTACTTGGTATTCTCTTGCCTAATTTTGATAGTAAGTGGAGAAGTTCAGCAGCTAAAACTTAGGAAGGGCATGGTCATCCTCAGGAGTGGTGGTTTGGGTACCTCTACCGGGTAGGCTGTTGAGGCTAGCAGAGGTGTCATCTGAGGGTGAAGGGAATGCTGAATGGGTGATGAAGGAGGGGTCTGATGAATGCCAGACTTCAACACTGGCTTCCCTGGTGGTGGCTATACTTCTTCCTGTTAGGTGCCTTCTCGTAAGCTCCCTGCAGGAACAGCGCGACTACTCCCAGGACTGATTCTATGATAGATATGGATCTGAAAGGCACAAGGCACAGACTGGAGTGGACTCAGGTGCTCACACAGACCACGCTCTAGGACCGAAGATCTCAATGCTCTAGATCCTTGGAGTGTTTGCAGCTGATATCTATAAGCCGAGCCCCTCTCTGGGGCTTCTTCTCAGCTAAAGAAATCCATGTTGCTCAGGGGTATCCCCCTCTCCTGGGACAGCCCAGGACAAGGTGATAACGAGGGAGGGTATACAAGGCCTGGCCCCTCACCCTAACTGGAGATGACTCTGAAGGGCCATGCCAACGCCAGAGCTGCTGAGGCTTTTGCTACTAATTCATTGTGGTTAACTCTCTCCTCTGCTCATCCCTGATTCCTTCAGTTCTCTGCAGGTGTTAATCTCAAGAACACCCCAAAATACTCTTGCAAGCGAATCCGCCCCTAAGGTCAACTTCCTGGGAACTCAACCTTGCAACACCTTATTTTTTTAAATTCTAGGATGACATATCAGCTAATAAATCTTGTTATTCCTATTAATGTTTTATTCTGAAATATTTTAAGTGTCTATGTGTATGTATGTGTGTATTTGCTTACACACATGTATGTGTGTCTTGAAGGCCAAGGGCATTCTCCCCTTGGTATCCTTAATTTCAGTGTCACTTGGGGAACAAACTTAAGTAGGTTGAAATTAAATTTCAAGCAAAACCTCCTTTGGGAAAAACAATACCTGAAGAGCCATGATCAGCACTGAATCTGGTGGTGACTTTGAGGCTAAAAGTCAATGAAATGCGGGCTTCTCTGACAGTGATAGAAAACTCGGATCTGCCTTAGAAATGTCCTAAACAAACAAACTGAATTACTGCAGAATTACCCTTAAAAGTTGACTGCAGCTCTCTGTAACGGTCACATGTAGTAGCAGTGTGAATATCAAGATGTGCTTTCAGATTTACATACAAGGTCTTACAGCAACCCCTGGACTTAGGTAGGCAGCTGTGATTATTCTCTGCTCCTCAGAGTAGAGCTGGGCTGCAGAGGAACTAAGTGTGTTTCCCAAATTCACGCAGCCAGTAAGTGGCACCAGCACGTCTCAGACGTCTGAGACGATCTGACCTTTTGATACTTTTACACACCACCTCATTGAAAAATGCAGGGAAAAGCCAAATCGGTGTTAGAAAACCGTGGTACCTTTTGAACATTTATACTTAACAAATAATGTATTTTCCGTGCCAAAACAAAAAGAAAAACTTAACACCAAATAATACATAAATTAATTTGGAGCTATCGTTATTATATAACAGTTTTTGCAAGTAACATGCAAATTATGTATTTGCGGCACCTTTTCCGATTGGCGGTTCTGCTCAAATAGCCTTTCCAAGCTCCGCCCTCCCGCCACCGCCCGCAGCATCGTAGTCCCCGCTCTGATCCAAGCCCAGTGCGCTTTCTGTAACGTCCTATGGCACTCTTCTCTGATTAAACTTGGATTTTCATTTTTGACCTCAAGTTTCCCTTTTTACTTAAGCTTATTTTCTTAAAAGTGGATTTATTTATTATTGGGGTTGTGTTTTCTTTCATCCATTGAAATATCCATTTTTTTCTCTACCTTGTAAGAAAATGAGTCCTTTACTTCTCTCCT
>NW_006439568.1:6089249-6110802 GCF_000325575.1 Pteropus alecto | reverse complement strand
ATGGCTTTGGCTATGATGAACTTTACTTAAGACATTAATAATTCTTGACAAGGGCTTCTTTTGTGTTTTAGCTTTGAAAGGAAAACTTACTATTCATAATTGCCCCATTCTTAACTGTGTTATAGATTGAAAGCAGCAGAAGTTGATAACAAACAGCTTTGCCCCAAATATACAAATTTCAGCTCTGTGTGTTCTCCCTGCGAAATTTAGCTTTTACAACTATACATGAAGAAATTTTGAGTAAAATTAATCTAGGGGATGGATGAGAAAAAAGGGAACAAAGACAATTTAGAGTTGGATTTGAATTCTCAGAAATCGAATACAGTGTTCCTCATAATTTCAGAATAAAGTAGGTCATATGAAATAAATATATTTTAATAAAAATTATAAAAAACAAAAAAGCAAATTTTGGATTTTGCCTTTCTGGGCACTTTAAGAGATTCAAATGTGGTAAGGGTGAAATTATTATTTTAATATCTACCACAGAATTTCTTTCAGAAAGATCTGTTTTATGTGATGAGTCACTTTCCTCTTGCTCTTTTTAAGATTCTCTCTTTGCCTTTGTTTTTTACAGTTTGATTATGATGTATCTAGGTTTGGATCTCTTCCAGTTCATCCTATTTGAAGTTCATCAGGCTTCTTGAATATTTAGAGTAACGTTTTTTCCTCCTTTGAGATGTTTCTTCAAGTCTTCTTTCTGCCCATTTTTCTCATCTCCTTCTGGGACTCACATGGTACATATTTTGGCATGCTGGGTGGTGTTCCACAGGTCTGAGACTTTTGTTAGCTTCTCTTTTTCTTTCTGTTCCTCAGGCTGGATACTATCTATAGACTAATCTTTCCGTTCTCTGATTCTCTATGCTGCCAGCTCAAATCTGCTGGTGAGCCCCCTTAGTGAATTTTTCATTACACCGTTTGTAGTTTTCAACTTCATACTTTCTATCGAATTCCTTTCTATAGTTTTTATCTTCTTATTTGGTATTTTCTATTTGGTGAGACACCATGCCCATTCATTCCTCTGTTTCTTTAGACGTGACTTCCTTTAGTTGTTTGACTGTATTTAAAATAGCTAATTTAAAAATCTTTGTCTGGGCTTCCTCAGGAATACTTTCGACTGTGCGTAGTCCATATTTTTTTTTGTTCTTTATATATCTCATAACTTTTGTTGAAAACTGGACATTTGAAGTAATATAATGTGGCAATTCTGGTAATAAGTTCGCTCCTCCCCAGGGCTTTGTGGCTGTTGTTATTGTTTTTTGCATTTGTTTAGTGACTTTCCTGAACTAATATTGCACAATCTTTATTCGTTGTCGTATGTGGCAAATGAAGTCTCTGCTTGGTTAGCTTAGTGGTTAGTTAATGACTGGACAGAGATTTTCTTAAATGCCTAGGACCACTAAGTCTCCTAGCTTTCCCAAGAGCCTCGTGTGTGTGTTGAGGCATGCCTTCAGTGTTCAGGTGGGCAGTTTATAATTCTTGTTTAGCTTTTATTTCCTGTGTTTGTAAAGCTTATCAGAAGTGAGAGCTTTTGCCTTCTTATATCTACCCCGGATGGGAACACAGGGCACGCACACAGCTGCAATGTTAAATAATTTGCAAATACCTCTGGAGAAAAGGCTGCTTGCATTGAGTGAGAAAAATAAAGACAAGTTCCGGACATGGGTGATGTTTCCAGAGAACTGCCAGACAGGTCAAAGAATGACAGTTCTCTGAAAATGGTGCTCTTGGGGAGGTTCAAAGCAGTTCTGCCCATCTAGTGATGGCTAAGCTGCCGGTTTTCATCATGATGGTGAGGCAACTTTTTAAAAATCTTCTGTAAAATGGGAGAAATCGTACTGGAATAGGGCAAGTTGAAATGCCACAAGGCTTTCAATTCTTACCAAGACTCAGCCTTTTTTTTTTTTTTTTTTTTAATAAATACTCCTCAAATTGTTTCAAGGTTTTGGTTAATTTCCAGAGTTCTGAAAAAGCAGGTCTTGACCATTTTGCCTGTGTTATTATTGCTTTTACAGAGAAGCAGATTTTGGGGTTTACTTACTCTGCCAGTCCTTCTGATGTTCTTTGCATGGTGTCTGGATGAACAAAAGTATTTAATTTTAATGTATCCTACTTTATAAATTTTCCTTTATGATTTTGAGAAATTTCTTACCATGAGATTATGATCGAATACATATCATGGAACCTCTTTTGCACCAAACCCTTGTGTTCAAGCTAATGATACTTGGTAAACTGATGTACTAACTCACATTACAAGCCATTATAACATTACTATCAAATTGTTTGGTGACGGGTGGCAAATCATACCAGAATTAATGTACCAAATCAACCTTTTAAAAATTATATATTCTTTTCTCTTCCAGTTCTAAATTTTGAATTCATAAAACCAGAGGATCCTCATCTAATAAATATATCTCAGTGAGCTAGGGACTCTTAGAATATTCTGCCTGGTGGCCGAGTCTTTCAGTCATTTGTCACACGACAATCTTTTAAAAATTGTCGCTAAAGCGGATGGTACATCAAAAGTTGAGAACATGTGTTTCCCAAAATAATTTATATAAATTATAAAAAGAGGAAGGGGATCAAAAAGGCATGCAATGTTCTGCAGTCTTTATATTTGCTCTATGTCATGAGAATTCTAGCATGCTTGTTTCTTTGAAATATCTGTGTTTAGAAAGTAGAAGCCAGCCTGTGAAAGAAAAATTATGATTGTATATCATATTATCAATCATTTTCCATATAAAGGAGAGGAGGGCCCAATCAAATTCCCTACCTCATGCCCCCCAGTGAAGAAATGATCACGTTATGGCCACCAAGCTTGACTTTGAACGAAACTTCTTTATCTGCTCCTCCCCCAAAAAGCTGGAGATTCTTTTTTGACCACATCTTTAAAATAATTTAAGGTAAAACATTATAACTGTAGAGGGATAATACAAGTGTAGAGTTCATTATAGTAGGTTTTTAAGTAGAAAATAAAGAACAACAGCATAAGCATTTAATTGATTCTTCTCTCTCAGTTGACTGGAAGTAGAATCTCATAGTGCTTATTTTAAAAGAACTAAATTAGATCGAGGCTTGAGAAAGGTGTCCTTCCTGATTTTGTCAAGCCTATTTTATCTAAACCCAGCCTCTTTATTTTGCTGTTGAGGCGACTGGAGCCCAAATGTACACCTCTAGTTTGTGAAAAGCCCAGAATTAAACTTATTTCTGACTTCTGATATGAAGTTACTCTTATCTCGGATCTTCTTTCTTGATTGTATCTCAAATAATCAATCCCTTGACAGCTCATGGAAAACCACTCTTGCCATTGCTGGATTTTAGGACTGACTCCTTGAAGAATTTGGCATAATGATTACCCAGAGCACGTGCATTGTTTCTTATTCTTACTTCCTTATTTAAACTTCATACCGTCTCTTTATTTGTGCAGAAACAGTGTTCTCTAATCGTGGGAAGTTCATATACCATATTGTGCTGCTACATTCATTGAAAGAGTAAATGTCTAAGATCCAGAGAGAAAGATTAAATCTGAGCAACAAAGCATGTTATCAATGTTAAGAGGCGTTCTTCTTTCTCAACAGGTGGACTGATGATATACTTCTTTTTTTCTATAGAAGGAGACTGACTGTATAGGTTGAGCTATGACTTTTCAATATTATCTTTATACTTCCATAGCAATTGAAACACCACACGATCACATTTCTTAAAGTTTTACCAATTTAAATTCTTCTAAAATACTCCAGGTAATGACAGAAGATATTTTAAGGGAGACTTCTCTCAGACACATGTGTAAGGAGATACAAACACTAGATAAAGAGCTCCTGTATAACATTTTAGCAGCCATATAGAACAAAAATCTAAGACACAAGTCAAAAGATATCTAAATCCCAGAGGAAGTGCCCGCTATCCTGTTGATAAAAGCATAAAACCAAACTTTTGTTTTAATTTTATTTTAAGAAAAAACAGCCTCTCAGCGGTTTGATGGGTTTTCGTGGACACCAACCAGTAAACACTGCCTGATGAGGGCCACCTGGCCACCCTTCCCAAGATGGGTTCCCAGGGGGTTCCCCCACGTCCCTTCTTCTGTCGGTCATTGTGTGACCTGTGCACTCGAGAACACCAGTGGAGATCTTCCCCAGCTGGCACTTTCTGTTTTAACTGTCTGGGTCTTTTCCTTTACTAGCTTGGAAGAGTTTTACAAGCTTCTCCCAGGGTGGTCAAATGTGGCTGTTTTTCCTCGCAAAGTGTTCAGTCCTGAACGAGGCCCTTCTACCGGCTGCCTGTTGCCGACACTGAATGAGGACTCTCAGATGGGTTGTGTATAAATTGTCTTCTTACTTCACACTCTTTGGCTGGAAATACTTTATAATTTCTGTGTCTCGCTCACTTTATAGTCTTCTTTTTATAGGTACTTTTCCACTTTACTGACTCAGGAGTTTTACTTGTTACATGATCAATCGCTGATTTTTAAAATTTACACTAGTCCTTAAGGTTCAAATCCAGGATGAGACTTAAAAATCTCACGTGATTTCTAAATGATAGTGTGAGCACAGTGTATTTATTAAGATAAAGACTAGTAAGTTTCTTTTATTTTCCTGTGAAAACTACATAATAAATCATGCTTCTTCTTTGGTGTAATTTCTAAGAAGTTTAGGGCAATTATTTTTTTTCAAATGCCTATTCCAGAATTCTGGTACAATAATCATTTTGTTTATTCTTTAGCCATGATTCTTAACATTTTCTGGGTAACAGAAATGTTTGAGAATTTAAAGAAAGCTTTGTACTCCCAGAATTACGTACATATGAACACAAACTTTTTATTTAATTCGGGAACTTCTGACATTCTTCCATGGGATGGGACATTGGGTTGTATGTTTTCCGATTTTTCTCTCTAATTGAAATTTTAATTTTTCCTAATGGGTCGGTAATGTTATTAACTTTCTGAATTTACTGAAGGCAGTATTATCAACTGCTTTGCATATTTTTGTGATATAGGCAGATTTTTAAACAAGTAGGAAAGTGAGTTTGTTTGAAAGTAAAAAAATCGATATTTTGAAAAATGCAGCTTAAAAATTAAAGCTAGATAAATTGCTATGGACACATAAATTGATATAACCGCTTTAAAAATCAATTTGGCATTATCTCATAAAGCTAGATTTTCACACACCTTGTGTTCCAACCATTATACTTTAGGGTATAAACCCAAGAGAAATAAAGTCCTCACACTTGTACTGATGTGTGTGTGTGCGTGTATGTGTGTGAGTGTGTGTGTGTGTATAATTAGTACACTAAGTCTACAATATCTAGTGGGTATTTTATACTTCTGGCACATCTTAATTTGGACTACCCATTTTAAGGGCTCAATAATCACATGTAGCTGGCGGCTACCATTCGGATAACTCCAGTTTCTAGACTGATTTCTACAGCTGGTATTTCCTGTGTGTGTGTGTGTGTATGTTTCTGACACGTTTTTCTGTTAGCTTCCTTCTGGGCCTGTGTTCTATTTGATGTTAAACTTCTGGAATAGGGAGAGAGATTTTCCTATCACCATTTTATCTTTTATTTTCTGGTAACTCAATGTCATCATTGTTTCTTTGTTCCTGTGTTTTTGTCTCTTATTTTAATTTGGTGGTGTTCTATGGTTTTTCCCTCTTTTATCTCTTGTTTTATGTTATGTGTCTCAGTTCTGTATTTTTTCATATAGTTACTATTAAGTTTATGTGAAGGATAATTACACACACACACACAAACACACACACACACACACAGAGAGAGAGAGAGAGAGAGAGAGAGAGAGAGAGAGAGAGAGAGAAAGAGAGAGAGAGAGAGAGAAAGAGAGGAAAAGCTCAAAGAAATGGGTGTTTGTTAAACCTTCTGGGAAAGTATATTTTTAGAAAAATTATGTCTTATTCTTTTTGTTTGTTTATTCTGGGTTCTTCCTTGTAAAACCCTTTAGAAAAAATTATGAGTGTTATTCCTTTCTTAATTTTGGGCGCTAGACAGAGCATGTGAGTCCGTGTGGACTTTTCTGTCCTTTTCACTATATTGTGGAGGTGCAGTTATGTACCAGATGAGACAAGGGTCTTGGAAGCAGACAGGCTAGAGACTAAACCCTGGATCTTCACTTTACTAGCCGTGTGACTTTGGGCATTTTCTTTTATCTCTGTAAACCTCAATTACCTCTTTTGGAAAGCTGAAACATTCCTGTTTGTTTTCTGCTCTTATAAGTGTCCTGAGTCTCATTATTTTTCTCAGACACTAACACTACCACCCTAGTTAAGTAATTATCAACTCTTTTATGAATCACTATAGTCTTTCCTGTATCTACTTATGCCCCACTTACAATATATTCCTCCACGGTAGCCTGAAGTTATTTATCAAACATCTGTTTTTCACATTGCTTACTAATGACTTTTTTGCTGAAATGGTCCACTCGTTTCTTCTGATGACGGCTTTTTATTTTGGCCACCAGGAGGTGCCAGTGACCTATACTTAGCTAAACCTCGACTGGCTTTTCTTCATTGGCATCCTCCTTTCCTCCCGATTACGTTATCCGTCTCAGAAGCAAGATGATTTAACTCTCTAAATTTGACTAACGTATCTTTCAAGAGAATAAAAATTCTAGCCAATTTATTGAACTAATGATAAACTACCTGGCACTCCTATTCCTTTATCAGATATTAGAAGGACTCTACATAGATGAGTAGAACAAAACGCACATTCTTTCACTTGTCTGCTGGGGTGCACAGCGGTGGTTCAGACACTACGAGTTTGCCTCCTCCGGGCTCATTCTTCGCCTGTCTATTAGCTCAGCATCTCCTCTGTTGGACTCACTGTTCTGTGTCCCTCCCAGCTCATCTCTCGCTCTTCCCCAGCTAAGTTACAATGTTTCCCAGTGTTTCCCATCCATTCTTCCTTGATTATGTACTTTTACTCTGATTTCTTGTTTTAAATGATCTCTGTAAGTTATCATTTCATGTCCATTTTCTCCAGATAAAACCTGATTCAAATCTTCATTCAAGAAACCATCACTGAATTAAGGTCTGTGCCTCTTATTCTGTTACCAAGCTCTTGTCACATATCTCCAAATATTCATTTGAAGCTATTTTGATACACTTATGGGGATGTTACATTATGCTATTCTTAAGTCTTTTCTTACGCCTGCGTTGTCTCCCCAGGTAAATGGTGAATTCTTAAACGGCACAGAGATTCTTTTTTTTTTCTTCTTTTTTATGATGTGACCAACACCTCGGAGACTATTCTATTTATCATAAAAATTTATTATTTAGAGAATAAGTGAATACATCATATATAATATCTTTGAGTACCCCTTATTTTATATCTTCCTGTATTTTCTCCTCCCATATTGTGATATCTTAGGCTAATGAAAGAACATGTGTTTTTTTTTCCCATGTAGGGGTTGGGAAGAGGATCAGTAACTAATAGTTATTAAGAGGACAGATTTTACAAACAGAAAGTTTTCCTACGATATTTTTACTTTTAAAATGGATCTCAGAAAATAGAATGTTCTACCTTTGCCTTGCACCATAGGAAAGAATGCATCCCTCTAAAATGTCTCTTATTGTGTTATCTTGTCTGCTGAGAATTTACTATTCTTGGCCCAGCCATCACATGTATCTTTACGAAATACCAAAGTGCTCAGCTGTTTAGATAAGGGTGTCTTCTTACGGGACCATTCTCTCAAGCAATGTCCTCAACCAGAAACTCGCCCACTGTCATTCTTCTTTGAGTTGTATTTGCAGAGGCTGGGACTCCTGACTCGATCCCACTTCTGATACTCATTGGATGATCATAAGCATTTATTCAATCTCGCTAAGCCTCAGTTTTCGCTTGAGTGACCCAGGAACGTTAGCTTTGCTTGTGTGAGATAGCCTAAACTCCTGGCAATTATGAAAAGAATGGAGGAAATGTTTCTGAGTTTGTCAAAATTGCTTTTAGCCATTTCTTATGCAAAACAGGTCATTGAGTCATGTCTTAATATGGCCAGATAAGGACTATACTATTGCTTTGCTCTTTTCAGCCAAATTCTACTCATGGCTGTGTGTACGTTGCTACTTTCTTTCTTCCCCTTCCTCCTACTCTGATCTCATTAAAAAAAGGTGTAGAAAGACTATGTAATTCAGAGAACCAGCTCTTAATTAGCTCATCATCTATAACACTGATGTCTCCGTTACCAGTTATTATTAAATGCACTTCATCTGTAAGACTGCCTTCCGTAAAGGGCCAGCCTGGACAGTGTTAAGGATCACTGTTTGGGACAAACTATGCCGGAGCTGCGCTTGGCCTGTCTCACACATTCTTTTACATCCCAGATCTTACATCTCTACCTCTTGGGGGTAGAATCTTTCTCTTAAGATGCAAACACTTGAATGAAAAATTAGACTAATGATACATGAACAACTCTTTCTCCCCCCCAAAAAGTCCTATATTTGGGTTGTGGACATCTATATGAATGTCAATAATTAAAAGCTTCATTTATTATGAATCATTTCATAGATGTGGGCAGAGGGGAACTTTGAAGGTAATGCAAAAGCATACGGAAAACAGATGCTTAATAGTCAGGATTTCCAGGTCCCGTGCAGAGCTTGTGAATTATTAGCTACAGTAACCTGTCCATGAACCTAGAATGAAGGTAATGAGAGTAACGATAGTTATCGCGCATTTAGTTTGCACCAGATATTGGGCCCCACAATTTAAATGTGATTCTGGAAAGTAGGCACACTCATCAATACATGCCTACTTTGCAGATAGGTACATCGAGACTCAGTAAATTGATCACAGTCGCAAAGCGGGTGTCACTGGGATTCAAATGTTAAAGCACTTAAAGACTCTGGTGCTGAATTCAAAAGGAAAAAAGAAAAAATATGAAAGCTAGGAAGGTAAGAGAGAAACCTATAACAGCGACCTTTTAATATTTCTTTGAAACGGTACCCAGTTCGAAGTGAAATATTTCTATGACAAATGTGAAGTGCAATTATAAGAACAAAGGGAATATGGGCTTAAGAAGAATGATTTAATAGAGGAACTTAGATTTAGCAACATCAAGAAACGGGCCACATCTTATAAGTGACAGGATAGAGCATTTACTGAAGACACATATGCAAACAAGTGGAAGGATCCTGAGGAGATGTGAGCTAGGACGGAGTGAGGGGAAGAGTGAGCAGTTTCAGGGGAGACACTCCGTGATTAGAGCGGATTCCAATGCGTGTTTGAAGATGTCTTCACTCTCTCCAGCAGGAGGGCACGACAGAGCCAGCTCTTGGGTCCTCGTTGGGCTTCATCTCTTTTGTTACTTATTCTTTGCCCTTCCTCTTATCGAAAGATTTGACCAAAAAAGGAGAAGCCAAGTTGCAAAATCATAGCTGTTTAGGAAGCACACGTCATTGTTCAGTGAAGGGAGGACCCGTTGCCCATCTGCCTATTCAGAGGGAGAGATGGGGATGTTGGGGAGGAGACTGAGAAGAATATACTTAAACAACTCGGATTCGCAAAATTAATAATAATAATAACAGAAGACAAAGAAGAAATAGAGTAACTCTATACTTCTTGATGTACAAAATAAACTATCTTGATCTCCTTTAAAAACTATTAGCGAACTAACATACTAGTTCAAGGTAATAGTTTCCTCCACTTTGTAACACTTCTGTTTTACACATTCTTCCAACTTCCGATTCAAATTCCCTGTCAGAGCTGATTTCCCCCTACAGGGTCTACTGGCTTCTCCTCCTCTCGAAGTTGTCTTGTTGCAGTGGGTAATTCACTTATCTGTTTATGCCTCAATGTCTTTATCTGTAAAATGGAGAAAAATATGACTTACCTCACAGGGTCTTGCCAGATAGTTTCAGTTAAATATGCATGAGCATTTTCAGGAACCAGAAAACTCATCTGTTTAGCATGTATTTTCCATACATTTTAAAAATTAAAAGAGATTGGAAAAGCATAGGTTATAATCAACTCAATAGATGCTTTTTGTCTCTCCTCTTTTCTCTCTATGGAATTAAGTCTTTACATCTTACCTTGTTTTCAAAGAAGGTTGGAGGTGGGGCAGAGTGGTTGGGGATGATGGTAAACTTGTATCATGTCAAAAGAGCAGCAACAAGTAAAAATGTAGGATTAAACTCGCTGATTCAACAAACTGGTAGGAGTCCTATATTACCAGCCTACCAATCAGAGCTTCTAAAAGTATAGTTTTCCCAAAATTGCAGTTGATGCTTTACTTAGGGGCGACTAGAGAAAAGGAGGGGTGTGTGAACCTCAAAGTGATATATCTACAACCTCCACGTCATCTCAGAACTTGGAAAAATAAACTGATGATCAGACTAAGCAATTTCTGGGAAGTCACGTGTATGGAAGTGACTGCAGAGAGCACGTCGTCCATGATTAGAGTGGATCCCAGAAGTGTGTAGAAAAAGCTCTCTCTTTCCAGCTGGAAGGGTACAACAGAGCCAGCTCTTGGCTAGCTAGGGGCAAGTGGTTTTCCCACAGCTGGGAAAACATCCCAATTTCCTCTGGCATGAGAGGACACTGCTAACAAGTCCACGAATCAGTTTGTTAATGCCATGTAGTAGCAAACCACTTCAGAATTCCATGGCTTAAAATGACAACCATTTGGTTCCTGATTTGAGTTAGTCATCCAGGCTCTGCTCATTGGACTTGGTTGGAATCACTTCTGTGCCTGAAGTCAATATCTAGGTCACCTTGGAACTGGTTGGCCTGAGGGGACCTGAGCTGAGATGACTTACTTGGTTTCTCAAGGTTTTTCAATCTCTAACAGGCCGGCCTGGACATGATCACATGGTAGCAAAAGGGAAAACATTTAGAAGGGTCAGGGACTCTATTTCTTTAAAGAACGCAGAAATATCTCACAATCAAATATAGCTTCTTATCTATTTTGCTCCTATAAAAATGAATCATTTTCTCTCCACTCCTTAATTAATGGTTGCACAGCTATTGTAGATCTGAAAGGTATATGTTACTGAATTCAATCCCATAATTACTCAAAATAAAACAAGACAACGAAACAAATAAATAAACAAAATCTGTAGGTAGAACACATGCCAGAACTGGGTCAGTCTCCTTAGCATACCTGGGCTAACCACCACTTGCTCAGAAAATCCTCCTTTGTTATATGGGAAAAAGATCAAATACATACTAGTTCAGAAATGTAAACTATTGAAAAGCTTAGATTCCATTCATAAATGCTCAGCAGGGAAAATTTAAACCTCTTGGAGCAAAGAAAACAAGTATGGTGCTGCTTTTAAGACAGCCAGAGATGCTAAACGCTGCCTTGACTTGATAGTACAGGGCGTCTTCACGGCACAGACGATTTGAGTCATTGGGGTTATAAACTGTAAATCCAAGAGACTCCAGAAGCAGGGGAAGGAACAAAAGAGATGGAAAATGAGAGAAGGGAAGGCAGTAGAAAGGAGAAGGGAGGAAGATAGAGAGGGAGAAAATTTAAAAAGGGTGAGAGGGATGTGAAGGAGAGAAGGAAGGCCCAGCACAGCTGCTGTTATATAGTAGGAAAAATAATTTAAGCCACACCTGGGATGTCCTCAGGACTTTCTGCAATGTTTGAAACAGGCAAGAAAGCATGGGCAGGGCCGGACTAAGGGGAGGTGAGTATGGCATTAACCTTGGGCATGAAATTTAAGGGGACACAAAAACATCTCAGTAATCAAGATGAATACTATTCTAATGATGGGTTTTAAAATATCAAATTTAATGAAAAAAAGTCTACATAAACAAAATGTCAAATTTTAAATAAAGAGGACCAGTTATTACTGATATTTCCTTTTGCCTCAGATTTTGGATAGGGTTCAGCACAGAACTATTTCATTTAAAAATGTTGCATTTCTCATCATGAATTTTTTTATTCATTTCGATTTTGAAAAACATCTCATTAAAATATTATTTATCTTGAGTACTGAAGTTTCTGTGCCCCCTTAGATTTTGCTTCTGAGGTAAATCACAGTAATTAAGTATGAGGGCTTTGGATCCAGACCACTGGACTGAACCTCGTTTCTCTAAGCTGTGACTCTCTGTTCATGCCGTCGGGCTTCGGGCAAATTATTTAACCCTGGACTCCCTTGTTATTCCCTTCTGTAAAATTAGGGTAAAAATAATACTTCCTTGGGGGATTGTGGGAATTACCTGGGTTAATACATGAGTCGATATTAAATGAATAAACAGTCCCCTGGACAAAGCAAGTACTTAAAAAATATTAGTGCTGAGAATTATGTCTGTCTTGACTCTCTCCTGAAAAAAATAAATATTGATAAATAGGCAAAAGGACTAATTCCATTTATGGGTAAATCAATAGAACAACACAAAAGGCAGAAAATCATCTCCCACTGAGAACAGAAGAAAGCACTCATTCAGAATAGAATGTAATAAAAGCATGGTTCTGTTATTTCTACCAACAAATTGTGATATAATAAAATTACAGACTGTGTGTTACTTCAGTGAGAATTTCCAGTGAAACTTTGAACACAATGAATTAAACTTTAATATGGAATTGAATAAGGCAAATTGATCATAAAGGAGTGGCTACAAAATAAAAATAGAATTTGGAGAACACTGAGACATCAAAAGACATCATAAACGTGCCTGCTAAACACAGCTAGTCAGTTGACTGTATTCGCCCAAAGGGAATTTAAAAAATCCTTTCATATTTTCTATTTTTATTTGGAAAAAAACTGTCATAATTTTTATATTTTGGATAAGGAGCTGTACCTTTCTGTTAAATGTGGAAGAAGGGATTATATGGAGGAACGACATTCTCTGTGGCTACAATGAGAATAATAATATTAGCCGTCATTTATTATATGTTTACTATGTGTAATGGACAATGCCAACCACGGGTTTTCATAAGTATGTTATATAATTCGTGTAGAAAGCCTGTGAAGTAAATGCTAATATTTTCTTCATTCTCTGAGATGTGAAATAGGTAAAGAGAAGTAATACACTTTGACCGAGATCACACAGTAAGTAACTGAGGTGGAATGCCAACACACAGCCTAGATTGAGTCTGATCCCTAATTCTTCAGTCTAACAGCTGGATTATATAATTCTCTAGAGACTTGCTATTCAAACAGTGGCCTGGCATCATCACTATCAATTGAGAGTTTGATAAAATGCAGAATATCAGGCTCCATATGAGACCTAGTGTTCCGAAATCTGCATTTTAACACGATCTTGTAGTGATTCGTGAATACATTAAACTTTAAGAAGTGCGTCTATGCAACATTTTTACGCTAGATTATGAAACATCTCTCCTGAGAGGCAACAATCTTTGCTGGAAAAGCCCTAAAGATGTTTTCAACTCTAATTCTCTGCTTCAGAACTTGTCAAGTTGGCCATGCCATGGTGTTCTTAAATCTCTTTAGAGATTATAATTCTTAACTCAGTTTTTAAAGTATTGCCTGAAGGTGGTCCTACTCCCAAATGAGTTTTAGGGAGAGAACCATCCTGGCACATTCTATAAAGTTCAGGGTCCCAGAGAATAAATAGACCCAAAGCAACAAAAGCAGAAGTCACGTGGCCGACTTTTCCTCCTTAAACACTATAACTAATATTTGCACAGTGTGTTACAGTTTACAGTTACACTTACACACACACAGAAAAGTATATATTTGATTAACTTGAAGTGCCTCAAATATTTACCGAGGATTACGAAGTCTTTTAGGTAATATTTGTAAAGTCCTAGCTTTGGTTATAAATCATCTTACTGCCTTTACATAAACCAGCGGACGGTGAGCTTGTTGAAGAGAATTTACATGGCTATGGTCTTCAAGGAGCTATTTCAACAGGCAAAGGAAAGCAGACTAGAATCAAAGAAAGGAAAGTTTTTTTTCTGCCAGTTAGGGATCTCACATCTTATAGTCATTAGATGTTTCTAGCTTTCAGTTTAGACTCTTAGATCAAAATTTAGACCAACCGTAGGGCATACACTGAATGAGTATATGCATTAAATAACCTATATTGGTGTAGTCAGATAAGTAAGTAAATATTTGGGGCCAGCTCTAGAGGAGGCTTAGGGACTATGTGCTAGACAAAGAGGGCCAAGACGAGTTTTTTGTCAATTAGTGAGGCAACTTCTTACAGATATTAGTTAGGTACTTCCTTCCTTCTATGGTGTACATTAAAATGCTCCTTTTTAAAAATGAAGTCCATATTCACCAGAGGTTAACAGAATGAGACAAGCCTACTCTTGAACCTTAGTTCCAACTCTTACTCACTTCATGGCCTTTGTAGGCTGCTTAATGTTTCTGAGCTTCCATTCATTCTGTAAAAATGGAGATGCTAACAGCACAGACTTACTGGGTTTATCGTGAGCATCAAATGAAATTTAACGCGCCCTGGCAGGCATATAGGAAAGCCCCGTTAAATCCATTCAGTAAGTATTCTTGAGCTTCCATTCCCATGGTGGCAGATCCAAGGGCTACAATAAGATGACAAAACACTAGCAGAGACCTTGGACGATGTTGACATAACCACACAAGCAAATGTAAAATTGCTCTGACAGCTTATAACAGGTTTTGACCTATTAACGAGGACTCTGTTGGAATTTGGCTAGACAAGCTCAGCGCATGTGCTGCAGAATGTACCGCAGGTGGAGAAGCAACACAGGTGGAACGGAAAGAGGGAGCGCGAACACACGATTCACGTGTGAGCCCTAGCAGTTTCTTTTGTAGAAATTTTTCTTGTTGATGAGTTAGGCATCTGAGCTATTATCACATAATAAAGGAAGCATAGATTTTTGCCAAAACATTTGTGTAGTTTAAAGATGGGGTATGTCTACTTATGACTGCATTTCGGATATGTGGGGAGGGGGAGGTGACCGATCTCTGTTTCCTACGCCACTCCAAGAAAGAATGTTTTTGTTATGTCTGTTTTTTTTTTTTCAAGGATATAATATGGTAGCTACCTTCGTGTGTGTGTGTGTGTGTGTGTGTGTGTGTGTGTGTGTGTGTGTGTGTGTGTGGTTTTGCTTTCCAATAGAAACGAGGACAGGAAGACTGCCCTTCTGAACCTCCTCTCTGTCAGAGGACTTCTAGGGATTTTCAGCATGTGGAGGAAGATCAGAAAGTCTCGGCGGAACTTCTGCCAAGCTGCTGAAGTCACTGCCTCTTCCCACACTCCCCCAGGTCTCGTCAATTCTTATCAAAGATGCAGGGGTGACAGCAGCCGTCTTTCCACTTCAGAAAAGGAAGCAACTAGAGCTCGGGAAAAGAAAACTAACATTGGCATGCGTAAGGCTCCTATCAAATGTCAGCTGTCTGACCATCGAAAAGGCGTAAATATGTGTGGAAGTGGGTGTTGAAGCCGGCATCGCTGTGCTCCGGGGGGTGCAGAGAGGAGAATGTTCCTTTATCTCTATGTACACTTTGCAGAAGTCTGTGGCTGGGACCCAGAAATTAAGGTGAATATGTTGGGTCAAATTTGCAAACCACTTGACCTTCCTCAGTTCTGTCTTTAAAACCTTATCCCGTTCATTCAGCATGTTAGGTGACTTCGTGGCTAACAAAGCCCAGCCTCCTGTCTCTATACACTGAAGGCTTCTTGGAGGGCTTACAAAGTATTTTGAAGAGTTAAATGTAAATGAATCAGGAACACATGGATTCAATTTCTCTGGAAATTCACATGTGCTTGGAAATGAAGGCGGGCAGTGTCTGGCCAAATGTGCTTTGATTTATCTGACCCCAAAATATACCCCTCCCCTCTCTCTTCCTCCCCTCAGAATCATTCAGAACTTTGCTTAATGTCAAACCATGGCTGGGTTCTTGGGACCCTTGAAACATGGAGTGGTTTGAGTTCCTGGAATGTTCCACTGAGTGAGAAAGGACATTCGAGGGAGGCTTATTCCAGCCCCCACGCCCCAGCAACTAAAAATCTCACATGGTTTTCTTCTATTTAATGGGGTTAATTTAAGGCAAGGATGTGATATTAGTTCAGTCACAAAGCTAACCACCTCCTGCAATCCATGGAAGCCTTGCTTCCTGCAGTGAATTATCTTATTCACAGGATGTGGCCCTGCAAATCATTTCTGCCAGTAAAAATCCGGTTTGCTTTTTCTAGGAAACCACCACTTGGATAAAGCAGTAGAATTACACAACCACCATCATCATCATCACTGCCATTATCATCATCATCATTATTATTATATGCCTCACATTTGTTTAGTATTTTAGAGCTTCAGAACACCTTTTAAAATAATCATCGCATTTAATAGCCATATTGCCCCTTGAATGAGTGTTAAAGATGGAATTGTTTAGGACCTGTTTGGGGCTGTTGGGAAGAGAGAGCCTGTATTGGAGGAGCTGGGGGCTGGACAATGGAAAGAAGCCTACTGGGTCTCATAAGTTTAACTAAGGGTGCATTAGACTCAACTGTTTTGCTTCTCTTTCTTGGAATTTCTGATAGAGCAGAGAAAGGAAAATACAACTTTTAATCTCAAAGTGCCATCTCAGACAGGGATCAGGCTGTTGTCCATCAGAGGCTAATATTGACTATGGTGATTATTGAGATAATCAAGAAGGTGCTAGATAAAGTATCCATGCTTGTGGTCCCTAGTCAGCGTTAATCGGTTGGACCCTGTTCTTGCGTTCCCTCTTCGGTGGGTCAGAGGCCACTGCCTCCTTAGGCATGCCCTCCTTCCTGGCTCGCTTTCTCCCTACCCACCTGGAGAATGTTTCCTTGCTCTCTTTCATAAAGATAATTATTGAGATAACCAGGAAGGTGCTAGATAAAGTATCCATGCTTGTGGTCCCTAGTCAGCGTTAATCGGTTGGACCCGGTTCTTGCGTTCCCTCTTCGGTGGGTCAGAGGCCACTGCCTCCTTAGGCATGCCCTCCTTCCTGGCTCGCTTTCTCCCTGCCCACCTGGCGAATGTTTCCTTGCTCTCTTTCATAAAGACTTCTTCTGGTAGGTTGTGATTTTGTCCTGTGAGAATGTTTTGAGTGTGGTGACCGCCAGAGGGAACCCTATTATGACCTCGGTGTTGGAAGGAAGGGACGCTGGAGGGTGGTTCGGGCTACTTCCAGCTACCTCTCCAAGGGTCTCTTGAACTATTCTCAGCTTTTCTTGCCAGGCCTCAGTCAGGCTCACTCCTCCTTTCTTTTCCTGATTTTTTTCTCTTCTACCGAGACTCTCTGCTCCCCGCACGTTGGGTGACTGACTCCTCTAAGAATCCTTCACGTTCTGGCTTATGTCACCTCTTCAGAGAGGTTTTCCTAGTTCACTCTGTGAAATGAAGCCCCCATACTCTCAATGGTTGCCTGTAATATATAATCCTGTTGATTGCCTTGATAACTGATCATGATCTACAATGATATTGTTTGTCTATTTGTTTACTTGTTTCCTGTCTTTCTTTCCTGCTGGGACTGAAATCTCTTGCAGCTAGAGATAGCTTCCAACTGGTGCATCACTGTTTCCCCAGTGCCTACAAAAACCTGGCACAGAGTAGCAGATCAGTAAAAAGTTACTGACTGATGGATTCTTCTAGTAAGCAGTCCAAATGTTGAATATAATCTTTTTGAAAGATTATAGGGCTAGAAAACAATTGCTATAGTAAACAGTGAGTATCCTCATACTTTTTTTTTATAAAGACGGAGTACTTTAGCAACCATTTTTATGCATCCAATTTTAGGCATCTAGTTCTAAGAAGGCAGTGTTTATAAGCTGACCACTCTTAACCATGTTCTCTGTGAGATGCTGGGACAAAGTGTGAGACATGAAAGATGCCGTTCATGGCATCATTGAACGTTTTAGTCAATGAAGAAGTTATATATCTCATAAGTCTGATGAGTTTGACAAGACAGGAAGTATTTAAACTGTACCAACTGCATTGATGGTAAATTTCTATGTGAAGTAAATGATCACAAGTCATATCAAGCAAGCTTTTATTGAGTTCTATAAGAGTGTGTTATGTACAGAATTAGTTTTTCATTTAATTAGTGACTATTTCTATCCTAGATGAGTATATAAACAGGATTAAAGTTATCAAAGATAAATGGAAAATAAGATTTTCTCCCTTTAGGTACCTAAAGAGATAAAGGGAAATAAAATCAAGAAAAATAAGAAAAAAGACAGGTGGAAGGTTATTTACTACTTAAAATATGTGCCATATATTCTTTCATATTATGCTAAAGTTGTTCGTAAGTTTTGTTCTGATTTTCCTAGCAGTCAGTATAATGAGTATAATATGATTTAGTATGTGATTTATAGGCAAACCAGCTACATAATTTGCTGGCCACCATGCAAAATGAAAATGTGGGGCCCTTATTCCAAAAGCAGGAAAAATGCCATTAAATGTAATAAAACATGCAACTTTTTCCTTTCTTTCATGCTTTCATTCTAGACCTGTAATGATCATTTTTATTTGTTGTTTAATGGCTTACCCCCTTGGGCATGGGGACACTGGTTGGTAAAGCAGACTCTCAAAAGGCACCAGGAGCATGTCCCCTGACTTGGCTCATGAGGCCCACCTGCTGCTGTGCTCTCCTTCCTGCAGCCACCAGACCTATATACTGTGTCCTCTTTGAGGACGAGGAAGCCAGTCTGCCCTTCGTATGGCCTGCTACCCCAACCCATCAAGAATAGGCAATCCCCCAAACCTGAAAATCCTTTGCCTAGATGTGGTCAGTACCTGGACTGGGCATGAGCAAGAGACTTGCCCCACCAGACACGTGGTGCTGCCAGGCCCATCACTGCTAGGCCCCACCCCGAGACACCGTGAGGTCCACATTGCCTGATCTTGACCCTGCCCATAGAGCATACCTGTGCACAGACTCTCCCTGCATTCAGAGTCCTCAGTGACCTGAGACAAAGAAGCCCGCCGTGCCGGAGGTACAAAGGGACAGGGGCTACCAGCAGCATCTGGGTGAGGCTAGAGAGGGGGGCAGGTCAGGCATGGCTGGGGTGGCAGCGGGAAGCCAGGAACTCATGTCCCAGGGAGGCAGGAAGGCAGAAGGAGCTGGGGCTGCTCGTGAGCTGAAGCTCCAAGGCTGGTGCGTGCTCTATTGTTCAAGGTACTTCACGTACAAAAACAAGTTAAAAATAAAAGTATTTAGAATTTCAAAACAGCATTAAACTCCAAGCAAGGGACCTTTTTGAGGATGGGCCTTGTGGAAATGCATAAGTCACTTGAAGTTAACCCTGCTTACAGGGCTTGTAAGTTAAAAACAAAACGAAATAAAGCATCATAGTCGCCAATGAGAAACACATCTGACTTTGATTTTGAGAACTGAAAACTCAGAGAAACTTCTCTTGGAGGTCTACATTAAGAAGACACTGTATGATATAACTGGCAGCGTCCTTAGAATCTTTCATTAATAAAATTAAACTATCATTTTTAAGTACCTACTATACCTTATCATGGTACTTACTTTCAAGTAGGAAGAACAGAAAATAAACACAAATAAACTAAAAATCACCAGATAGTGATTCCAAAGCTGTAGGAAATAGTACATTCCTTTCTGGACTCTGGTTATACCTTTTCTTACCTGCAGCCTACCAAGCCACCATTCACTTACCATCTTTCCATCTTTCACATTTCAGCGCAGAGTCTCCTCTCGCGAGGACGGATGTCCTGCTCGCCAGACTGTCTGAAGTACCTTTTGCACTGCTTGTATTTCCCTTCACTTTAACTTCATAGCACTGTTCACAGAGTTGGTAATCATATCGTCATTTAATTATTGTCTTTTTACCCCTAGCTAGACCATAGGCTCAAAGAGCAGGAGATGCTTTGTCCTGCTTCTATCATATATTCCTAGTGGCTAGTACAGTTATCCTAGTATTTGTGGAAGCTGCATCTCCCTACAGTGGGCAATTTCAATTTAAAAAATGTGTGGAATACATACTTACTTTGTGCCAGACATATTGCTAACTCCTAGGGATAACATAATGAGCAAGAATCATGATCCATACCCTCGGAGAGAGTTCTGTTCCTCTCCAAACTCACCTGTCATTGATTTTTGCCAAGATCTCTCTGCTCCAGACACACATTTATTTCGCTTGTTTCTTGAACGTATTCCATTTATACCCATTGTAATACTTTGGATCAAAATGTCAGCCTTTCAGATATTTTCTTCTTTTTTCTTTCCTATTTTTCAAAGGTTTAGGTTGAATTCCACGTCGTGGAAAATTTCTAGGCTTCCCCAGAACTAATTCTTCTGTAGTTACAGATTTTAACAGGCACATGATATCCTGGCTTAAGACTACACGTCCCAGCCTCTCTTGCAGTTGGTTGTGCTCATGTCTTTCATCCTTGCCAGTGAGTGGGAGAGATGGCTGCGACTTCTGTATCACGTACAATTGTTTGCTCTTACCTTCAAATTTATTTGCCTCTTTCCTTGACCAGAAATGTGAATAATTATGATGGGAACCCAGCTTCAGCCTGACAGGTGAAAGCAAGTTCCCAAGAGAAAATAGAAAACCAAGATAAAGTTAGCACTCGGTTACCCTCCAGTCTTGTCTGCTAGTCTTCTGGACTCTCTGGTGAGATAAAAATAAACTTCTATTTTTATTTAGGACCTTGTATGTTGGAGTCCCTCTGTTTTGGTAGCTAAGTCTGTACCCTAAGTAATACATATATTTTCATAAAATTTTGA
The DNA here is from genome assembly GCF_000325575.1 of Pteropus alecto. Taxonomy (NCBI): domain Eukaryota; kingdom Metazoa; phylum Chordata; class Mammalia; order Chiroptera; family Pteropodidae; genus Pteropus; species Pteropus alecto. The sequence continues at coordinate 6,090,175 of NW_006439568.1, read as the reverse complement.
ACTGGAAATGATCAATTTTAAATCCCTTGTGATAAGTAGAATGTTCTTTCTGCCACCAAAGATGTCCATACCCTAATCCTTAGAACCTATGAATATGTTATATTACACGGAAAAAGGGACTTTTCAAATGCAATTAAGTTATGGACTTTAAAATAGGGAGACCTACTTGGGTTCTTTGGGTGTGCACAACCTAATCCCACAAATTCTTGAAAGCTAAGAATTTACTCTTGTCTGGAAGCAGGGGAGATGTGGCAAAAGGGAAAGTCAGAAGATTCCCAAGTGGGAAGGACTCAATGCGCCGTGGCTCATTGAAGATGGAGGGGGCAAAGTGACAAGGAATGCAAGCTTAAAGCAGCTGTGTGCAACAGACTCCAGGCCGTAACAGGAATTCAGCCCTATAATCACAAGGAACTGAATTCTACCAAGAACTTGGATGAAGCCTAAGTCTGCCAATACCTCAGTTTCAGCCTTTTGACCAGAGAAACTAGCTGAGCCTACCTGGGCTCATTTCAGATATCCAACCTGCAGAACCGTGAGGTACTACATTTGTGTTGCTTTAAGCTGCTAAATGTGAGGTCATTTGTTATGATGTTGTATGAGTTCTTAAGTCGGCCTTAAGATATGACTACAACCTTGGTGGCTTAAAACAACAGAAATTTAAATTGCATTAAGATTGCATTAAGGGTCCACCTAGATAATCCAAGACAAACTCTTGTTCTCAAGATCCTTAACTTAATCGCATTCTTTACCATATAAGGCAATATTAATAGGTTCTGAGTATTAGGAATTGAATATGTCTTTATGTGGCAATATTTTTAGTTTACCACCAGCAGCAACAGATATCTAATACACTGCTCTTTTTACAGACTAAAAAACAATGACCAAAAATGTTATATGGCTTATAAACTGTCACATGGCTTGCTAGG
>NW_006439568.1:6082735-6089199 GCF_000325575.1 Pteropus alecto | reverse complement strand
GGAATGAGTTGGATTACTGTCTCAATCATCTGTTCTGTGCAAATATTTAGCCATTTCTTTATCCATAAAATAAAGATAATAATATCTATGTTTTGAGATTGTGGTAGGTTAAATGTGATACGATGAATTACCGTGGAGTGTACTTAGCATATGGCAGAGGCTCAATAAATGGCTGTTGTAATCATTATCCTCATTTCATACGATGTCAGGTGGCAGGTTTTTTGCAAATTCCTGTTCCTCGGATCATTAGAATTTACTCCTTATAGCATATGTATTATGAATTAATTTGTTTATACAACTTTAGATGTAGGCAGGTTGTGAGACCCTTGAGCCAGGATTTGGGCCTTATTTTGGTTCCGGCTTTCTCTAGTTGGTAAACATTTAAGCAATATTTGTGAATCGTATTTATTTAACACAAATAAATTTTGATTAACTTGGGGGACAGTCTCAATGTATCACATTTAATTAGAAACAGATTCAATTGCAAATATATTGAAGGACAAGGCAGATTTAAGAAAAAACACTGAAGGTTTACAGTAAGACTTCCCCCAAATATCTTGCACTTACATATCTCTCTGAAAGTTCTTATCTCGTGTCAACTGCTCCTTTATTTTTTTCTCTTTCTCTTTTCCAAACTTTAGCTTGTCCCATCCCAATTCCTCCATCGCCTTCTTCCCTTTCACTGATCTTTTCTATTCTAGGAGCTCCATAGCCTTTATATCACTTGAGTCAATTTAGAATCTCTTGGATTTTCCAAGTATGTCATGATCAGCCCATCGGTGAGCTGAGCAAAGCAAATGAATAATTCTTTAGAAGACGATAAGTCAAAATTACTACCGTTGTTTTCCCGTATTGCTCCCATCACAGTCTCATGTCTTAAAAAATTAGGTGAGGAAGAGTAACTCAGGATATCAGTATTGGCATGTCGATTATTGAACTGCAAACACAATCTTAATAGAGTTTGTGAGAGGATGTTTCGTTCTGGCCTTAAGCAAGCACACTCCTTTGTCGGTCTCCCCTGAGATCCCACAATGTGTAGGACGCGTGATAAGTCCACCAGAATCACATAGAGAAGGAAGATTGGAATAAGCATATGTAAAATATTTTTCATATTAAAAAAAAAAATAACGTACACACTCAGTTAAAAACTAATACTTTTCAGGTAATTGTAGAATCTCATGTGTGGTTTTATGAACCATGAAAGAAGTGAGGGTATGTTAGACAGAATAATAACCTCCTAAAGATCTCTACTTCTTAATCCCTAGAACCTGTGAACGCATGTCCAAGGTGGACTAAGGTTGCTCATCAAAGTAAGGTTGCTAATAGGCAGGTAAGGAGAGCGCCCTGATAATGTGGTGGGGGACAGTGCAATCAGTAGGGTCTTCAGAGGTAGAAGAAAGAGACAGAAGAGAGTCAGAAGGAGATGTAAATACAGAAGAGTGGTCAGAGTAATTCAATGTGTTTTGCTTTAAAGATGGAGGAAGGGGCTCCAAGCCAAAGAATGCGGGTGGACTCTAGAAGCTGGAAAAGGCAAGGAAATAAATTTACCCCTAGAGATTCCAGAAAGAAATGCATCCCAGTCAGCACTTTGATTTTAGCCTGGTGAGACCTGTGTCTGACTTCTAGTGAACAGAACTCTAAGATAACAACAGTATGTGCTAATTTTTTTATGATAATCATAGAAACCTAATTCAGAGGACTTAGTGTAAATTATATTATTTAACTTGAGCATCCTACTGTGCTGTTTCACTTATGGATATCCTATCTTTATATATCTTCTCTCTCATACTGACTGCTTTCCCTAAATTATCCATTTTTCTATGTATGACATAGTAGATCAACATCAGAATATCAAATTCTATTTTTTTTTTTGAGAAAAGATGACAATCGATTTATGGTTACAATAAGAAATAGAATCAGTTAAAAATTATCTTGGAGATACAGTCTTAACTCTTTTTCAACTAGAAATGGAAACAGAGAATCCAACACATCGGAGGTTCTACAGCAGGAGAACTTGACCAGTAATGCACCTACTGTACCTCCCTGAAACAGTATCTGTCATTACGATTGCATCTCTAAGGATTAGACAGAAAGCTTTATTGATAAAATGATGAGCCTTAGAGGGGGCTCTTTTCAGATCCCTAGAGAGATCTGACTAACTCTAAACACCAGCCTAAGTTTTTCCTCGTGTGTCATCTTCCATCAACAGCACTAGATCATTGGGTATAGTAATTTCAAATCTTTTACTCTTAGATTCGAGCTTCAGTTTTTTCCAAAATAGAAAAATAATGGAGAGAGAGGAAAGCATCTTTGTTTTTTGCCAAACTTTTTTACCTATCAATCTTATTTAGTAAGATAATCATCAACTTCACTATTCTAGAGCATAGTAACCAACAATAATTCCACAGTGGTTTCTATTGAAGGAACAGACTCGTTGGAGACGACTGGCTGAGAAATTATTACTTGTCATCACAACTGGTAATCTAGTAAGTAAAATGTTTTTCTGAGTTCTGTGAGCCAATCAATCAGACCCAAGGAGGAGACTGTTGGAAACTCTGATCCACAGCTGGTTGTTCAGAAGCTCAGGTGATGACTTAGTTTTTTGACTGGCATCTGAAGTGGGGGGAGGGACAGTACTGTAGGACCAAACTCTTAACCTGAGGTATCTGATGCTATCTCTGAGTAGATAGTGTCTGAATTGAGTTGAATTCTTGGACACCCTGCTGGTGTTCAAGAACTGCTTGGTGGTGTAGGGGGCGGGGGAAAACCCCTCCACGCATGAAGTGTTTTGACTAGAAGTGAAGTGTTTTGTGTGAGTAGTAAAGGCAACTCACATGGAAGAAAAACATAGTAGGGAAGAGCTGGAGTTTCTCCTGAAACAGGAGATAGAAGACCAGGCTTTTTTCATTACGTATCCCTTTTCCACTATCTCCTTCCTCTCAGCTGGCCTCTGGTCCTTCGTTTATCCTCCAAAGGACAACTTATAAGGCCCTTTGTGATAGATCTGCTGTTATTTCTATTCACTCACAATTCACCACTGTCTCAAGTACATCAAGGATTTCTGCCCTGCCTTTCTTCCATGGCAGTTTTTTCAAATGTTCTCTTCTCTCCTCTGGAAACCCAAAGTCATCCTCATTCTCCACCCACTGCTTTGACCTTAGCACCTCTTCCTGGCAAATCCTTATTTGTTCTCCAAATCTTGGTTCTTCTGATACTGTCTTTGCCCCCTCTCCCTGCCCCAGATTCTCTCTATACACCTATCCTATTAAATTGTAATCATTTGTTTACCCCCTGAGGCCTTTTACAGACCCTGAGTAACTTGACAAGTTGGTTGCTGTAAATCCATCTTTTTTTATTTTAATCACCAAAGCTTAAAATAGTACCTTCACATATAGTAGATGTTAAATAAATATTGAATTAGTAGATAACCAGGTAAAACACAACTTGACATAATATTTTTACATTTCTCTAATTATAGACTTAATCCAGGTTGTTAGCAACTGTCAATCTGTTGAAAAAAGAAAATCAGGATCAAGCCTATTAACAACCAAGTACTTATCTTCTTCTAGAGTTTCAAAGTTCTTTTAAAGAAGAATTAGCAGTTCTTTAACACATCAGCACTATAATCCCCTTTCCTAAACACCAGAGGTCACCTGGAAATTGAATGGCTGAGCGAGGATTAAAAAGTAAGAATGGGGGACTTTGGTTAAGTTAACTGGATCACTGCTTCCACGTCCTTGTTAAATGTGCTTCCTGGGCCATGACAAGAAAGCATCATGGAAGGTCATGGGTTGAAGAGGCTAAGGGGGAAAGATGTATTGATCGATAGACATCAATTCATTTTCTACTAGTCTTCTCTTCTTCCGACTGTCCTGCTTATAATCTTCAACCTGATAATCTTCATTAGTGATAAATGAGAATCACATGTCCCTAGATTTTGTGACGATTATTTTTGTTCCATAGTTGCCCTACTCAGATCTCTAAACATTGGCAATCCCCACGTAAATGAAAAATCCCCAGGGTGTTTAAAAAGAGTGGAGAGAACTTTAAATTTTCTTGAAGAATAAAAGACGATGTGAAATATCTATTTTCTTTATTGGAATTAACCATTTGCCTCTGCCAAAAGAGATGTTTACTTACAGCCATAAATTTCCCTTCCATTTGTAGACTGAAATCTCCCATAAAAGCTACCAAAATCATTTCCATAGTTTATTGGCTTATTATGGTGGACTGAGGAAAAGTGATGGCACATCGTATAGATAATAACCTAGGCTTATATCTTGGGGAATCTCAGTAGACTTCAGTCAAAGAAGAGAACTGAACTATAGGCCTGAGTACTTTATACAATATACTCTACTAGTAATCTGAGCGCAGTATAGTAAACCATCTTATTATGTTCTGAAGAGAGAATTAATACTTACTAGGCACTGACTATGTGCCAGGCATTATGCTCGGAACTTTGTATTTTATATACATATAAGATGAATATTAAAATGTATATAATGTATTTTAAAAACTTTACTTACAAGGCAGGTATTATTAAGTCCATATAGCAGATAGAGGAACTGAAACTTAAAGATATTAAGTCATTTACTTTAGGTCTTCTATCTAGTAATTATGGGGGATAGAATTCAAGTATTTTTTAATCTCACAAAATTTTGTCTTTACCAAAAGATCTTTACCACCATCAAAATGGGAAATCTTGCAAGAAATAGAAAGACAGTGAAAAATACACAGAGAATTGAAAGCAGTACTGAAATTTTAAAAAATGATCATTGTGAAAAATGGAGCCATTTTTCTAAACATAGAACAAAACAAAATTGTGGGATTGGCGGTGAGAGTGGGGGAAATGTGAAGAAGAGGAAGAGGAAGGAGAAAGCTGGAGAAACAAGAGTGGTCCCATGATGGAAAATTTTCTGAATTCAAGTACAGAGGGGATTACCAATGCTGAAATTTTTGAAATGTACTCTTCGATTTCGAGAACAAAAAAGAGAAAAATGCTTCTCTCACTTAAACAACAAAACATAAACAATAAAACCAACAGATGCTTTCACACCTACCTTTTTCTCATTATACTTTATAAAGCAAAACAGGGTTTTTATGTGAACGATTTAAGTATATCCAGTTCTGTGGTGATTATTATATCTAATGTCCTTCATCTTACTTCCTTATTGTTGGGTCCACAGCTCCCAAGTCCAGATTCATAAAGAGTTCCTTGTATGTCTTGAACTTCCATGTGCTTGCCTCAAGATCAGTGTTAACCAAGTTCAGTTTCACAAATAGTTTAATAGAATATTAACAAAAACAGTGAAGCTGTGATTATTTGTGCTTGGAAAACTTCAGGTTTAGAGAAGTTAAACAGTTTTAATTTGTTTTCCTTGATTATTGAATGATAGATCTTCTCAGAGCCCATTCTATAATTTCACATACAGGACTTCTCAGATATTTTTGACCCTAGTTTCTTCTTTTAGAGGAAAAGCTCATGATACCAGTGTTTTTGGAAACAAGTATTGGGAACTTTATTGATCAAGATTCCACAATACACAGACCTGGAAATATCAGTCACCCTTCAAATCTTGCCTGGTACCTCCTGCAGCCTCTCTCCTAAGCTTCTTTTTAGGGTTGATTGCCATTAAAGAGTAAAGTATGCAACAATGTCCCTTCTCAAACATCTGTAACTTTCCCTCATTTCTTCCCCAAGGATCCAAAAGTCCATAAATATGAAAAGTCACTTTTCTTCTGCGAAAGTTTGAGAACTCCTCTTTTAGAGTCAATGAGATGCAATAAAAAGACTTTTACTTGAAAAAGTAAACATCGGTTGGTGTTATGGTGACATCCAGCTTGTTACTTAATCTTTCTGAGACTCAGTTTCTCTATTTGTAAAGACAAAACTATATCTATGACTTAGAGGTATAGTAAGAATCTATGATGTAGTGGATTCTTTCTTAATATGCCTTGACACTGCAGTGTCAGTAAAGATGCAGTTCCCTTCTCTTAATTGCTCAGTCTCCTGAGTGTCTTAGGGTGTTATGTCTTACTGGACTGATCATCTGTGAATCTAGATCACACCTGAAACACGGATTCCCCACTGACTTATGTCTCTCTTTGCAAATAGCACCTTACCGATTTGTGTGTGAAAAAAAGTCCAACTGGACAACAAAAACTAAATGATGAAACAAAGTCTTTGTTCCCAAGGAACTCAGAGTTGAAAATCACTTGATAAATTCACAGATAAAGAATATTAATAGCAGAGGGCAGTTCATGAGACTCAAAGAAAAGAGTAGAAATAAAAAAGAAAGGGCCATGAAATTTCAGTGGAGGGAGAAAATTAGGGGTGAGAACTTGAGTTGTAAATGCTTAAAAGAATAGGGTCTTCTCATGAAATCTGCAAGGCTATTTATTGAGTTTGGGGGGTGACGACTGAGATCATTTTAAGCTTACTTCAGTAGGTATATTTTGGGTAA
>NW_006439568.1:6058241-6082642 GCF_000325575.1 Pteropus alecto | reverse complement strand
TGCCATAGTGAACTTCTAGGTGGTCTGGATATAAGTTCTAAGTATGAACACTGTCATAGATGACAGCTAGAGAGAGGGAGGCTGTGGGAGACAGGGCAGAGAAATAATAGCATGCCTGAGGCACCCCTAGGATTATAACTATATGCCAGCTCCTCTACCAGGAAAGAAGGAAGAGTGGCCTCAAAGATTCTAACTACTCCTTCCATGTCAGTTGTTTTTCTTCTTTCTATGGTATCCTAAATGTGGGATACATAAGAAGAAGAAAAGAGTTTGGCTCAAGCCAGCAACTTGGACATTTACTAGATTTAGTTTAAAATATGGAAACAAAACAAAACTTTGGAAAGAAAAAAATAAAAGACTCAAAACAATAAAGTTTTAGAAGTCTCCTCAAAAAATAAGTCATGCTAATTTAATATAAAAATATTACGCTTTTAGAGTTAAGAGCCGTAACATATGGCGGTGAGAACTTGATGCCAAAGGAAACTACGAAAAGCCCTGCCATTCACCAAGTCATCACTAGAGGGGGTGGTTGCACGCACATAGGGTTCAGTTCCTGGGCAAGTAGTCCGCCCTTTTCCAGTGCAGACTTCCCATCTCCACTAGGTCACAGCTTTTTGTTGCCATGGGAATCCCTAAACAAGGAATAAATATGTCAACAATAGCCATAGACAATTTTATTTTTCATCCTTTTTTAATGCATGGCAGCCTCACAGCACTCCATCTGCAGCCTGATGCTGCTCCCTTGCCTGTCAAGTCTGGGCAGCACAAGCCATCCATTACTGCTGAATGGCGTCACAGCACGGAGCTCTGGTCACACACTGTGGGGCATTGTAAAGGTCCCTGCTCCGTGGAAAGGGGGGAGAAAAAAGACAACTTTTTTTTCTCCCCCTCTTCCTAGCTTGCTCTGCTTCCAAGTGCAGCTGAATCTTCAAATGTGAATAACTCCCGAGCCTGTCTGTATCGTGCTAGTAGGCGCTCACAGCGATTAAGCATGGAGGAAGGCATATAATGTGGGGCAAAGAAGAACTGAAAAAGAGGCATTCAGTTCATTCTTTGGGGCTCAAAAGTAAATATTCGAGGTGCCGTAATATAGTTAAAATAATGTGACTTAACTGAAACATACTCCTTTAAATGGAGTCTGCAATAGAATTAAAGCTAACTGTCAATGCTTGTGCCATACCTGAGCATGTATCAAGACAGTCCAGTGTGTAGGAGATTGTGCTAAGCCATTAAGGAGAGCCCTAGACAGGGATGTAAATTAAACAGGGAATGCAGCAATATTCCCAGGAACAAGCTGCCTTATTCTCTCTGCCTTGATTTCTGGAGTTGAGCTCATTTACTGTGTACCTACTAGGTATATAGTATTAGTCAAGATGCCCCTACATCTAAGATGCTTCCAGTCAAGGGAACTTTTACCCCTGGAGAGCTGGACTGGATCTGAGGAAAACTAAGGTTGCTATGGCAATTACACAGATTCCTAACTTGCAATTAGATCCCTCCTCTCTACCAGGTCCCTTTTCTTCCAAAATGAAGGAAGAGGTCCAGCACAGGGACGAGGAATAGGGCTTTAGACCTGGATCCTTGAGGCCAGGAACCAAGTCAGCTAGCTCACAGAAGTACCCTTTGTGGGTATGCCCACCTGTGGCACAGAATATTTGTGCTTCAATAAATTTGTGCTCACTGAATGAAAATGTAGATAAATGGATGGATGGGTAGAACAATAAAATGGGTGAATCACTTTGAGGATTCTTGGTTGATATATTTAAGATGGAAAAATATCGATACTCATTGTTTCATAGAACACAAATCTGGATTTTAAAAAAAAGCCATTTGACATCCATCCTTTAATTTTAGCTTAAACTCCCAAGTTTTATCTTTCAGTGAGCTTAAATTTCTTTTATTGCTTTAAACATGAGAATGTTTAAATCATAGCACAAATAAACCTCCTTTTACCGCCTTTAGGGTAGTAAAACTTCATGTATAAATTATTAGGAAGAAGAAAGGAAATTAAATAATTGGGGTATTCCAAATGCCACTGTTCTAGAGAATTGCTGACTTTTCCTTGAAACTTCCATTGACAGTTTGGATTCCTGGTACATGGGAAATTCCCATCTGGGTTGGAGATTTTCCAAAAACAATGTGTCCCAGATTGCTTCAAGGCCACAGAGCTGAGAAAGGTGGAGGGATCTCTGGACTGTGGGCCATTATCATGCAGCCATGGTACTATAATGCTGCTGTGATGCCGTTGGTCAGTGTTGGCTTCTTCCCCAAAGGCCCTCAGGATGTCTGCTTAACTGGAAACACACTCTGGAGTTACAGACAAGAGGGGCGACCTTTCTCCAAAATGATTTTTGTTTTATGATTCATCATGTGAGTCATTTGGTTAATAACTTCCTTTCTGTTCCAAACACCCCCTGGATAATCGGGATCTCTTCTGACTTGGGGAGGCATCCTGGGGTCAGTTGCTAAGGCTGCTGGTTTGAGATTATCTGTCGGCGAGGTGCTGATGATGGAGACATGCTGCAGCTCACCGTACTGCAGAAGAACTTGTGCTAAGAAATCAGACCTTGGCATCAGGAGGTTGCTTGTGTCACAGACAATTTCGAAATATTCATAGAAGAATGTCATGCTACTACATTACTAAAAATCAGCATATGTGATTATTCAGAGTGGAAAAATCCGTTCATTCATTCCCCGACGTCAACTCCACCCCTTCCTTATTAAGTCATAACCGTAAGGCTGAGATAGAATGAACTCACCACCCGTTCTGGAGGTGAGTCTTAAGTGCGTAAGCTAATCCTTTCTTCCTTGGTGCAATGCTCTAGTTAGAAATGGGCAAGTTACCAGGTTTCTGTTAACCAGGACAAGGCATTTTTCCTTGTTCTAGGAAACCAAGTCATTCTCATCATGGTGAAGGTAATCAGTGTTCCATGAGTTGAGGAAAGATACTACTTTTTTTTCTGGATACAGAAAATCATGCATGTAGCTCTAGAAACTGTAGATAGCCACACTGTATCTACCGAGGGAGCTCAGCCTTAGGGTGAGTTCACAGGAGGAAAAGGGATCTGGAAAGAAAATGGTATATCAACAAGCTCCTAAATGAAACCAGAGACCATTCTTCTGCTATACTCTTTTTGTATAAGCTGAAATATTGTCTTCATTATTTAAGCTACTTCGAGTCAGGTTTTCTGTTACTACTGTCAGAAAGAATGCATATGAATGCTTGAGAATATGCTCAAGAATGCTTAATGAATTGATCATTCAGTCATTTATTCTATAAATACTTCCTGGCTCTCTAGGATGTGCAAGGCATGAAGATAGAAATAGTCCTTTCCCTTCAGAATGACAGCATATACTGGAAAGGCATATAATGGAAAGTATGTAGCATGGTAAATGTTAATGCAGGCAAATATACACACGGTACAGTGGGAGGAGGAAGGAGAAAACCCTAAAATATACCTTGATGGAGGCAGGCAGAGGAGCTTTATGGAACAGATGCACTTGAGATAACTAGTAGAGTAAGATCTGGAAATAAGGTGGGTGAGGGCAACCCAGGAAGAGGGAAACACACCTACAATGAAATTGAGCCACAAGGAGACATGGCTTGTTTGGACTAGGTGCAGCATAAAAAGTAAGGTGGGGGAATGGCTATGGATGAGCCTAGAAAAATGGTCAGGGCTAGATGTTAAGGAGCCTTACATTTAAATAGGGAGGTATTCTTTTTATTCTTGTAAAAGAGGCCAAAAAGAATTTTGACCTGTTTCTATTTTGATACCACATAATTTTATGAGTTCTTAGCCTCTATGTGATAGAAAATAGTAGAAAATAGTAAAACATTGTGATAGAGAATACGGGCTCTAAAATAAAACTCCTGGTCTTAAATCCTGCTTCTGCTGACTCCCAGTGCCTCAGTTTCCTCATCTGAAAAATGGATGCAATGGAATCGTTGTGGGGTTTAAAGAAGAACTTCGTCATCCAGTGGCAGACACATGGTATATACTTATGTAATGCTTTTGATCCCAATTTCCTCTCGCTGATTTCATTCCTTATAATATTATGAATATGTTCCTTTTGGTATGATGAACAAACTAAGGTAGGGAACTGTCGTATTATTGTTATACAGAATAGTCTCATCCTCCAGACTTTGTTTTAAATGTTGGTCATCCATTGTCTCATGCGGTTTAGTGAACTCTTTGTCCAGGTTGTTTATTTGCAGTTCATCTATTTTTGTGTTTTTAGAGCAATGTACACATACCAAATGGTAGGATAGCCCATTTAAAGGTAAATGGAGTGAACCTTCTCTCCTCAAATAAAGCATCTCCATAAATTAAAGTTAAAGTAAAAGATAAATTTATAGTAATAAGTATGCAGGACAAGGTCCGTGATCACTCATGATAGTTCTGTGAAGTAAGAAAGTGTCAGGTTTTGCCTAAATGGAAAAGAAAAACTCTGATATAGGTGTTTGCCAGGCACAGTTAATATTCAGCTGGTGTTTACACCAGTATGGCCACACTTGTTGTTTATTATTAGTGTCTTTTCTGATTGGTCAGGTAATCTGATTAACCAAGAGTTGAACCATAGTACATATTAAGTATTTTGAATATCATCCTTACATGTAAGGTTCCTACCCTACAAACCGAAATGTCAGAGATAAGAAAGATGATATTGGTAGGTAAAAGAAGGGGTCTAAGTCAGTACTAGCTATGTAGGAATTGAGTTCAAGGGAATTAAAATCACCAAATCCCAGATGAAAGGTATAGAAGAAGGGCTGGGGTAACAGCAATGCAATACGATGGGGAATGGGCCATCAGCTCGCCAAAGAAGAAGAAAGACCTAGGTTTGCCCGCCTTCTCTTCTTTCTCTCCATGTAAATTTTTGCAAGTCATTTAACTTTCCTGAGTTTCAGCTTGGATAGAGAATGCAGACAATGATTCTTACCACAAAAAGTTGCTGGAGAAATGAAGAGATCATTATCAAGTATATCTGACCTAAAGAGTGAATGTAAATGGAATCTGTAATTGTTATTGGTTATGACTAGCATGACTGGGAAGTTCACTCACTTTATATATTATGACTCATTCAGATAAGGATAATGGATATCTCCTAAAATTTACCTGCTTCTCCACAACTAGAGAAGTTTTAAAGAATTTCAGAAAAGCTCATTCCACCTTAGGCATACTACATTATTCAGGGAAATATATCACAATTTCAACAAATTGTTGGGATTATATTTTGCTCAGATAGAAGCAACACTAATTCTGGTACATTTCATTTTACTCTATCATTACACCCCTAGACCTGACTCAGCTTCCTGTACATAATAAATGCTCAGCGAATATGCATTAAATGCATAAATACATGGGTAGCCTATAATCGATGATTAGAACAGTTACCTATAAGATGTAACTGTTCTTTTATTTGGATGGTTTACCCTCATTTTAGCTTCTTCACTCTTGTAATTTTCTCATCCAGTTCTGTCTTGTAATATGATTATTTTGTTCTTGTCTTGTATCCTTTACAGAGTTATAAGCACCTTGTAATCAGACTATGTGTCTTACTTTCTCTTTTCTAATGATCCTTATAGAGAATTGATTCTCAACAAATATCTTCTGGATATTGAGTTAACCTATAAAATATTATATCAAGTTTTAAAATGACTTGTCCTTCAATAACATCTTTGTATTTGAGACATGTCACCTGCTCTCAATTTCAGTGACTCTCTAAGAATCGCAGGTGCTTTGCCTCTTGGACTGGCATGGGCACTGAGAGAGATGCAAGTCTTATAGCCATATATCTCATTCATCTGATCGTGGTAGTTATCTATTATGAATCATTCTATCCTTGGCTGTACCGCATTGCCTATCCACATCAGCAATTGTGATGGTCATCATGGCTTATAAGACAGAGCCTAGCCCAGCATTTGCCTCCTATGAATTGTACCCTCTGAGTCATGCACAGCATCTTGCCTGCTTCCATTTGCATTAATGGAGTCTTCCTCTGGAGGGCCAGCTATTCTGAAATATATAGTCATGGCAAAGGGCATACATAAATGTAGGGCTGCCAGAAGTATGAAAGACAGCACCTCACTTGGCTGAAATGAAATCCAGAATTACATCTAAGATTCTTGTTCTTGACCTTTCTCCTTCCTGGTTGTTGACCTTGTTCTTGACCTTCCTCCTTCTTGGTATGTCCATTTGACAAAGCACATTCACTGAGATGTGATGAATGGAGAGGGTTCTACACCCTAACACAGAAGAATCTTGTGAGTCGCTGACATTTAATTTACAACAGAAACCAGTTGCCCAGTCGTTAGTTAATATAAGGTCTCACCAAAAAGCCAAATTAACGTGACCTCATGTCACTGCTTGCTGATTCTGTTTTCTTCATCTCTGCTTTTTGACTTTGTTTTCTCAGATACTACTTCTGTCAGTTTCTTTTCTTCTCAAAATAAATCCGCTGTTTCTTACTATGTTTTGATAAGAGAGTATCTATTTTGGAAGTTCTGCAAGCTGGTGAAGGTACTTTCTAACACTTTTATGCATTCTCTTGGCTGATCGGGGAGTTCCCACTATGCAAATTCTTCGAAAGAGAATTGGATCAATAACTCTAAACAAGTTGTGGAGAAGGGTGTTTCATCCTGCCATTTAATTGTTAAGAAAATCAGTAGGTAAATTACTGTTCATTCAAAGAAACTTGGATACTTTTAAAAATTCTTCTTTTCATCTAGGAACAGTATGTTTTCAGTTAATCTGAGTTATACACAAGGAAAATCTAACTTTAAAAGATGTAAACCAGGAAAGATCATGATGCCTAATGGATTATGTGTAGTTTTACATGTTTTATTGAAATTAAAATTCATCATCTTTTTTCTATAACCTTATCTTGCTTTTCTCATCCCCATATCTATCCCCACAAGTAAAATACATTGTTATTGTAAAGTACATTTTATGGTGTAAGGAGAAACAGGACAATCAGCGAAAAACTAACAGGATTTTATAATTTTGAATAGTATATTCGCCTTTTCTGTCGACATTACCATTGGTTTTGAACCCTGAGTTAACAGGTAGGAGATTTCAGGCTGAAATACTTCTGAACCATCAATTTATCATAAACAGGAAGACCAGCTTGAGAAAGCTGTGCCTTTAATAGTGTAAATTCTTCAGCATATTTTATTTTTATATGGAGTAAATATTTTTCTTAACGCATAACAGGAGTTCTGAGGTATAGGACAGGACATGATAAGATAACAGAGAGTTGAATAATATGTTTAAATAATGTGTTTCATTGCAGACCAGATGGTAAAATACATCATTTTCCACTATGGCAGAAAGCATAGGAGTTGGTGTGCTCGCTGTAATACTTGAACTATGTTTAGAGCAACAAGTTAAATAATTTTGGTGGAAAAGATTAATTGACACTATCTGATAATGGATTCCACTGAAAAAGACTCTGAGACAAAGAGTTTTATGTAAAACTTTTTTGGGGGAGTGGTCTTAATAGATACACAGGTAAAGAAGTGAGTAGTAAAAGAATGTAGGAAACTGACCCACCATGCCATTGAACCTGAGACCTCAGCTGAACCTATGGTGAGATCTGTAGCAGGGATGACCCTTTAGATTATCTCAAATTAAAGCAAATTGGCAAAGCCTAAGTTTCCCCCCTTTAGCCAGTAATTTTCTTCTTACCAAGCTCTGGGAAGGTTTATAAACTTAGAAGATGTAATTCACTGAGTTTGAGAGCAGTTTCCAAAAAGCATCACGACTTTGAGTGATCGTAATCAATTTTACTACCTGGGATGGGGGAATGATACGTTGGCCTTGAGGAAGGGATTTGAAGTGGCTCTTGGAGTTTGGTACCCAGACATATAACATCAGCCTCCCTGGAAACTTGTTAGGAATGCAGATCCTCAAGACCTTCCTCGTATTTACCGAATCAGAAATTCTGAGGGCAGGACAGAACAATCTATGACTTAACAAGTTCTCCAGATGATTCGCACACAAATTAAAGTTTGAGAACCACTGTATTAGCGTGTCTGTTACAGGCATTCAACAAGACAGCATCAACAAAAATATTTTGTTATCAGAAGAAAACTTTTTTGTGCTTAGACCTTTCCTTTGATAGTAATGCGCTGTTTTCTGCATCTGGTTGTTTGTGTTATTTCACAGACTAGAAACTCAGACATGATTTAAAGCTTCAGTCAGTTTGGTTATGAGGGCTGTCACAATATCCCACTGTCAGAAAAACATGGACTGCTAGTCTCTATCATGCTATGGGAGCCTAGTCGAAGTAAGTAGCTAAGAGCAGTGAGCGAAAGACAAAGATGCAGACATCATCTGTGTCCTTTCTTGTATGGATTGTGAATGTTCAACACTGGGAAAACTGACTTGCATTGGGATGAATTTAGATAGGTACCAAATGGCTGCCGTTTTGCTTTTGAGAAGAAAACAAATAGAGTCTTCCTGTGCTTATAGAAGAACTTACACAAACATTGATTGGTCATGAAGATAAAACCAATAGCCAAGAAAACAAATCCTGCCAAATGGTAAATGATATGGTATTTACAAAGTGTGGATTCTCTATAGACCATGGAAATCAGAACATATTTTTAAAATGAAGAAAACAGGAAACTAAGGATGAAAGTGCTTATTTATTACATCTTGTGCTGAGTTCAGTTACAAAGTTCATTGCAAAGCTGGTATACTTCCTCTAAATGTGAATCAGAATGTTCAAGTTTTAGAAAGTTATCAGACTTGGCAGGCCCTGACATACTGTTTCAGTTTATCCATTGGAGATTGTCGCTATCTGCTGCTAAGGACTATTAGGAAAAAAAAAAAATAGACCCAAGAGACAAAGGCTGTATTCAGCCTTTCCCTTCCGCTTGATCACCAGTCTGCGTTGTTCACCTTATTCGCCTTCTCTAGAATGGCACATGTCTCAGCATACTCAAAAACTAAGGGCTTAACCTTCTTTTCTTTCCAAATAGCATTTGAACTTCATTTACTTTTCCAGCTACTACTTAGTTATTGGCTGGGCTGTCGCAGTTTCCAAAAACCACTTTTTACCTGTGTGAATGGGAGGCTTAGATAACCGGGAATTCTTAATTAAATGCAGTATATTTGTCCAATGAATCCTCCATGGTGCACTCATTTTTAATAGCATCTTAAGCTTTTTTAACTCTAGGACAACTGGTTTTGAATTTACTAGCAGGCAGATTCATCATAGAGATGCGTTAACTCTTGGAAGCCCTAAGAGGCTCTCAGGGGTGGCTCTTCACATCTGTTATTGTATTTTGCAGCTTGGTTTCCCAATCAGTTGGGACAAATGACAACATTCTCTCTGCATGGAGCCTGTGCTATAAACTTCAATCTAAAGAGCTACTCAGCTCATTTCACAAAAGTTCCCCTGAAATACTAAATTCTGGAATCCTCTGCTATAGAGAAAATTAATAACATCCCCATGGCAGTTTTTCCTCACCAAGACTTTTAAATAAAAAGATTGACCTTTAAATACGTTTGAATGGCTTCCTAAACTGCAGGATGTTCACACTTATCTCGAAGAGACGCTGTTTGGGTATCTGCTCATATGGTAGCTCATGTTTAATTAGCTGAAAGGAAACTACCCGTTTGTTATCACTCATGTAAACAGAATAATGATAATAAATTATTCCAGAGTTATCGTTAGCTAACATTTGTCCGATGACAGCAATGAGGTGGATATTCCAAGAAACTCTAAATGATAGCCCCATTCATTTTTTTTTATGAAGTAAAAACTATGTAAATTAAATAATAAAGAAACATGCAAATTTGATTTTGGTGCCTTAACAAATTGCTTAGAAGAAAGTTTAATGCAGCTTGCATAAAAAATTTGAATAGAGATACATTAAATGCCTTTATTAATAAAAGTACGAATAGTTTTTTGTTTGTTGTTTTTGTTGTTAAGAAGATGCCATGCATGAGAAATGTACACTGGAATTTTTCCTACGTTCTGTGAGGCAGCCTAGTTTAGATGTTACAAGCACAGACTCATCTGTGTCCTTTCTTGTATGGGATTGTGAGGCCACACCAGTTACTGGCTGTGTGACCTTGGGAAAGTTACTTAATCTCTCTGTATTATCATCTATTCTTCCAAAAAATGGGGAATTAAAAATACCTCATGAGTCGTGAAAATTAAATAAATTAGATTATATGAAGGAGTTAGATCAGTGCCTGACACATTGTATCATATAATTGTTAGGTTTTATTATTTAATGGCTATTATTATCTATTATAGATATATAATAGCCTTCTCTGTAAGAAAGTTATTACCATATGATTGACTTCTGGCAAATGCAGCATGAGAGAAAATTATATATCATTTACAGTTTGTAGTCCTTAAAGGGCCAGCTTGCCTTCTTGATTCTTTTTCCATCATAGAAGCAGTGTATTATGATGGGTCTGTTGAAAAGCTAACTCTCTACATATCACCAACACACCTATCCTTAAGACAAAACTGAGTTTACTGCTTATCCTCATGAACAAGACCGCCTTACTTACAATCACAATCCCATAGTTCAGGATTGGTGGAAACAACAAGATTAGGATTTTGAGGCAAAGGATTCAAAGAATCTTAAGGCACAGTCTGTTGATGCTTTCCATTGTATTGTTGAAGGGGTTTTGGTAACCAACATTCAAACCATTTGATTTCCTGGGACAGTAGTGGAAGAATAAAGAAACACTAATGAAGAGAATGAAATCTCCAAGTCATGTTAATGTAGACAGTGAGATGCGGTTCAGTTCTCAGTGTCCAGGTTGAGTGATTGGGTAGATGGTTTTGGTTCTCAGTAGCATCAATAGATTGAGCAAACCTGGATCCCAGAGTCACTGGATGGAAGAGAGCTTCAGACTTCAGGTGAATGAGAAATAAGCTTTTGTTTTATTAAAATGAATAGGGTTTTAGAGTTATCTCAGTCTAGTCTTGGTGAAATTGTTCTGATGAATAAACACGTATCATATGAAATAGTACATGTGAGTGCTATGAAAATAAATGCAGGATATTGTTATGTACTAAAGAGTGAATAAGATACTCCAGCAGGTAGAAGAGGAATACAGTATAGTAAAACATCAGCACACCCATAAAGTTGACAGCATTCACATAATCCAAAGATCTCCATATGCATCAAATTATGAAGACACATTGAGAGAATAAATCATATTTGCGTGATTTATTTGTTTGCTTCTTAATTGATCATTTTGGGTTTCCAAAGACATAACTTTTAAACTGTGGCAAAAAGAAAAGAAATGAAGACAAAAATAAAAACCCATAGGGAAATGTCAGTGATCCTAACCCCTCCACTTATGTTAGTACAGATTCACAGTGGGAGTCATGAAAGTCGATGCCATGCAAAGAAAAGCTAATGATGCTGCCTCGTGTATCTTTCCCAAAAGGAGTCAGTCAAGTCAAGCGGAGGCAAATCTTGATGACTCCAGATGAATCCAGAAGAATTAGGTCTACAGTTCAAAGATTTAGCTATACAGAGTATTATAGGATCAGTGATTACCTGTGATACAGTGGTCGCTTTTTAGAGGATGGATGCATTAAGTATGTATGGTTGGGTGACAGACCCTGTGGACATTCCTAGAGCAATCAAGGATATTTGACAAGATTGGCCACTTTATGCAGAGAAATTCCATGACAATGCTAATTTCATGACCAATTCACTTGCTGTGATTTCCCAAATGTAGGTCATAGGCTCACCTGCATATTCCAAACTTTTTATTCCCAAACGTTTCTAACTCAAAGAACTATTGGCAGCCTGCCCAACTTTAAAATGTAGTTGCATACAAATTCATTTAAAAATGTTGTTGACACCAAAGGAGCTCTCACAGGCTTTCCAAATTGACTGGTATTGTGGATGAAAAAGGGGCCACATACTAAACCTGACGAGTTCAGGGGAGGCCAGCAGGGCGGGCCCTATAGACTGAGAGAGGGAAAGTAACCACACGAGATAGTCTGAATATAAAAATTCCTAACTAAAAGCCAGCCAGAGGGGTAGTCACATCCTGGGCTACCTTTACCTCAACAAACCTTTACCTTAAGTGAGCCTCTCTACTCTCTTTCTGCATCTAAGGCAAGATTCCTTTGGAATGTCAGAGTAACCCCTATTCTCCAGATGCCGCAGGGCACACCCCACTCACCACAGCACAGCACGAGCCCACAGAGCACCCCCTGGTCATCTTGTCCCCCACATATCATCTCTGTGTGCTGTACATGTTACTTATTGAATCACGTACCCACCAAAATAAAAGAAATATATGTCCTTCCATTTTACTTTTAAACCAATCCCAGAGATTTCCCCACTTTGCTTTTTCCCACACCCTTAATCTATCACCAATGAATTTCATGTAACTCATGTATAAAATCAGCTACAAAGCCACCATTCTCTGGAGCGTTTTCTTAATCCATTGAGATTTTGTTTCCCAGCAATTGTTATCAGTTTGGCTCAAATGAACTTATTAAAAAATTCTCCACAGATTTGGATGTTTTCTCATGTCAACGGTATTAAAGTATTTTTCTACTATGTTTGTAGGGAATGCCTGAAAAAAATTATATAAATAAAATATTCAGGTACTTTAAAGAAATTAGTCTGTAAACTCAGGGCTGGGAACATCATGTCTTTCCTTTGTACCCCAGAACCCAGAAATTGTACCTTGTGCCCCAGGGCCTGTCAGAGAGTGGAAGTATCATACATACCTCAGTGTTTAAGAAGCTATAGTAAAATAGGCCTAAAGATAATTCTTAGTTTTTTCGTGAGGTATAAAATGAAGTAATAATGTAGGTAACAGTCAGTACACTAAATAGCAATCCCCACCATTATTTTCATAAGTGTTTATTACACATATAGTAAGTAAAAGAAGAACTCGTACACGCTAGTCTGCAGTGGTATCATCCCCACTCTGTTATAGGTGCTCTGAATACTGACAGTTTATAGTTCAGTGCTGACTAAGAAGACAAAATTCTGGATAAAAGCAGTGGACCTTAGCTTTTGCTCGAACTTCAGTGCTTTTTGCTTGTTTTCTGTTTTTCTGTTTCAGTATTTTGGATGAACTCATTTTCCTGTACTCCTAAAGAAATAGGAAGATGGCAGTAGAAGGACTGTTGACATACAAGGTTTTCCATAAGATCGCAAATTATCCAAATCTGCATGCGGCCAGGCATCCTAAATGATGCGAGAGGCATTCTTTTGACACATACAGCTTCTTAAGCATTTAAACTTGAGTACAACAGGAGTGAACTTTAAATCTGTCTGGCATGGGGGTGTGTGTGTGTGTGTGTGTGTGTGTGTGTGTGTGTGTGTGTGTGTGTGTGTCTAACTCCTCTGTTAGACTGGGAAAGCCTGGAGAAGTATCGTCTCCTGCTTTTCCACATAGTCCAGTCCTGTGTAGGGTCTAAGTAAATAGCTGTTGGATTGAACTGAAGAGCCGACAGTGGCAGGCTGTTGTTGATAACCTGGCATTGTCATAACTTCCTAGTCTGCTCTACAACGCAAAGGAAAAGCTCGGGCTGCATCTCCAAGATCTCTTTCCTCTGTTAGAGTTTGCCGATCGAGAGGTGTTCTTATGAGATCTCGAAGGATGAGAAAGAGTAACTGGTATTCCTGGCTGTAACTACAAAGAAATGTATGGAGTGGCACAGTGGTGCTTTGGTGCTGCAGGCAGCTGAGACTGAGGGGGAAGCTCTCCTGAGGTTCCTAAACTTCACAGGTGATTTTCAGTCTCCTGGGAATCACATACACACGGGTTCCACAGGTACCTGAGATCATCGCCTATGTTCTCCTGAAGATCTAATACTTCTTGATGTCAGGAACTCAGGCATTAGCTTCCCAGCTGCTCCAATTTGTGCATAAGCTTTTTAATTTATTGTGTATGTATTGGCACTTGGAAAACGATGAATGAGTTTTGCTTATTAATAAAGCTCTAGCTGACAAACTGAAGGATGGAGAAGCAACAACAGAAGAATGAAGTTGGAGATTTGGCTATGCTCTATGCCCCACAGCATATAAGATTAAAAAAAAAAATCTTGGTGTAGTTTCTTGCTTTTTAGTTGCAATGGCTGTCTGGTAGCTAAAAACTAATATTTGTAAGATTAAGCAATAACCAAAACAGACCAAAAGAAGTACAGAGCTAAATGAAGTGATGCGTACCTTTCCACCAGCAGCTCTCACACAATAATCTCTAAACCTCCTATTTCAGTTCTTTCTGGATTGCTGGTTAACGGCGATCGATCTCACAAAGGGAAAAAAGGACATTACATCACCTTGCTCATCAGAGATGTTGGCATCGGCATAACCTGGGCGCACGTTAGAAATGCAGAATCTTGGATATTTTAAAAGGATCCAGAGGTGATTCTCATGCATGTTAATGTCGAAAAAAAAAACCACTGCTAGGGAGGATTTGTTAAAACACATTGCTGAGTCCCACTCCCAGAGTTTCTGATTTAATTTGTCTAGGGTGTGGCCCAGGCATCAGGACATTTTAAAGCTCCTCAGGGTTTGCAGCATGTAGCCAAATTTGAGAGCCCCTAGCTGTACTGTTCTGGTATGTTCTGAATACCTGCAGAAGATCTGTCATGGCTGGCGAGTTAAAATGGCATTCGTTGCCAGGTGCATTTTATCCTTAGCTGCACTGAGTCCAAGCCTTGGGCTCATCTACCATGCCTGCGATACTTGGGCCTTCGCCAGCATTTTATAGGGTTGCCTGGCTAAGTTAGCACTTCATTGTCTGTTTCCTCCTGAGCGTTGTGACTGCAGTTCAGTTAATAGCTACAAAGGAAATGGATGCTTTTTGGAGATGGGGGGATAACTTTGTGGTCTAAAGAGCTAGTCTTTCCAAAAAAAAATGCGGTATTCTTTTCCTATTACTGCTGTAAGAAATTACCACGAATTTAGTAGCTTAAAGCAACACAACGTATTTATCTTCCAGTTTTGGAGGTCAAAAGTCTGAAACGAGCCTTATAAGGCTAAAATCAAGGTGTCGGGAGGTCTGCGTTCCTTCTGAAGGTGCCAGCAGAGAATCCATTGCCTTGACTTTTTTCAGCTTCTAGAGGCCACAAGCATTTCTCAGCTCATGGTCATTCCTTCATCCTCAAAGAGCATCGCTGCAGCCTCTGCTCCCGCCGTCACATCTCCGTTTTCTGACTTTGACTCTCTCGTCTCTTTTCTTACAAGAACCCCTGTGATTACATATGACCCACCAAGATAAATCTTGGTTAATCTTCCTGTTTTAAGATCCTTAACTGAATTCCATCTGCGAAGTTCCTTTTGTCGTGAAAGGAACATGAATACACATGAATATGTTGAGGGGAAGGGGTGAGTAATTTTATCTATCAAATATGGTTAAAGGTGTCAAAGGAATATTGCATTCAATAATACTTTCTCTTTAAATAAAAGGAATAATGTATTAAGACAGCAGTGCATATGTAAACCAATCATTGTGGTTTTTAAAAATACAGAGAGCAAGATTTACATAAATATAATCGCTGCATTTCCACGTAGTTCAAGCTTCTTATTCCGTCTTAGCTTTTCTTGCACCATTTTACAGGAAATTCTCTCTCCACCTCGAACCGCTTGCTTTACTGGGAGTCACTTCCTGCCTAAATCTTTGACCCTTTAACAAAGTTCAAGTCGTCCTCTACCACAGGTATTCATTTGCTTTAATTTTTATTCTAGATGAGTGATTTTTCAATCTTGGCTACACACGAAAATCACCTAGCGCGCTCTGAAAAATCCCAGTGTCCAGGCCACATCCACTTACCTATTAAATCAGAATCTCTAGGGAGGAACCCCAGACATCCTTTTATTTTGAAAGCTTTCCAGATTATTTCAATGTGCAGCTAAGTTAGAGAACTACTCCCGTCTGCTCTTTCAAGCTTTAGCCCTCCTCCTGTTTCCTTCTCCCCAATGCAGGAAAGAAAGAAGAGAGCCGCATCGCACGGTGCTTTGTGGAGCGACACGGTGATGGTCCTGTGCCAGCTGCGTCTTACTCAAAGGGCCGCATCATAGGGTGGGAGCCGGGAGTTAACCCGCCAGTACCGGCGCCCTCACCAACGTGGGAGAGGTAGCGAGTGCCAACAGGAGCTCCCCAACGTCCACAGAATCAGGGGACCGCTCACAGGAGGGTTGAGCTTTGCCCTGTGGGGATGTTCAGTCTCTCTTCTCCTCCCCCTCTAGTAATACCCGAGGACAGCTTTGGAGACAAAGGCTCATAGTGCCTTCTTACGGCCGGGCCAGCTTTATGAGGAGTGGCCCTGTGTCCACGCCTGGAAAGGCCTGCTCCCTGAACGCAGTCACAGCGCAGAGGCCAATCCTAGCCATCCTTCCTAGTTGCCTCCCTGCACAGGGTGTTTTGTTTTGTTTTTATGTGTTACTTATTTCTTCCTGGGATCAGGAGCATCAAGAGTTTATAAGTAAAACATTTAGTGGCAAATTTGAAGTAAACATTTCTGTTCTTAATGACAATAATATTTGCTGATTTTAACCTGCTCTCACTCTGAGTCATCCTATTAAGCTTATTATGTAGGCTGACATATCTGCCATGCTTTACCCGCTTCCCATTTAAACTTTCTCCTTTAATAGCACTTATTCACATCGAACATACCATATACTATATTTGTCATGTATTGTGTTTCCTACCCATAGACTGCAGAAAAATGAGAGCAGAAATCTTAGCCTTTTATGGGCCAGTACTTTATCCCCAGTATTTAAAATGCAGTCCGTGCATAATAGGTGTTCAGTAATTATTTGTTGAATGAATGAATCTAATTTCATCCTTCTAACAACCCAACAAGAGAAGTACATCATCAGGCCCATTCTACATATGATGAAACTGAGGTGCTGGAAGTTAAGTACCCAGTTAGAAAGTGGCGAAGATGATTTTAAAACCAGGTAGGCTGACTCTCAGTTCCATCCATTTGATTCTCTCTCATCAGCTACACTTTTAAAGGCAACTCTATAAATGCAGCACTGTGAGGAGAAGCGATTCCTCCAGTTAGTTGTGGGTCTGAACGTGGTCCATGATGGTTCCTAACTCGGTGTCTTTGGGCAGGTAACATCCCTCTCTGAGATTTTAGCTCATCTGTGAAACAGGGACAACTACCGGACAGCATCGTGGAAATGATTAAGTGGGAGATGGTACATTTCTCCTCTTCTTCGTTTTAATGAGCAGTTTCCTCCCCCCACCCCCACAGGCTAGCAGAAATTCTAGTGCCGCTGGTAGATGCAGGTGCTTGCCAACACTTTCCAGGTCTCCCTAGTCTTTTTTCATGGCAGGTCTATGGACAAAGGAAAGGGTACAAGAAAGGTGTTTCAGGAGGTACAAGTAGGCTTGTCTCCATATTTGGGAACATTTTCATGCAAATGTAAAAGAAGTACCCTTTTAGTTCCCCCCAAAATCTATTTCTGTCCATGTTTTCTGTACATGTAGACATCTCTGTAATTTCAGAGATGACTTATGGCTTTGCTAAATGTATAATTGAAAAGAAAACTAATAACTGTCATTTGTTTACTGAAGCAAAAAATTTTAAAGAAGTTTTTAAAATTTAAAGAAGTATTTAAAATTTAAAATACCCTTTGTGGCATGGTTTTGCATTCTGCTGACTTGCTTTTCTTAATATAGATTAAAAATTGTTAAAAAATTATTTGCTAGGAAAAACAATACATGGTTGTATAAATATGAAGCGTGACATCGAACATTCTATTTTTGAATAACGGCTTTATGGAGATATCATTCAAATGCTATAAAATTCACTCTTTGGAAGCATACGATCCATTGGTGTTTCGTATATTCCTGTAGCTTTGCAACCACCCCTAGTATCTCATTTCAGGATATTGCCATCACCACAAAAAGTAACCGTGATCTCATTAACAGTCATTGCCCATTTCCATTTCTCCCCAGTGCCTGGTGACTGCTAGTCTACTTCTGTCTCTATAGCTTTGCATATCCCAGAAATTTCATATAAATGGAATCATACAAAATGTGGTCTTTGCATTGCCTTCTTTCGTTCCGTATAATATTATCAAGGTTCATCCATGTTGTGGCATATATCAGTACTTTATTCCTTTTTCCTGCTGCATAATGTTTCATTTTAGGGATATACCACATTTATTTCTCCATTCATGAATTGATGGAACACTTGGACATTTGCTTTTTCCCCACCTTTTAACTTATGAATAATATATGAACTTTTCCATACAAGTTCACTCGCGGAAACATATTTTCTATATCTTGAGTATATATCTAGGACTGGAATTAGTAGGTCACACAGAAACTGTTTAACAGTATTATTCATTTTGGTAAAACAGGTATTCTAGAAATTATATCCATTAAGTAATTTGAGGGGCAGGCTGAGGGGTAAACTCTAGAGTCAGACACTTTATATTTACTCTCCAATTTGACCTTCACAGTTGCTGTGAGATAGACATTTACATTTCTCTTTTACAGATAAGGAAACTTAATCTTAGAGAGATAAGTAATTTGCCTGTTGCCACACAGCTATAAATGGGAAAGCAGTTTAACCTAAATCTGCGAGACTCTAAATATTTCCCATTTATGTTGCTTATTATAAAACAGAATGAAGCGATTTTGATTTTTGATTTTGATTTTGCTGCTTCATTATCTGTCTCCATTAGACAAATTTAAAGTTTTTAGAATTTGGTACTTCTAGGGGATGTTTCTTTTACTAAAAAGAAATGCGAAGCCATCTAGGCACCCATCGCTCCCATACTTTTTGTAACTGGGTGGCCACACAGACATTTCTTAAAGTAAAAACAAAACAAAACCAAAAAACCCTGATAAACAGTATACGTCCATTGCTAATTAATAATATATGCCACTATATAAAAAGTATACATAAATATCTAATAAGTAATATATGCTAATTGGTTTTTAAAACATAAACCTTGTTGCCAAATACACCAGAATGTAATTTGTATTTTAAAAAGCTGCTTTCTCCGCAACTCAGTATTTTTTGATATTCACACAAATTCTCCAAAATAAACGTTGACATTTACCAGAGTTCTTTTCCCACAAATGAAAATAGATGGTATACTAAAACAGTAAAAGCTATTTTTAATGGTTTCGAAATAAATTTAAGGTCTGCTTACATTAATAAGGATTACTGATTTTCACAGGGTATAAAAACCTCAGTGTTACAACTCCTATTGATGCAGTGGAATCTCTCAGATAATGTGCTTCTTAACTGAATTTTTTAAACAAAAGTGCTCATTTAAAAACTGAGACTTGGTGACTAGGAAAAGCTTGACTTGGATCAGCCAAAGTAACAATAATAATATGCATTAATT
Organism: Pteropus alecto; assembly: GCF_000325575.1. Classification (NCBI taxonomy): domain Eukaryota; kingdom Metazoa; phylum Chordata; class Mammalia; order Chiroptera; family Pteropodidae; genus Pteropus; species Pteropus alecto. Next base: position 6,063,309 of record NW_006439568.1, on the reverse strand, counting down.
TCATCATTCAGTACCATTCATTAGACTGTTACTACAAAACACAAAATCGTGCACATATATCAATGCATAAATAGTCATGTGTACAAAATCTTAAAAAATATAAAAGAATAAATATAATAATTATGGTAACCTATGAAGTTATATTTGAAATGGAAGGCACTTTAGCAGTTGTTTGCTTTAAGTACTACAAAAAAAAATTTTCAAGCCAGCACAATTGGTGGAAGATATTAAAATCATGTTGACAAAACATATGGCCTTCTTTGTGTTTTCTGTCTTAGAAATGTCAGTTAGTAAAATCATATGGTTCTTACTCTTTTTTTGTCTGACTTACTTCGCTTAGGATGATACTCTCAAGATCCATCCATGTTGTCGCAAATGGCAGTATTTCATCCTTTCTTATGGCTGAGTAGTATTCCACTGTATGTATGTACCACCTCTTTTTTATCCAGTCATCCACCGAAGGACACCTAGTGAGAGAAAACAGAAAGCCACAAATGAACAAACAAAACAAACTCATAAACATGTTTAACAATATGGTCGTTACCAGAGGGGAAGGGGGTCGGGGGAGGATGTAAAAGGCAAAGGGGGTCAGATATATAGTGACAGAAGGAGACTAGACTTTGGGTGGTGGGCACACAATGTCATATACAGATGACGTATTATAGACTTGTACACTTGAAACTCATATAATGTTATTAACCGGTGTCACCCCAACAAATTTCATTAAAAAAAAAAAAGGAATGCCAATTAGAAGTAGATGGACCGAGAGCTGGGAAAATAAATAAATCAGTGCTAAATCACCTCTACATCATTTAATAATAGTTACTTGAATATGTTAGAACCACATATTTCCTTATAGAATGAATTTTTTAAAATCTACTTTGTTGTTAGAAACCATTCCAGGTTCCATGTCATTTATTCATTCACTCACTCACTTATGTAACACATTTTTATTGAGAGCTTACTTTATACCAATACTGTGCTAATGTTAATCAGTGTAGACATAATCCCTGCCTCTGGGGCCTTGTTGTTTGTTAGGAAAATTTACGTAATGTACAAAATTAATGAACTGCAGAAGACTTCCTCCTCTTCTATGACTCTTGGAAGAGCAGTCCTTTTCTAGTTTTGAAAACTCTTTGCAAAAATTTAGTTGTCCTTTTTCACAAGATTTTTTTTCAAATAACTTCTTCAAAGTAGTATCAATAACAGGATGAATCGCCTAATATTCATCAATAGTAAAGGAACATTAAAATATGAATGAATTAGAATATATCTTTCCAAAGACAAAAAGACCCATGGAAGGCTTGTCTTCATTTGTAATTACGTAGAAAGATCTCCAATAATAACAACTGACTCAAAAGCACCCAAATCAATAAGTTGAAGAACAACATCTAGAGCAGGTGAGAAGTAGAATGCAGAGTCTAGAAAGGCAAAGAGAGAATTAGAAGGAACAGGATCTTGTACAATTTATAGTTCTTATCACAGGCACTTCTATCCACCACCACTCAGCATAATCTTATGGGGAGCTTGCTCAGCTCCTACCACATGCGCGGACCTAACAACATGCACATATATCAATGCATAAATAAACACGTGCATTGTGCTTATTCTACTTTTAGATTAGAAGGACTTCTAGAACATGCAAGAACAGAGATGTCTGCAACGTCCATCTATCAAGGATAGTTTACTGACCAAAATGGGAAATTAAGATACTACAGAGCATAGTTTTTCTTATCATCTAGTTATTTCATATTCTTCCATTTGCATTTAAACTCTATATGCATAAATGGATTAAATGTCTATTTCATTATTATTTGATGAAAACTTTGGCATTTATAAATTATTATCTGAAAGAGCACCAGGGACGTCTGCTTTCTTTCCATTAGTATTTTGTCTGCTTCCGTTTGACAGAGGCATATTTATCTCAGTTTTCTGCTTCTTGCCCTCTGCAATGAATGACATGCCTTTCAGACATTTCCATTTCCATATGTGATATTAGGTAGCTTCAGTAACAGAGGAAAATATCGAAGAAAGGAAAACCTTACATAGGATTATTCTTTTAAACAAATATCTTTCTTAGTGATAATTTTGGAAAGACATCTGTTATAGACTTTTTTATATGCACACACACATACACACACATTTTATGGGATGGCTTAAATTACATGTGCAAATAACGCTGTAGTGTATCTTTCTGACATGACATACCATGGGCTAAGAGGTGGCTGGTGGATCTCTGCTTTCAGCGTTATGTAAACTCGAGAGATATAAACATTTTCATCACTCAGTAGGTATTATTTTTAAGAGTATAATTGTCCCTCAGTCATGGAAGTATTTTTCATCAGCCTTAGTCAGGCTCACCAAATCAGGGACAAATATATAAAATAACTCTCTAATTTTGTTTGTATTGCTCAGAAGTCATTGATTTTTATTTTGGGGTAATATCTTTTGTAAGTCAAATGTATCCTTCCTTCGTCTTCCAGCTCTTTCTTCAATGAAAATAATTTCACTCCGTAGGACAGTGGCTAAGAAAACTACACATGAGGTGCAAGAATTATAAATGGAGTGGAGTGCTGAATTTTCATTAAATTATTGAAATATGAGTTACTATAGTTTCTTTTGAAGCAAATTGCATGTGACAACCATGTAGGATGATTGTGGGGAAAAGAAAGTCTCGTGGTCAAACATATTTAGAAAAATCTGTGTATTTTCTTAGGAAGTAGGGTGCTAGGATTTTGCAGATAAAAAATAGAACACCCAGTTAAGTTTAAACTTCAGATAAACAACAAATACTTTTTTAATATAAGTATATCCCATGCAATATTTGGGACACCCTTATACTAAAAAGTTGTTCATTGTCTATCTGAAATTCAGACTTAACTGGTCATCTTGTTTGTCTGGCAATTCTATTAAAAAGTCACATGTTAGCATTTTCATTGCTTTTTTTCCTTCCTGTTGTTTTTAACCTCAATTTACCACTGAGTAATTGGTAAGGTTTCTGAGAAAACATAATAAAGGAAAGAAATATTGGCGGAATACTATGGGGAACAATAAATACTTTTGTTTGGCTTGACCCCACAATAAGTATGAAGTAAAGTTGGGGGAAAAAAAGAATAGAAAGATACACTGGATATCTGTAGTTTTTATCTTCCCAAGATCTGTATCTCTTTCATTTTATAATATTAACAGTATGTCTTTGGGGAGCCATCCGTCTTCCACTCTCAGCCTTTCTGAGGGAGTCCACTCCTAGTCTTAAGATGGGCAAGCGATCTAGGCCTGACACTCCAGTGTATTTCTTCCTCCTACTACAGTGACTTACTCAGGAAAAGGTTACCAGCCTTAGTCTTGTTGGCATGATTTTAAAAGAGGCAATATTTCTCCTGGAGTTGTTATAGGAGAGGAACTGAGGCCAGAGGTGTTGGCAGCTTTTTTTTTTTTTTTTTTTTTTTTTTTGCCTTTTGCCTTTTGCCTTCTTTTGGAGAGCCTTCCAGAAAACGAAGCCAGCACAGATGAAGCCAAGCCAAAGGAAGGATCAGGAGAAAACCCAGTGACATCACTGGAGCACTTAGATCTGGCTGTGGCTGAGGATGACATTGAATTTAATAAATTAACCCCTTCCTCTCTCTCTCTCTCTCTCTCTCTTTCCAGTCCTCCCTCCCTCCCTTTCTCAATTTCCTTCTTACTCTTTTTTTCTTGCTTTCTTTTCTCTTCCTCTTTCTCCTCCTCCTCCTCTTCTTTCTTCTTCATCTTTTCCTTCTCCTCCTTCATCTTAAGCCACTTTGAATTACGTTATCGCTTGCAACCTGAAGACTCCTGATGTCCACATAAAAAATAGACTTGCGTTATTGAAGGTATTTAATTTTTGGCTAAGGCTTTAGGAGTTTAGTCTGTTCGCAGTTACGGAATATTTATAAATGAGACTAGAGACATCCCTAAGAAGGCTAACATGGGGAAGGGGTGATGAAGAGAAAGGAGAGTATCAGTTATGAGACAATCAAAAATGTTTTCAGGAATGGGACATTAATCTGGGATATTGGACACACATGGGTGTAAGAGAGACTACAGAAAGAATTAATATGACTTAGTCAATACATGATGGCAAGGGAGAGGGGCATTTTATTATTCGATGTATAATGTTTACTAAACTTCTAGGGTGGTACAACTTATTATCAGAATAGATATTAATTTAGCTTCCCTAGAGATAAAAAGAACATTTAAAAAATCTACAAGGTGGAGGAATTAAAGGGGCAGAATATACCATTTGTAGAAATTCACTGGGGCTTTACGATCGTATTATCTGATTATTGTGATATTAAGATTATGATAGCTATTGCCAGAAGCTGAGAGACTTCCTCTTTGGACTTAGGTCCTATTTATGTTGCTGAATAAACATCCATTTTTAAAAGCACAGCCATTCATAATTTGTCAATTTGTACATTATCCCAAGCCACCATGTTTTCCCAGTCTATGGGGTAACACATATGCAGTTCCTATTAGGCTTTTAATGGCAATTTATTTATTTCTGCAGTATGTTCATTTGAATGTTTTCATTGAACATCCAGACATTTATTAGTCATTTGTTTACCATTACACAAATTTATGAAACCATTAAGTGCACCATCTTGGTGAGCTGTCAGCAAAGAGTTATAGTGCAGAAAAGCATATTGTTTGGAATTTGTTAGAAGCTCATCCCAGGACTATTAATTCTGTTTATTAGGGAACTGAGATGATTCAAGGAATCTTACACAGACATAAAAATATGACTTGAAAAACATACTTCCTTTCAAATTGAGAGGCTATCACTTGGAGAGAGAGGGAAAAAAAAGGCCGAGAGGAAGATGATTGTTTGTTGTAGAAACTCATTTAGAAAATGAACAAATAGCTACGTAACTCAGAGTTTAATAACATACAGGACTTCAAGTATAATAGTCTCTCCTGGGTCTGTATTTCAGAATGGCCAATGAAAGATCTTCCTGATAATTCAGTAATAACTCTTTCTTGGATGTGTTCTAGGAACTTCTTTATATGAAAATTCTTTCTTAGCATTATAGTGTGTGTTTTGAGCTCT
>NW_006439568.1:6043844-6058231 GCF_000325575.1 Pteropus alecto | reverse complement strand
CTCTTATTAATAAAATATGGTCTTTTGGAAACAAGCAAAAGAAATTAAGTTATAAATTTTTAAGTGAGTCAGATTTGTATTTGAATCCTATCTCAGACTCTTCCCTGTTGTGTAAACTTAGATAACTGCCTCTAACTGTCTGAGCCTCAGAAGTCTCATCTGTGTTGTACAGATAATAATAATATTCACTCTATATTGAAATGATAAAAACTGATAAAATACATGTAAAATATTTAGAACGGGGTCTACTACTGTAAGGATTTGAATAATATTAAGTGTTAATATCATTATTATTCCCATTATTTCTCTTTAACATTATCTTATCAAGTGATGCCTTTAGGTAGGTGATCTGTGCCTTGCTTTGGTTGATTTAATGCCTGAAACATATAGCATCAAAAGATATTTCTCTATCCCATACTTAGAGCATGAAGACAATTTAACTGAATTTCTGCTTTTACTCAAGAGTTAAGTTACAGCTCCTGTTCTTAATTTAAATCCTAACGTGGGATTTCTCTGCTGAGATTCTGAATACTGTGTTTTCAGGCAGCATACAAGGAAAGTCATAATATTTAAATGGGGGTATCCCTCCCTGCCCACTCATGGCCTCTAGGTCAAGTCTATATGTTAGTAAACTTCCCTTCTTGGTTGAGGTCCAGCCCTCACAGTTGAACAAGAACCCAGAATCACTTCCTCTTGTATATTCTTCATGCTCACTGCCCTTCCATTCACCGAAGACGATCTCCATGCTCTCTTTGCTAAAAGGAAGCTGTTGGGTCCTAATTCAAGCATGAGCTAACTCCTTTTGATTATAATAGAACATTGAAAATATTTTAAGATGATGAAGAGGAATGGAAATAAAAGAATGATAGGAACTAAATGGGGTTATCAGTTTATGTTAACATCTGGTAGATCGACCCAAATGGCCTCTAATCAGCATCTCAACTCAATCAACTATATACAGCATGGACTTCAAAATTATTATTGAATAAGGAACTGTGCATGCACAAAGCATGCAGTGGTCCTCAATTTTAATTGTGCATCAGAATTACGTGTGATTCTTTTGAAAAATATAACTTCCACCTCTAAAATCAATAGATCTAGTGGGTCTGGGATGAGGCCTAAGAGCTTGTTTCTGTTTTGTTTTTAAATATCCACAGATTATTTTGATGCACAGCTAGGACGGAGGAATAGTAAATTATGAGGAAATTTGTGGGTATGATGCTAACAGAGGCTGGCTAATTACTCCCACAAACTAGCCTACACTACTACAAAATGAGATATAAAGGGTGAGTGAGCTGAAACACATGACTATGGAGGGTCTTCCAACAACTCATAAGGAAATCAAATTCCTTTCATTTTCTTTTTAATTTTTTTTTTTTCAAGGCGAGGCAACCCTTGGTTGCCCTCACAGATTGCAAGGACCTTGTCAGCTTACAATCCTTTATTTTTTTATTTTTTACACCTACAGCACTTGGTCTTCCTAGGTGGCCTCCCATCCAAGTACTAACCAGGCCCAACCCTGCTTAGCTTCTGAGTGAATTCCTTTTAAAAGGTTTTACTAAAATATCTGCTCCTTTCCTTCAAATAATGTGACCATTTCTAAATCATTTTAAGTTACATAGCCAAAAATGATCTCTTGGTACCTTCTCGCCTGACAGTTCTCAACAAGTCTGACAGGTAAAGGTGTGGCTAGGAGAGGAGAGGAAGTTCTGTAATAAAAGGATTTTTTCGGTGACTTAAATTATCTTTGTTTATCATAAGCAACCTCAGAATCAAGTATAGATTGTTTTTTGTTTTTAGTATGAATGCAATTGGTGCAGAGTTCCAATACCATCTCTGAGTTTTCTCACCTACAAAATAGGATTAATAACATTTACTTTTTAGGTATGCTGCATGGATAAGAGTTACAGTCTATTGAATATCTTTTAATATAAAGCTGTAATGTTATTATCTAGAAGTCCTGAATACAGTTTTTTTAAATAGGGGATAACTACTTTTATTATCATTAATACTAGGTAAAGAGACTAAGCATAGAGAACCAGGTGCTAAGGAAAGGTAATAGGAATTAGCGTTGGTACTAGATAAAAGCCTAGGAGGTAAGGTTATAAGAAGCCATCTGAACCTACACAGTGGAATCCTTCCATGCAGAATTCTTCTTAACAAGGACAAAGCAGTATTCATTTTGACAACTATTAACCTTAGTGATTTTTTTTTTTCACTTGGTCAGAAGCTCCGGACACATTAGAGACATCACTTTTTAATGTCCTAACATTTATGTCCCAATTTTTTATTTTACATATTATGATCTCAGTAGAGATATAAAATAGGCATGTTAACGCAGACTCACAGCGTTTTCCAATAGACTAGTCAAAAACAACTTACTTGCTAGTTATGAACACAAACTGAAATGAATTCGCTAGTTACTCATGTGAACATTCATTCTTTGTGATGCTCTATTTGGGGACAAATACTCATAACCATATAAAATTGGCCTTTTCTATTTTGTGTTTTACATGATAAAGATGTTACCATGAATTTTAATGACCAGCTGTCCCAGTTTGCTTGGGACTAAGAAGGTTCCTCGAGTGCTGGATTTTTCAGATTTAAAACCAGGACAATCCTGGACAAACCGTGATACTCTATTTAATCGGTCATCTTATTTCTTACCCATTTTATTTTAAGTTTGCTCACATGAAAATCTCTCCCACAAATTGTAATACAGCAGCTGGACCATAATTGGCAACCAATAACGATGTGTGGAACCACAGTTCCTGCTCCACCGCCTACCCCGAGCCAAGGCTAAGTTAGAAAGACCAGAGATGCCATCAAATGAAATAATCCAGGAAGCCTACATGGTAAGTTATCACTGACAATCATTTGTTCTTGAATGTTCAAAGCCTACATATTCAAAGACACCATTGTGTGTGCAAGTGCTTTGAAAACTATTAAGCCCATGTAAACATTCTGTTTTAGTCACTGCAAAATACGGAACTTGCCTTCTGTGGACATTATGGTTTCATGTGATTTAGTAATTATCTATAGTAGACGAGGTATTATTTAACATGCAAATATGGTGATGCACAAATCATCTGTTTGCAATGTGAGAGACCAGTTGTTTAAAGAAAGTTCTACAACTGAATTTGCTATTGGTATCTGCAAAGAAAAGAGAAAGTTTTGCAGAAAAAAAGGATAAGGGCTATTGAAATCACTTTCCTTTAAATAGTTGAACTGAAAGTGAAAAAGACGTAACAAACCCCAGATGTTCCCAAAGCAGCGACGGGAGGGTTAATTTTATTATGGAGTTCATAGCACTGGGAAGTGTCAATTGATTAAGGGAGTTTGCAGTTCTGAGTGTTTTAACCAGCCACCCATCTGTCTCACAGAAGTTTGTTAACACAGCTGGAAAAGATGGAGTTGCCAAAGCTTTCTTAAGCCTTTCAAGTCTCATCTTTTCTTCTTCTTTTTCTTTTTTTTACCCCCAGTAAAAGAGCTAAAACAATTAGAATGTCTTCTCCAAGGAACTAAATAAGAGGGGGGAAAAAAGTCTTATTCTTCTCTATTCCTTTGCCATGGCTGGATAGTATCCATATTTTTGGTACCGTTAAAATATAGATATAATGGTAGTTTCCAGTTGTCTTGCATACGCCTGTTCGTTGCGCGCTCTCACGCTCTCTCTGTGTCTCTGTCTCTCTCTCTTCTCTCTCCTTCTCCCTCTCTCCCCCTCTCTCTCCCTCCCTCCCTTTCTTTCCTTCTCTCTCCCTCTCTCTCCTTCTCTCTGAATTAGTTTATGGTGTTCAAGTATAATCATCACCATTTAGCCAGATATCATAATCCCCACTGAAAAACTGCCTCTGAGGCTGATTCTTCCTAGCCCCACTCCCAAATTCCAAATCAGATCTACTGCACATTGATTGGTTCTAAGCCACACATAGTCCTAAAAAGGCCATGATCAAGAAAATATATTCTGCTAACTCAAGTTCAGGGTTGTACTCATTATCTCTTTAAATTCCAATTAAAAACTGCCATGCTCCCTACACATTACTAAGAATGATGACAAAAGGGCAGGGGGTGTTGACTGCTTGCTAGAATGTTCCCTGGTTTTTAAAACAATTTGCCTGAACCAGGGAATCAGACAGAAAAGGGCTATTATTCATTAGCTGTCCTGTCAAGCCAAGCATAGTGCAAGTTCTGTGTTTATATCTTCTTATTTAATTGTGTGCTGACAATCACATTGTAGCATAGCTATTGCTTTGTAGATGAAGAAATTAGAACACAGAAAGTTCAGGTAAATTGGCAAAAATTAATGAGCTAGTCAGTGCCAGTCAAGTCCAGAGGGTTGCAAAACCTATTTCTTTCCCACTGTGCATCAACATCTTGGCCAAAACTCAGAAGGTTTGTACTTAGTTAAAACTTAGAAGGTTTTAAGGACTTGTACATGTGGTAAAGGATATCAAACATAACTTTTCTATTTTCAAGTTTGAATAATTATGGAATCGAAGTATGTTTAAACTCTTTTTTCAGTTTCTTCATAAAAATAGGGCTTACTAATAACTTTATCATCAACACTCAAATTTTTATTTTCATTTATTTAACAAGAATTTGTCATGGTCCTGCTTCATTAGGAACTAAGTTTGTTGCCAGAATACCAAAGCTTAGTACAACTAACATAACCTCTGCCCTCAGAAAACATAAACTTCAGTAAAATGGTTCTCAAACTTTAGTGTCAATAAAAAATACCTGGGGCTAAACCTCCCATAATCATGGTTCTGAATTTCTGGGCTGGTAGCCAGGAGTCTGCATTTTAATAAGTGTTCCAGGTGATCTTTATGCACAGAGGGGTCCTCAGAGAAATACTGGGAGAGATAGACTTGAAACAAATACCCAGTTTACAGATTGTAATCACACATTGTGCATTGCAGGAACAGAACAGAATGATATGAAAAAGAATAAAAGAGACATTGAGTTTAGGCTCAGGATCAGAGGAGGGACCTGATGTTTACTGGAGAAGGTTGAAATTAGCCAGGTAGTGCTAGCATCAGAGGGAAAAAAATGCTAGCTAACAACGAACGGTGACAAAAATTACTGCAGGTACTCTAAAACAAATCTGAGTTGCTTCTTTGAAGACATACTTGTTCTAATTTGTGCAAAGAAATTAAGCTTTGCGTAATGAAGAATCTGTCATTTCCATCAATATCAAAACAACAAAGGATTAACTTTTTAAACTTGTCATAGACTACACATGGGCTTACTTGCATCCTTACATGAGGCTACAGCTCCAGAATCTGACTTTAGCTCTTCCCAAATAATTTTGAACAATATCAAAAGGAAAGATCATTTACTGTAACCTACCAAGCTCAATTCATTCTCGTTGTTTTGATGTGTTGAGGAATTTTTCTCATAACTACTTCCTCTGAGAGGAGTCTGGCTGATCCTCAAGTTTCTATTATGAAGTGTCTAAGAGGCCATAAACCAAATGCTTAAGCATCCAGATGTGGGGTGAGTTCTCAGACTCTCAAACAAGTAAGATTGTGTGGACCTCATGAATATGATCCTTTTTATGAGGCCTGGTGAGGCAAGGGGAGTTCTATGCTCTGTAGAAGACCAGTCGCTACAATATAATCAGTTCCTCTGAGGCTCCAGCCAGGCTGTGTGACCACACAGTGGAGGTGCTGTCAGAGGCCTCAGTTGGCTCTCTATCTCCATGGACTTTGCACACCCCTAATATAGACTTCATTGTGTCCTGACAGTACTGTCCAACTGAAAGCATCATTTGTGTAGTATAGAAATGATGGGCCTTCATAGCTAAGCCTCCTCAGTTGGTAGCTTTGGGAAGCTCAGGACAGATTTTGAATTCTAGATGCTGGGTAGAAACAGGTAACGAGATTAACTTTATAGGTCAGTAAATTCTCCCCCAGCCCAATAAAACAAAACTCAAAAAATGCACTCAGAAAAATGCTTTATTCTCCTTCCTTCCTTCCTTCCTTCCTTCCTTCCTTCCTTCCTTCCTTCCTTCCTGTCGCTGAAATTGGAATCTTGGTAATATGTGATTGGGCATCTTTACATGTTTTTGTGTTTTTTTCTCCTCCCTTTCCTTCCTTCCTTCCTTCCTTCCTTCCTTCCTTCCTCCCCTCCCTCCCTCCCTCTGTTTCTCCCTCCCTCCCTCCTTTCCTCCTTCCATCTTTTATGTTTCACTTAAGGAAACATTCACAGAGCACCTACCATGTTTCAGGTGCTCTGCTAGTCAATGGGGAAATATAAAATATTGGATCCCAGCCTAAGTTACCCTCACAATGTTGTAAGTAAAACAGATTGTGTAAACAATTTATTGCATTGAAATGTTATCAATGTAATAATAGAATTTTTATATCTCAAATTTAATAACTATTTACTTTGTGTCAAACATGATTTAAGATGTTTTACAATAACAATATTTAATCCTCACTTGAGTCCTGAAAAATAGTCACTATAGAGATCCACATTTTACAGAACAGGAAACTGAGGTGCAACAGAGAAAGAAAATAGGCCGAGTCCATTTTTAACCTGGACAGTTTGATTCCAGAGCCAGCCCTTGATGCATTTTGGTGTCCTGCCGCTCAAATACGAGCAGAATATAGAGAGAGGACACAGGAAGAAGTTACTGGGGATTGATGAAGGCTTCAAAGAGTAGGTTTGAATCACTTGAACACTGACTACTAGATTTGGGTTGTCGTAGGGGATTACCGAGTGCTGTTACTGAGATGAAGTGACCTTTCCTGATTTCAAGGAATGACCTCTCCTTAGTTTTCATTGCCCAGTGTTGGACCACATGGCATTCCCTGAACCAATCAATCAATAATATAATCAATTCAATTAACTATGATTGAATTGGAATGATCATGATTTAATTTAACTCTTGGGCAAGGAAGGGTCACCTCTTTGAGTATAAGGGAGAATAGCTATGTGATCAGTACATATACATACTGGCTTTCTGACAGCAGGAACTAATAAGACTGGGTGTAAAGCTATTTGGGAACTGATGGTACTGAAACTATGATATGGGTAAAACAATCTCGTAGTAAGGCGTATTACACAATGTCTAAATAGCTATCGAAGCTGAAAATAACTGGGGAACTCCCGGATGATATTGAGACTTTCATTTATTTTATGGTCACAAGATAAAAGGATGAATGAGAGGAGATTGCCAAAGGAAAGGGGCAATAATTATCAAGAAGACAATAAAATATATATTAATATTTATATATACTGCTGATCTTCTGTCACATACTGTTAAAGTTTTATATATATAATATACACACACACACACACACACATATCCTCTTTATATATGTATATATATGCATATTTATAATTTATAATGTATGTGTTACTTTAGTGAATCCATACCATCCCTATGAGCTAGGCAATATTATTATCCCATTTTATAAATAGGCAAAGCTAAGCTCAATGAAGCGATGCAGCTTGCCCAATTTGTCACATAGCATACAAGAAGCAGAGCATATATTAGAACTAAGTTAGCCATTATGTTCTGTGACATCACTGAGAAACATGCCAGTGCTTATTTTTAAATGATATATAAAAAGCCAAAGACTCCAGTCATTTAATAATTAAAGCTAAATTTATTCTATGTTTAACCTTAGTCAAATTTTATTTATGTACCCTTACAAGGGTTTTAAACACATCTGCTGAAAAAAGAGAAATATGTTAAGATTTTGTCTAAAATAAGGTTCAAAGCCAAGACTGCCACAGCACTTCAGAGATTAGTGCTTCCTTGATAGTTTTTTATAATTTCACCTAAGACCAAGATTCAACCCAGGTGAAAGGATTCTTTACTCCTGTTTTAACTTGGAGAAGTAGAGGAGGGCACACAGGCAGGGATGGTTTTAGAATGTGGGGAGATATTCTTAGTCCCAGGCACACATCTATAATCCGACGTGCTCCTGGGGAAGTTAAGCCCACATCAGCTCTGTTAAATGCTCTTCCCGGCACGTCTCTTTCTGTGGTCCTTTGGGGTGTATTTTGGACCTTAAGAAATCTCATTAAGAGACCCAGTCACCTGTCCCCCCACAGTCAACATTTGTGACTTAAAATAGGTATTAAGAGAATAGGAACGTTGCACATCTACATTATTTAGATCGTGTAAAAGTCAATGCATATTTTTTAAAAGAAATAATAAAATGGAATATGAACAAACAGTAATCATTTTTAAGTTTCTGATGGTGTGATTACGAATGATATTTCTTTTTTTCTCCATGTTTTACTAAAGTTGTGCTATATTGATAGTAACAAAAGTAAATTCACATTTGTTGAAATAGCTATGAGTTGAGGAGAATTTATGGGTGGCTGTCATCCTGTGCTTACTATTTTCCAGGTACTGTGCTTTAAATGTCTTATCTCATCTGAAAGAGCTGGTGTTGATATGACGCAGCTACCCAGTGCTTCATCTTTAATTCTCTTATCTTTATTTAAAGCCTCCTTTCCTCTGTTCTCCCATTCCTATTCAGCCTCATCAACAGTACAGGTCCTTCCTCTTCTCTCTATGTGTGTTATATATACATAATTATAATACATAAGAAAGCCTTAGTGTACTACCACGTATTCCTGTCATAATGCCTTCTGAGGAGCCAGATCCGAATGCCACAGAAGAGAAAAGAACTATTGGTCGAATTTGAGTCAGCAGCAATTGAGTTGGTCCCAGAGCTCATATTCAGTGTCCCCAGCCATCTTTGATTACTTGGGTATTGGATATGAAATTTGGGAGTATGAGTCCTAAGCAGATGGCTGGAAGGAGAAAGACCACAGATGCCCCCGCTTTTTTTCTCTCTTGGAATTGTTTCATGCACAGTTAGGCTTGGGCCTCCAGCTGAGGGCTGAACAGTAGCAAGCTGCTGGGGAAGGTGTTAGAAAACATCCGAGGATTGTAATTAGTGACAATCAGATATTCGGTGTGGTGTGACTGTGGGGGTGGGAAATGGGAGGGTAATCACCATTACTGAATTATAAATAATGTGAAAACATCCTTGGTCAACAACAAGTCCACATTTCAAAATACTGACATTAAGTCCGTGCCAGTTCGAGGAGTGGGGACAGGGACAATGTGACCGAATGCAGTTGTAGCATATGAGAAAGAAAGAATTATCGTGAGAACATTAGATCTGCCATTTCTGGTCTGTGTGTTTAAAATAAAATTAGTGCCTAAGTCAATGCCTGGCATAGGATAAAATTTATTGATTAAAAACTGATAGTTAAAAAGGGACCACAAAATTTTTATTACAGTATGATTTTAACTATGTGAATATATGTAGGTATGCACATATATAAAATATATGCATGTGTATGTACATATATTCTGAGTGTTCTATATTTCTCTAGACACAAAAACAGACAAATTTACCAAACTATTCATTGTGAGATTACGGCTCATTTTAATTTGTTTCTTTATTCTTTTCTGTGGTTTTAACATGTGCTTTGAGCAGAACTTATATAATCAGAAGAAAAAAGGATAGAAAAAATGTATGAAAGAACACAGAATGCACACATAGACATGCACACGCATATCTCTTATTACCTTTCTGTTTTCACTTTAACAATGGTAGAAAAAAATTATAAATCTTAGTGTAATTTTGAAGGTTAAACTACATATACAAATATGCACCATACCTCATACAATTGCTAAAATGACAATGAGAATTTACTAGGTGCTTGAACACCAGGCTTATACCTTCAATTATTAATCATCCTTGTAATAACTGGATATTCTCCGAGATTATCAAACTGTCCTTTTTTAGTTTCCTTCTATCTCCCTTGGACCTACTCACATAACAAAAGTCAATGAACACTGTGGTCGCCACTCTGGCACAAAGGGAAATTTTGATGAGTAGTTAAGAACTCTTTAGGTTTTATTTCATTGGTAAATACCTAGTTAAGAATCAAACATTTGGTAAAAATGCTAATATACAAATAGGTCATCTTTGAATTCATTTTTGGGACTTTCCTTGCTCGCCATATTTGTTAATGATAATCTCATGAAGAAGGAAGATTGCTCATCACATAGTCTATATTTTGGTGGTTACCATCTGTTTTTGAGTTCCTGGACCCAATTCCAGTGTGTGTGTGTGTATGTGTGTGTGTGTGTGTGTGTGTGTGTGTGTGTGTGTGTGTGTGCGCGCGCGCCCCACACCAATAAACGATTCTCAGACACCAGCATGGTGCCCACGGATTCAACTCAATTCCGACACTATCTACCTGGAAGTAGCATTAGATCCCACAGGTAGAGGGCTGCATCCCACAAGACTGCCCTTCACTTCGGAGACCAATCACAGATCATTACCTGTGCCTCTGACTGACCAGCTACAAATCGGAGGTTCCCACGACCCCCTCCTTGGGTTTCATTATTTTTCTAGAATGGCTCGCATTACTCAGGAAATCATTTACTCAGTAGATTACTGGTTTATTACAAAGGATATTAATAGATGCAAATCAACAGCCAGATGAAGAAATATATAGGGTGAAGCACAGAATGAAGTAGCTTCTGCCTTTGTGGGGTCTGACCTGGGCCTGGCCTGGCGGCACACTCATTGACTCTTGGTGATTGATTCAAACTGTAGTCCCTCTCCCATCTCAGGAAATCAGGGAGGAATGAAAGTTCCAACCTCCTTTTTATGGTTGATTCTTCTGGCAAAAAGCCCCAATCTTTAGGTGCCTTCCAAAAGTCACCTCATTAACAAAACACAGTTGTAATGAAAGGGGCTTGCTGTTCATAAAAAGACATCCATTTCACCTTTATGGCACTGACGCATCTTCAGAACTGAAGACAAGTGACAAAATACTATCACCAAAGATATTCTCGTGGCTCTTGTTGCTCAGGAAGTTCCAAGGGTTTTGGAAGCTGTGAACCAGGAACTATGGATGAAGGCCAAATACATATGAGAAATATGTTTTGGTCATCTGAACGACCATATATATACACATATTTCTGATAAATCAAAATATTGTACAACCCTTTCTTTGACGCTTGAAACAATTAGTAAGAATTTTAATTTTTCTATTAAAAATTTTTTCTCTTCCTCTTAAGAGTTTATTGTCTATACCATGCCAACCTCAAACCTCCTTAAACATGACTTCTATCACATTATGTCTATGTTCTGGTGGCTTCCATTGCTATTAGAATAATAAGAATGGAATCAAGACATATCTAGTAGATTTTCAGAGTCCCAGCAAACAACAGAATAAGGGGCTTTAATGAAAGGATTTTTTTTTTAAGTATGGACAAAATTAAGGAAACAATGAGGAATGAGGAATTTTGAGGCAACTGAAGACTGACATCAAGGGAGGCTGCCCGAGCAGGGAAATAAATTATGTTCTCAGAGCCCAGTGGTAGCTGGAGCCATGGAGAAGCTCCTGACCAGCAGGAGCTGCTGTCATGCAAGGAGACAGCCACTGCCTGAGCAGGAAGACAATACCGTGGCTTGTACCTCTTCCCACTTTCAAATCTCCCACCAGTGCCTTCCATTGGCCAGGCCCAACCCAAAGCCAGAGGGTGTGGGAACCCAGGTAATACAGTCCACAGAAGCCAGCCTCCATGGGCACAGATGGAGACAGACATGGGCAGACAATGAGTCTGGTGGGTAGGCCAGGGAATGGGTCATACCAAACGACCAGTGTATCCAACATGTAATATGCTAAAAACATGATGTTTTTATCTTTCCTAATTCCATCAGCATTCTAAAAGTCCTTATTACCTTTACACAACAATTTGGGAAACTGAGACTCGTATTGGCCAAATAATTTGTACAGATTCTGGTCCCTGGAAAATAGCAAAGCCTGGATCCAAACTGCGACATATCTGAGTTCAAAATCTACATTTTTCATAAATGAAACCCTATTAATTTTGACCTAGTACCTAAGGACTCAAGTGTCTTCCCAATCTCTTTCTTGAATTTTTTCTTTAGCCAGCCTGAATCAGTGTCAGCTGAGCGACACTCTCACTCCTGATAGGAGAGCCTGTCTTCTCCTTTCCAGTGATCAGATATATTTATATTCATCTTTCTAAACCCAGATTATTCTCTTTTTGTGAAGACTTCCCAGAGTACATTAGCTGACAAGATTTTCTCTTTCAACTAAACTCTTGTACTTCTCAGATATGTCATTTAGCATTGTTAAAAGATAAACTGAGGCATGTTAATTTTTTTTTTTTTTTTTTAGTGTATTTGATCAAAAATTGATTCAGATTAGGCAACTATTATGATAAAGTACCCTGGCAGAGATAGAGATGAATTTCCATCCTAGGTCT
Organism: Pteropus alecto; assembly: GCF_000325575.1. Taxonomy (NCBI): domain Eukaryota; kingdom Metazoa; phylum Chordata; class Mammalia; order Chiroptera; family Pteropodidae; genus Pteropus; species Pteropus alecto. The sequence goes on along the minus strand of NW_006439568.1, from coordinate 6,045,942 downwards.
TCTTACTTGACCATAATCAGAAATGTTTTCAAAATACTATTATAATCGTAGAGGTATTCTGGTAATATTTTACGTAGTTATCTGGTATATAAAAGAATCCAAGTTATTTTTTGAATGAGAGTTACAGAGGAATTAGAAAATTTAGCCCTTGATGGGAGACTTTGAAAGTTTGTGACCAATGAAGTAACATGAAAGGAAATATGACATCTCTTAGAGTATATCTCCAAGCAGGATACTTTATATTTGGCAATCGAGGTACTTTAAGCTCTGTCCCTATTGGGCTGACATTTTCTAGGTCTTACTGCTAAAGTCAAGAATCACAGAGTCTTTACTGGGGGATATTTGAACTGGTCTCTCTAGTTTTCCAAGCCTGCAAAGCATTTCTCATACCTTCTGTGATGAAGCAGCCATGGATGTAAGTGTGTGCTTCAGAATTTTTGAACAGAGCATATTCATCACTGCATTGCTAATGAGCCAACCCTTGAAAAATGAAAACACCAGTTTCTTTCTTCCGTATCCTGTTTGGTCTGCTTTAGACATATACAGGCAAGAAGACATCATCTTAGCATTCATTCAATTCAACAGTGGAAAACCAACAATGTAGCATTTTAGGGGAGAAGATGTTACTATTGTTCCCCATAAGATCTGGGCATTAAAAGGTCTCTATGTTCTACCTGAAAAGTTCTTAGTCAACAGAGCAAAAAGGTTCTCAACCAATAATGAACTTCATGGAGTTTTTGGAAATATTAATTGAAAAGATTTCATTCTTTTCTCCATTGATGGGGGGGAAAATGCCTATGTCCTTTTGAACACTTCCAGGTTGACCAAATGAGTTTTCTGTTAAGGCCAGACACAGAAAATAAGTTTTCTTTTCCTTCAATTTTTATTTTTATTCTCGTTACAAAGCAAATTAAAAATCTTAGGGACTTCTTGAAAAAAATTTTTTAAAAATCTGTAATTTTATATAAAGCATACAACAAATTGGGTGGTTTTCAGTAAAAGTACATTTGTGGCTTCATGGATTAATCTCTGTTTCATGCTAGTTTATCTAGGAATTTATTAACTGGTAATAGTAATAACAGTGATGATCACAACTTTATTTATGAAGTGTCTACTGGGTTTTCAGACATTGTGTTAAAAACTCACATGTGTCATCTACTGTAATCCTAACATCTATCCAGTAATGAAAGCATTATCATTTCATTGTTCATATGAAAAAAAATGTGAAGCTCAAAACAGGTTAAGTAGCTTGTCCAAGATCACTTACTATTTTTTTTAAATGACAGGATTTAAACCCAGCATATATTTGCTTTTGATAAATACTTGAGAAGGATTCAATCGATTTCCATTTCATAGTCAAGGCTATGTTTCAGGAAGGCAGCGATGTATGAAATGAGTTAATAAAAGGGAAAGACCAGAGAAAAGGAAACCCATTTGGAGGCTTTTGTTTAATCAGTTAAGAAAATGAATGGGAATTTCAACTAGGCTTTTGCCAATGGGAATAGAATTCAGAGGTAAGATATGAGAGTCATCGTAAATAAAACACGTTCAACACTTGTTGACTCATAGATTATATCAAGACAAGTGAAAAGAGAGTCATATATGGATCCCAAACTTTGAACCTAATGAGAAAATAACTCAATAAGAATAGTTGATTCAGGAGGTGGAGTTGATTGGTTCATATATTCAAAGAGTATTTTTGAGGGACTACTGTGTATCAGGAATGTTTCTAAGAGTTGGCTAAACATCAGTTACAAACAGAAAAAAAATCCTTCTTTTCTTGAGCTTACATTCTATAACAGGTGGAAAGAGGGCAGAATAGGAAAAATGAGCAATAATTAGTTTAATTATTTAGTAGATTGAAATGTTACGAGTATTATTTAAAAAACAGCATGGTAATGAGATTTGGGGTTCAGTGGCAAATAATTGCCATTTAAAAAATTTTAGGTATTACATTAAGGGGATATTTTAGAAAAAAATTAGGGATCATAAAGATCTGGGAAAGAGGTACTAGGAGTCATTTGCTTCAAGGTGTCAATAAATGGAGCATAGGTGGATAAGAAAAAAAAATATTCTCACTTTTTCTCCTTCTCTCTCT
>NW_006439568.1:6015837-6043804 GCF_000325575.1 Pteropus alecto | reverse complement strand
CTGAAGACCAAGGATAGAACTTTTGGGGAACATCTATATTTAATGGCTGAAAGATACAATAGTTTTGAAAAGACAAAGGAAAAAGTTTTATACTCATTTAAAGATGGACACACCATACTTTTTAAAAATCTGATTTAAAACATCTACTGCTTAGAAATTAGGCCTAGGTATTTTAAAACTTTCATTTAAAACTCCATTCAAAACTTTCTCGTTTCTCTTGAAATTTATGAGGAAGAACCGGTTCATTACACAAACCTTCTATGAACTTTTAAATTCTCATATAATAATTTTAAAAGCTAGAAAACTATAGTTGTAAGTACAATTTAAATGAATTTTTCAATTTTGCTCTATCTCATATACCTACCAATACACTGATCATAGTTCATGAATTAAAATTAAGCTAATCAATGCCCGATCATTGGGGAAGTATATTGATGATTAGCCAATGAAAATACTAGTTAGCAGAACATGCCAGCTAACTAGTATTGCAGCATGCCAGCTTCGACTTTAGTGATCAATCCAGTGGGGACACCATCTGCTGATCCCAGGACCAGAATGACCTTCCCACACGGAGTTACACCCCCAGAAGGTCATGAGGTTCAGTTCCCTTCCTCCAGGCAATCTAAATCTAAAACATCAAAGCTAGCGATTATCTATTCTTTTCCATTAGATTCTAAAACAGCTTGTACATTCAAGACCATCTTTTATTGAACCAAACCTCTTTTGCTGGAATTGATGTTTATTTCTAACTGTTCCTGCTGTGTGTTTGAGTATGTAAGAGAGTCTAACATTTAGATAGTTTTCACTCACAACTCTATCAGAATGTTCTCAAAACAAAAAAACAAAAAAACAAACAAAAAAAAACCCCATCATCTACTTTCACATCACAGTTGATGAAATGTTGAATGTCCAGGACAGATTCATTTACAACAGACTTAAACGTTAATTTTTAAAATTTGATTTCAAGAATTATATAGCTGGAGAGATAGACACGTTCGATTTGGTTCCCTAGAAATTTTCCTCTTGGTTCTTTAACAGGTGAGCAAAAGATAGCATTAGCAATAGTAGCTGGAGTCTGTATTAAATAGAGAGGAAAAACGAAATCAAAAGCAAAACACCGTTCTTGATTTTTTTTACTGAGATTTAAAAGGTTTCCCCAAATGTTTTCCCTTTTTCAGATAAGGGAGCCAAAGGCTATGATAGCAGCTTGTCTGGATTAGAAGTTGATTGTTTGCACTCTCTTGTTTAGTTTTGTTCCTTAATCTAGACCAGAATGGCAGGGGTCTTCTGTGGGAGAAGCTGAGGAGATCAGAGACACAGGGAAGGGCCAGCTGGAAGACTGACTGTGAGGTATGTGGGGGGGTGGGGGTCGAGAGCAGAGATCAAAGAATCATCCAGAGCTCCTCAGCCTTCCACCGCAGAAGAGCCTTTGGCAACCCTTTGATGTCCAATTTGCCCTCTGCTCCCAATCACAAGTGTGCCTAGGGACTTCAGTGAGGACAGATTTGGACAGGACCGTTTTATAGGTCTGTGTGGTGGATAGCATCATTTGAGTACCTTCTAAAAGACACATACAGAAAAAATTACTATAATTTCTGACCTACGGGAGCTTATACTCCAGTAGACAAAACACCAGCGATTTGACCAATCAGTTTTGCCAGCGTCCTCCAACGAACAACAGAAATATTCGATTATGTCCTAGTTGTGATTTCTGTCCTTAACACAATAGTTTACTAAATTAATTATTCTCTAGAATAAAAAAAGAACCTGAACACAGTGTCATCATTTTGCTTGGTAGGGTGTCCATTCTCAGTCATATTCCTTTATTGGCCCTCTTTTCCTTCTCTGTGACCCATTTATGTTTTTTTGTTTATTTGTCATTGTAGTTTGCATTCAAAGCAGGTGTGAGTTCTATACAATGCTATGGTCATATACATTTTTTTCTTTCAGCAAACAAGATAATTGTCTTACCTGCCCCCTAGACAACATGGGCTTTGGTAGGACAACTTCCTACCAAATTAACCTGAAATTCATCTCTCGAAAGGACAACTCTGAGTAAATATCACTGACAATAGGAAACTAAAAACTGCAAATGACACCCCAGGTAGCTTCTGCTTTAGAGGCAGTTTCCTGTAGTGTATTGTGTCTACACACTAGAAAATTTCATGTACGTAATTAAAGCAACTTTGATTTTGAAATACCATTCAAGCCAATCATTGCAACCTACTTTGAAGACAATAAACAAAAAATTGATGAGCATAGTGGTCAATTAGTTTCCAGCCTTCAGAAGAAAACGCTAAGTTTATGTGTCTGTGTGTGTGTATTGGGAGAGAGTGTATCAAAGATATTGTTTCAGATAGCAAGTGCTACATGGATGAAGATTATAACGAACTGGACATAAAACTAGAAATAATTATAGGAGAAACTGGTTGTAAATCAAGATATACATATATCTTAACCATTTCATATATACAAGAAATGGTTAAGAAATGTGTGTGGGTGTTTTACTGGGATGCTTTGAATCTTAGGGAACATATACTGAGTAAAAAATTCTATGTGTATGTGTGTTATTGAGTGTATTAGGGAGTGGGAGAGAAAGGAGGGGACCTGGTAGAGTCCAATGTGCATTCAATTTCAAATTCAGAAATGGGGCCAAGAGGCCAATATGCTTAGATATACACAGGATTAGTATCAGCAGTCGCTCTGGGGCTTTTAAGAAATGTAACAGTCTGTAAAAAGCAACATTGGGCAATCTGTAAAAATAATCAAAGGGATATAGAAAGGCTTGCTTTTCATCCCAACACTTTCCACTAATCACCAAGCATCCTTTTTGCCCCAATTACTGTGGCTTGAAGAGAAATGGAGTGGGTAGAAGAAAAATACAGTGTTCTGGAAAAAAGTAAATGAAGTCTGAAGATTAGGACATGAAATTAATTAATCATTTTTTTTTCTTTAAAAAAGTGATTAAGATAGAGATCTATCTCTATATCGATCATAGTTTGGTATATAATTAATGAGCCTTCATCTTATGCCACTGAATTTCCAAAAGAAAAGAGAACTGAGTGTTTAAACATTTTATGTCGAGGAAAATCCAGCCACCAAGACAACAGTATCACAACCAACTTTATAGGAAAAAATAATCATAGTGTAGACTCTTCAAATTGCCCCTTGAATTTACAGTGAAAAATGGCATGCGGGGCCTGATTTCGAAGGCCAACAGAGAACAGATGCATCAAAGTCTGGGTTATATTACACTAATCTCTTAAAGGTCTTTTATCTAATCTCTTTCTGGCCATTGCTAAGTGCTAGGGATATGATTGCCACTATATAAATATCAGAGATTATCTAAACTTCTTAGGAGAAATCCATCTAGCAGACATCAAAACCAGCCTAGGCATTGTGTATCCTTACTTTTTCCTTGGCAGAGTCAGAGACAAAGGCAAGTCAAATTTTTCCTTAACAAAGAACCTGTACTTTACCAATCCCTAAATATTTTCATTTTCATTTTGCCTTCCTGAACCTATAATAGGATTTTTGAGTTAGCTTTTCTAAAAGCAAAGAGCAATCGGGAATATTAAGTTTACTAAATCTTGAGTTAAATAGCCATGCAAATTAACCCTAATCTATAGGCCTGGGCACGGGGGCGGGGCAGGGTGGGGGGTGGCGCAGAACCAAGATGCTGTGAAGTGGAGAAGTGAGCACTGCAGTAAAAATCATAGTGAACAATATTCTCAAATGCTCTGTTTTGAGGCAGTAGAATAACCATGTGCTTAAACACGTGGCTTTAAAGTCCAACACGCATGGGCCAAGGACCTTCTCTGCTAGCAATGGTGTCGAAACCCTAACAAAGTGATCAACAACTCTGAGCTCCTAGGTTCCCCTAATCTGTAAAATACAGAAAATGTGAAGCACACAGGGTTGTGAAAACTAGAGAAAGCTGTGTGTGTAAAATGTTTGACACAATCCCTGACACCCAGTAAACACTCAATAAAGAGCAGATGTTTTGTTTCCATTACTTATGACCAGTAAAATATGTAAAAGATTGGGGAAAAGTATAGAAAATGAGCCTTTTGATAAAGAAAGGGTCTTTCTTTGTCTCCAACTAAAACCTAGGGGGCAAAAGCGCCAAATCAGACATATTCCAGTAATCCAGAGGCAGGTTTATTTTGACACCTTTTCTTTGTAACTGAGTTCCAGCTTCCCATTTCCCCTTTGTAAGACACAAGCAGGTGTCGATCTGTGAATCTGTTTTGATATGATTCTTTCATGATAGTGTGTTGATTCTCGTGGTAAAATATGCCCTATCTCTCATCTTTCTATCTTAATGTCTAACAAAATGTATGAAAACCGTTGTTATTCCATGAGTATTTGATCAACTTCACTCGACAAACACTGTAGTAGGTGCTCTTTCTTCAATAATCATTAGGCACTTGGGTTTTTTAAAGTATATTTGGGCATTTAATTCACTTTTCCCTTTAGCTCAGTACAGAGTGAATTAATACACGGCATGGGATCTCTAAAAGGCTGCGTGGTTTACCTGTGCGACTTTTCTGGTTATACATAGTAGGGCCGAAAATCAGATGGACTTTGTTGTAATTCTCAAAAGAGTTTACTGAGAAATTAAACTAATTCATATGTGACCCTGAGATTTGCTTGTATTTGCCTATATGACTGCCTGTCCACTAACCCATTATAAGACTAACACTTATCCTTGCTTTTCCTTTGGCATGCAGTTGCAAAACGGTGGAAGGTAGGATTATTTTGCTCATTTATTTTCCCTTCAGTACCTGGCTCAATCAGTGATCCTTGCAGAATTGCAAACCTTAGCTTCCTGCCTGAGTCCCTCGCCCTTCCCTTTTCTCTGCTTAGCTTTCCATCCCCTTTCTCACTGCATTTTACTGAGTACAGAGAGCAAAGGCTCCGCTTTGTTGACATTTTTTTCTCCTATGGTTTTCTAGTGCAGAGAAACAGGAGCGTCAAAAGGAGAGCATATTTATGTTCAGGAACCCCAACTGGCCCAAATTAACCCCTAGTTTTCTGGATACTTGTCTATTTTATTCAGGAGAAAATACATCAAATTCCTGTCTAAAAAGAGTATCGTACACTTGGGACTATTTTCTGAAAATAAGTTGCCAGAAGTCGGTGCTAAGTCCAATGATATGCACATTTGTAGCTTAAAATAACATAGCCAGATTTATTTTCCAAAATTTATAAAAATTTCCGGACTCATCACTGATCTTGAGGAAAAAAACAGAACAAAACTGCTTCTCTCTCAATCTCATGGGCCCTGGACTCAATGCAATGTTACACTTTTGCCAGTCTCAAGGGCCAAAGGTTTTACTTTATCAATGCTTTTATTTTCATGTCCCTAAATATCAATTTTCCTTGTGCTATACATTGTTCTTACTAACTTAAAGAACTATTTATATCTTAAGAGTGTTAATCACTTTTTTGTGTGTGTTGCAAATATTTTCTTCCAGTCTATCATTGTTCTTTTAATTTGATTAGTAGCCTTTCCCCATTCAAAGGCTTTTTGTTTCCTTTTTTTATAATTTTATTTGGTGTTTTATTTTTCCTTTATATCATTTTGTTTCTATTTTCCTTACTATTAAGCATCCCTTTACTCAAATATTTATAACATTTTTTCTTTTAATACTTTTTATTTTTATGACTGGAATTTTGTCTAACATTTGTATTTATCTATGGGCACACAATTGGGACTACATTTGTTTTCTTCTAGTAAATAATGATTATCTCAATACTAATTCCTGGTAAATTCATAATTTCCCCACTGATTTATAGACTAGCTGTTTTATTTATCAAGGTTTTCTATGCACATGGATTTTTTGGTGTGTGTGGGGGGAGGTGCTTTTGAATTCAATTTCTTGATTTAATTATATATGTCTGAGAAAATGTTTTATTATTTTGAACATAATAGTTTTATAAGTTTCAATAAACAAGAAATCCTCACACCACTTTACAATTATCATGTTTTAAGACTTTTAGATAATTCTTGCCTATTTTTTCTTCCACATGGACTTCAGAATCATTTTATCAAATTCTAAAAGTAATTGCAGCATTTTAAAATTTTAAGATCTTGGAAACAATGTAAATGTCTATAAGTAGGAAAATGGTCAAGTAACTTAGTGCTTTCAAATTATAGAATAAATTTACATAATCCAAATAATGGAATACTATGCAGTTATCCAAAACAATGAGGTAGATGAAAAGTATACAGAAGTCAATACATATATGTAAGGAGATTGTCAGGTATGATAGATATAGAACATAGTAAGATATTTAATGCAATTCCATATTTGTAAGAAAAACAAGTTAGTGATCCCTACGTATGTGCATATATATTTAAATAAGCAAAGAAAAAAAACTATGGAATAATGCAAATTTCTTAGTAATGGCTTTCAGGGAAGTAAACTTATTTCTGTGGGGGACTAAAAATATGATTCCAGATTCCCGCATTCATGTATTACTTTTGTAATTAAAAAATTCAAATGTCTGAAATTAAAAGAAAAATGTATTCTTGCTATGTGCAAAAAAGCAAACAACGAGTAATGAGAGTTAAATTCTCATTGACTCTTTCACATTTTTATACTTTGCAGCATAGTATTGGGTAGAGAACCTTCTGTATGGTAGTTTACCTGATTATGTCCCGTAGCATGCAACTCACACCATTTTTTCTCAATTTGTCTACAAATCTCAAATAGTATATAATTCTAGATCAAAGTGTCTTCAGATATCTTATAGACCAAGTTTCCCAATGTATAGAAGAAATGTCTAAAACGTTAACTACCTCGGCCAAGTATGAATGTGCTCAGACAAAAATAAATAAGCTTTCTAAATAAAACTTCAGGTGGTATTCCCTAAGTCTGCTCCTTTCTTGATCCTGAAAGTCATGAATATTCACAATTTCAATATTTAAAATATCTGTGGAGTTCTTTTACTTAAGATCTTATAATGACCACAAATGATTCTTTGGGGATGACCGAACTCCACACAAATAAAGAAAACCACATACAGTTCATCCTCAAACAATGTGGGGGTTAGGGACACTGACCCCTGCGCAGTCAAAAATCCATGAATAACTTTTGGCTCTCCAAAAACTTAACTACAGTCATCCCTGGGGGATTGGTTCCAGCGTGTCTGAGATGGAAGTCCTAGTTCTGTCCAGCTCGCCATGCCTATTTTTCTGAAGGTCATAGTGCTCTTAAATGATGGAGTTGGGACTAAAGCACAAGCCTCTTACCCCCTGCACTATTAAACTTTCCAGTTCCCAGCCTCTGATTCTATGATACCACCTGGTCTTTTCCCTAGAAGTCTAAATATTTAAAATAGCTGAGAGAGGTCACTTTGCTCAACTATACTTTTCTACTAATATGAGGTCTTCTAAAATTCCACAGTATAATTTATTACCTTTCCAATTTAATGATTTCAAAATAAATCTTACAAATTCAAACAGAATTCAGCTGTTCAAAATTTTCCCTTACTGAAAATGTCCCCCAAAGAATTTGATTTAATACTGTGACCTTAGAAATGTTGCATTTTCCTATCTAAAATCGAAAGGGAAATGACAGAGCAAAGAGGCTTTACAAATATTTTTTGTTTCTTTCTAGTGTTCCTTTAAACTCTTGACTCGAGGCTTCTTGAGAAAGAAGCGCAATGCTGGAAATTAAAGTTCTCTAATGGGACCAAATGGCAGAACAAGATTTCTTACCTTTCCAGCTCCGTGCGAGAGAGACCACCAAGGTGAGATGTGAATTTAATCTCTGGGCATACTATGCTGTTGGCCTTTCTGCAGAAACTGTCAGCAAGGGTGCTAATGACTGCCAACTGTCATGGGGGAAATAGGAGTCCATGCAGAATTAAGCTGAGATAACTGCTTCATTTCACTCAGAGCATTAAATCACCTTCTGCTGCCAGCAGCTTTCATCTACTCTCGACATAAGCCAGGTTGAACCAGTGACCCACAAGACAAAATTACCAAGCTTCACATTACCAAGCCAGGCTGTCTGGGATCACATGGACTGGTTTACATCTCTTAGGCCATGCACCCCTCACATTTGACTGCATTTTTCCTCTGGCCTGTGGGCTTAGCATCACCTTTCATACTTTGTCCCTCTTAAGGGTGAGATCTACCATTGGAAACTGTAATGGTTGATCAGATGGTTCATGCTGTAGTATATTATAGGAATTTAGAATCTATTCTCTTCCTTCCACCCTTTGTCTTACACTGAGTTGCTTACATGAGATAGGAAGATAGAGAGACAGATTTCATGGAGATGTTTAAAAGCCTTTTAGCTCGAATATTAGCTGAAATCCTCTAGAAACTGTCACTTTCAAGTGTCTGTACTCACAAGATGTCATTAGTTTACCTAGATAATTTTTTAAATATGTGTATATAGATAGATAGATGGAGAGAGAGAGAGAGAGAGAGTGTCTTTTGGATGACTGTAACAAATTTAAGATTTCCTAATATTACCTAAATGATTAACATTATAAGGAAAAAAATTTTGGTGACTTCTATTTTAATACTGATGACCCTTGGCAGTGGTGCTGGTCTGTGGAGGAGTAAATGCATTGATTTGTTGCATTTACGTGTTTCCATGGTATAAACAGTCCTACTGTGGCCAGTTTCAAGCAATCAACATGACATCACGAAAGGCAGAGCTGAGAAAAATTTGTAATAGCACAAGATGTACAGTTTTCCCACTGTACAATACACATTATCTCAATAGACATAATCTCAAGAACCTAGGTAATGGCAAAATAGTAAAATAATTAGGATTTGGAAATGTGGTAATATAGTATGTAATGTTAACAATAGCAATAGTATTAATGGTATTGGTATTATTAGTATTATTTAATTTTATTATTAAGATTTTTACCATTAATAAAATGGGTCATCAAGGTACAAGAGGATTTACCTTTATTTTTAATATGATTTATTTAATTGGAAGTTTATAAAATTTAATTTTTAAAAGAGACTGTGTGTGACCATCAGCTCACAGAATTCCCCAGACTTTAAAATTGGCTCTTGCAGGTCGATCCGATGTGGTATACTATTGCTCCTGGGGAAGAAATAGTAATCATCATGGTGACCTAGAAAGGGTGTTGGCTTGAGCGATGGCCGCCCCCAGAAGTGAATAGTGGTTAAGGGCAGAGTTTCAGGAGCCAGGCTGCCTGCGTTCAAGGCCCAACTTCTCTTGTGGCCTTGCACAAGTTGCTTAACCTCTCTGAATTTCAGTTTTCTTTAAGGTCAAAAGGGGGTTATATGCGAATGTAACTTACGTCGATATTGGGGCTTTAAATAAGATAAATGTTTGCACAGTGACTGTGCATCTTAAGCAGACAATAAACTATTATTACCAAATTGCAGTTCAGCCAATAAATGCTGGGTAATTATGAGCAATTTATTTCCCTCATCATTTCTTGATGTGTAAAATAAAGAGTTAAATACGAAATAATATATAAGATTCCTCCTAGTTCTCAAATGCACAGTGATTAAGAACTAGAGCTTTTAAGTCGGATAGCCTAATTTCAGATGCTGGCCTCTTCATGCAGGCTGTGCAGCTTTGGAGAGTTAATTCATCTCTCTCATTGATTTCTGCATCTGGAAGTCAAGAAGTAATGAGAATTTGTCATACAGAATTTTTAAGGTTAAGACAAGGTAATCCTAATGAAGTCTTAACTCAGTGTTTGACACACAGTATATTTAATAAAGCTAAGCTCTTTTATTAATAGTATTATTACAGCATATAATGATATTAATAGTAGTATCATTTTTAGTATACCATAATAGTAATAATATAGAATTAATGTACTATATGTTGCATGTATCGCATATACATAGCAATAGTATTGGGATTACTACTATTATTAATATTATTTAATTTATTAACATTAATAATATTAGTGTGGTTAATAAAATGGAGCATAAAGACACATTTGTTTTTTTCCTAATAATGTGCCTTCCCAAGCCAAATCTTCCTCCAAAATACGTGTCCCATGAGATAAAAATTAATATTAATAAAATTTATAATGTAATAATAAAATAGGTAATATTATTGGACATTTTCCAAGTGTCAACAATTGTTATAAGTGCTTCTATATAATTTAATTAACCTCTTTGAATGTCAGTTTTATTATTTATAAAATGTAGAGCTATTGAGATTATAAATATTATTCTAACACTTTTGACTCAGTGTCTAGAACAAAATAGGCTTGCAATAAATGGTAGCTAGTAATAACAATTGTAATAGCAGTAGAATCTACTTTATAGGTGGTGAGAATATATTTAAACATTTTGAAAAATGTTTACCATATTGCTTAGTGGATTATATAGGCTAATTAACGATATCTATTATAGTTATATAATAAAAATAAGGGATGGCATTTACCATGAGCATTTACCATTTACTATCGATTTATCATTGAGAGTGGTTTGGCAGGTCAGCATGGAGGTCAAAGAACAATCGAGACTAGAGCGCTCAAAAGTGTTTTTGGAAAAAGTGCTCCTGTGGTGGAGGAGATAGAATGTGAGAATTTTTTCTTGAGGGGGAGGGTCCGTCAGGGTTCCTGCAGCAGGAAAAGGATTAGACATTGCCAGTACTGGGTTATGAGGTGTAACTATTATAAGAAAGTGGTATCAGACTGTCATTGGCATGAGGTGGCAATGTTTATAATTATTCTTTCTAGTCTAATGCTATTGAATTAGGACAATTGGGTCTTTGGGGGATCCGTTGAAAGCTGTGAGTTTTTGATGTCGTCCTTTGTTTATTTGCTAATACCATGCCTTTTTAAAATTTTAAAACACTTTTTGCTTCTTCTGTGCTGCCTCAATGTATATTGTTAACCGTAGCTTTGTCTAAAACATTATCAAATTGTTAATGATCCCAGTTTTCATGTCTTTGTGTTTATCCATTGTACTTACTATAAATCATCTTAATAATTCCTTAAAATATCATCCCTAAGTCAGTCCATATGCCTTCTGATCTCATACTTAGTGATAAACAAGGGGACACAGTTATAAAATAAAGTTTTTCAGGACGCTCCAGTCCTTTATTCTGTTGCCCCTCGAAGGAACAGAATGAGCAGATCCAAAAGGCCAGATAGGAAAGGAGAGTGATCTCATCCTGTCTCTTGGCATTGGCTGCCCGCTCCTTACTTCATAAACTCAGGCTTCCCTCTTATGGCTCCATAAAATTCATGGTTCTCCAGAACACATTCAGAATTAATGCTGCTCATTCCTGAGAACAAAGAAGCCTAAATAGATTTAGTTCTATAGAGTGGTGTCGGGAAATTTGATTCTTGGTGAAATGTTTTTCTGGTCTAATTGAGCTTGAGTTCAAACCCAGGATGGAGTTCTCAACCAAATCAGACATTGTAATTACATTCATAGAAATATAACCTTAGGGGCAGAAATATAATTAAATTATTGTGTAAGGGACACACCCATGTCCCAGAAATATAATTAAATTATTGTGTAAGGGACACACCCATGTGCATGTGCAAGTTGGTAGACTTGAGAAATACGATATGTATGTGTGCAACACACATGAAATTTCAATAATCCTGGTCATCAAAAATGCCAAATTGAATAATAAGAGCAATCTATTCTGCTTATCCAGTTTGAAATGTAAAACAAATAATGCCTGATGCCCTTAAAATTGTAGTGAGAGGGATTGTTCTTAAATATTGCATATAAGAAAGTAAACGTTAAAGGCTATTTGGAAATAGGAATCGAACATCTCAAAATATATATAACATATTCTTTGATGCATTAATTTCTCATCTATGACTCTATACTTAATAAATATGCAGAAACTCATAACTGAAAAATTTATAACAAAAAATTAAAAACTACCTATAAATCCAACATTAGTTCGCAATAAAAATGTTTTTGAAGATATTTTTATAATATGTAAATTGCTCAGGGTAAAATAATAAGGGCGAAAATGGTATAGAGAGCTTCATGATTTTAGCTATATAAAGAAAATATCCAAAAATGAAGTTATTTCTAGTTAATGGGCTTATGAGTCATTTTTATTTGAGCATTTTTTTAATGATGGCCATAGAGTATACAATCTGGAAAATGAAAGTAATTTAAAAATGGGTACTTCTTACTCTTCTGGAAAACATCTTGAAATATGTGTAGAGAGACTCTGTAGAGAAAACAAAGGACTTAAAAGGATATAAAATATTGGAGTAAATAGGATTAACTTTTCCAGAATTAAAATATCTTTTTCCATTCATTAATTGTAAAATTGCTTTCTGAAAAATAGTTTGTTTCAAATACTCAGAAACCTCAGTTTGAGGCACATCGAGTGTAAGAGAAAAAATTTTAAATAGGAATAAAATATGTCATTTTTAAGCCGTGTGGCTTGAGATGCGTTTGGCACAATTGAAAATGTGTCTTTGGAACTTGTTTAGTATTTTCAGATAAGGTAGAACTGTTGCCTCGCATTGCTCCTGAGTCACTGCACACATGGCCTTTCTGTGCTGGGGCAAGAAGTGCAGTGGGAAAAGAAAGACATTAAAAGAGGGCAGGCGTTGCTTTGCAATCAAATCTCAGATTTCTTTCTTTTCTTCTCTCTCCCTCCCTCCTTCCTGCCCTCTCTGTCCTCCCCTCCCTCCCTGTCTCTGTCTCTCTCTCTCTCTGTCTCTCTTACTTTTATCATGCTTACCATGTTTGGAAAAAAAAAAATCGTAAATCATGTTTCTCCACTCGTGGGAACTTAGCATTGCAAACTGACATGGTATTACTTTCCACTTCCTGTTCAGCTAGCCCTCTGTGGAGGGCACTGGTTTGGGGTAGTATATCAACTTGGTAAAGTAAACTCGCTCAAATAACTACCTTCATCTCAGTTTCTTTGAGGATTCCTCTGACTTATTTTCAAGTGCTAAAATCTAGAATTGGCACACTTCTTACAGTTGAAATGCCACAGTTTAGACCAGCTAACTTTTTAAAATAAAGAGATAAACCAAGGAGACCAATAAGCTGTTGACCCTCCATCAGTTGATTCATGTGCGTATTTTTGGAGAGAGCTAATTATAATAAACTGAGTTCTCTAAGTTGTTTTAGAAGAGTTTAACAAATGCCATTTGTACTTGAAAGCAAAAATATTCTCTTTTTTTCAATTACAGTTTGTTAAAAGTAAGTCGTTTTAATTGTTTGGAAATTCCTGATGATACAACATGGCGAGGGGAACAGATCAGTTAACTAAGGGAATATTACTCAGCCATAAGAAGAGATGAAATACTGTTATTTGCAACAACACGATGGATCTTGAGATATGCTAAGCGAAATAAGTCTGACGGAAAAAATGAGAACCATAGGATTTCACTCATATGTGGGATATAAAACTGAAAGCAACAAACAAAACAAAGAAACAAAACCTCACAGACACAAACAACAGTTTAGTGGTTACCAGAGGGAAAAGGGAAAAGGTTGTGGCAGAAAAGGGTAAAGGTTAAAATTTATGGTGACAAATGGAGATTTGACTTTGTGTGGTAAACACACAGTGCAATATACAGATGATATATTATTGAATTTTACACTTGAAATCTATATAATTTTATTAACCAATGTCACCCAAGTAAACAATTAAAAAAAAGAATTCTGTGGACATTTGCTAACTTTCACATTGTATAAAATCATTTGTTTCTGAACCTCTGAATAGGACAGAAAAAAATGTTTTGTTTTGTTTTTTCTTTTTATTGGTGATGAGATAAGTGGTGTTCTCTAATGGAAATAAGATTTTTAATTTTGAAGAGCAATGAAGAATGTGGAGTTTACTCTAACAGAATAAATCTATTCAGTCGCTGGAGACTGACAAAGATTAATAAACAGAAAAAAATATAAATAGAATCCCACTTACAAATCTTAAGAAACAGTGCTCTCAAAGAAAAACTATTTACTGGTTATTGGTTCTTCTTCTTTGAATAATAAATATTAATACAATATGGCTGAAGTAAATTACAGTAGTTTTCCAAAGATGGCGTGGGAATACATAGTTAAATGGAGAATACAGCCAGCTATTTCCTCAGGACAGAAATATTCTAAAAGTAATTTTAAAATGCTTCTACTTTTACTCAGGAAGATTTCAGAGGCAAGCTCACTTTATGATTACTTTTGAAATTTCACGGATATTGAAGTCGTTCCAAACCTGACTGTAAGATTTCAAAGAACATTTATATTCCTCATTGAATTTAGAGTCTGTTATTCTTCAAAAATATTGATTGATCATCCAGAAAAGGAAGATAGTCCCCTTTTCTTTGCTTATATGGTGGATTTTATCCAAAAATCTCAAAATACTTAACACAAATTAACTCACAGTTTAGGCCCTTTAATAGTTTGAATGAGGATTAATGAGACTCCTATTCCACATATGGTAACATGGCGTTTCTGAAAACCTTGGATGAAGTGAATGAGACATGACATAGCTGCCAACAAGTTTGCAGATGAGCCAAGAATAGCAAACAAGATTTCTACTTTACTGTTTTAACCACCAGACACACAAAAATTCATAGATATTAAATAATTAAAACAACAGACTGAAACATTTTCTAGAAGGGAAAGTTCTTAACTCCAGGTCTGCCTGTGTGTGAACTTGAACAAATCTCTTCATTTTGATGGTCTCGGTGGTCTCATTTCCCCATTCAGAGTAAATAGATTTCTAAGATTCCTTCTAGATCTGATATTCTAATTTTCTGTGGACTTTACTCTGGAAAAGGAGTCTTGACTGGAAATAAGAATGGTTCAAAATATTTGTGGAAATAGCATATTTCTTGAATTCTGGAATTTAGAAATATTTACTGACTGCCTCTTCCTCGATATCTCTCAAAATTAGCTCTTGTTTCTTTTAAATTGCTATTTCCCTAATTTTTTCCCAACAAAGTCAGTTACAAATAGTCATGATATTCTTCAAGGATTAAAAAAAATAGGTAAATAAAAGCAGAATGATTAAGAATGCAGGTTCTAGAATCATACTTACTAGGAATAAAATATAGCTCTGCAGTTTGGTGTATGACTTTGGACAAAAATTCAAAAAAAGTTCCAGCTTCCTCATCTTTGATAATGTACTACTAATAATAAAATTTTGTGTGAAGTAAATGAATATTTTTTAAAAATCAGAATATCTGGTGCATGGTAAATAGCCTTGCTTCTCCTTTTTTTTTTCTTTCTTTTGATAAATACCTCCCCAGACTCCATCCCATGCCATCTTTTCTATCATAGATTCGAAGCCTAAGGACTACATTTCCCAGAATCCATTGCCATCAGTCTTCTGTTTTAAATGCCCTTAATGAGATATATTTTCATGCAATTTGAAAGTCAGAAAAGAAATGAAAATTAACGTAACTCTCTCCCTAGGGGCAGGCAGGCGCATGAACGCTGGTAGTAGACAAGGATGAGGTTTTGTCAGTAGCTTTAATGAGACCCCTTGGGAATTACCATTTTGGTGCCATAGGTAGCTGAGATCATTGGCAGTGCTCTCAAATAATTTCTATATCCTAATTTCTTGGAAGAAAAAAAACCAGTTGTTTCACTTAAATTTTACTTCATATCTTTCAATGGTTTTGCAAGCACCTGATTCTTTGAATTAAATGCCTTCCAGCTTGAGTGGTTTCTATTTTCTTGTCTAATTCCTGGCTGATACATAGTTCCTTCTTCATCGCCTGTTTATCGAATTCTGTCATAGATCACTGAGTAAGAAAGGGAGGAAGGAAAATAATAACAACAGTAATAACAACTGTTAACTTTCAGGTCTTTACTCAAATGACATCTCTGAGTGAGTGCTTTCTGACCACTCTATCTAAACTTGCAGCCCTGCTCCCATTTCTCTGCTCTTTGAAAAATCTCCTTAGTGCTTTTTTCACTATTTTAAAATAATAGTGATCTTACTTATTTATTTGTATTTTGTATTTCTTTCTGGAAAATTATTAAGCTTATAAGGCTGAGTATTTTTGACCATTTGGTTCATTGTTGAATCTTCAGCTCTTCAGAAAGTATCTGGCCTGTAGTAGGTGCTCAATAAATACTGGCCGAGTTAATGAATGAATTGGATACTTATTGTGTACCAGATTTTATTCTAAGTGCTGTATGTATGTTATCTTATTTAATCCTTCTAAAATAGTCTATCCATTGGCTGTTACTGCTATGCCCAATTTAAAGAGCAAAGACTTAAGGCTTAATAGTGGTGGAACAAAGCTTTGAACTTAGGCTGACTTACAAACCTATGCTGTTAACCATGGTACCACATTGAATACCTACTCTTTGGTGTCAGACTAAGTTCTTGATATTGTCTTAAAATCTCATAAAGATACTATGTGTGTATACACACATACACACACACACACACACACACACACACATATATACATGGCATGTGTATATATACACACACACACACGTGTGTGTGTGTGTATCCTAGGAATCAGATTTAATAGAGAAAGCAGGGAAGAAATTTTGAATAAGTATAATTAATGGCTTCAGAAAGATGCACAAGGATATTGCCTTCATAGGAAAATAAGTATAATAAAATGAGAAAATTAAGCCTTATAGAAGTTAAGCAATTTTTATAAGACAACAACTCAGTGGCATATAATCAACCAGGTCTGTCTGCCACTAAAGTCCCAAGACCATGTGCCGTACCAAACTAGAGAACATTTTCAAAAGTCGTTAGATACTTTGCTCTTGAATTCAGATAAAGCATATAAAGAAAAATTATTTTTATATACTGCCCATGAGTAAAACCAGAGACATAGGTTTAGATCTGCATATGCTTTTATTAGAACAGACATATTTTAGTACGAGGAAGTTCTTCTTGTCGGATGTTAATATAATCTTGGTCATAGCATGTTATTTTCATTAAGTAATAACTGTTTCCTGGGTGTGAGCCTGTTTAGCTTTGAATAGGACACCATGGTGGTAAATACATGCACCCAATTCTGAGGCTCAGCAAAAGCAAAACAGTTGTTGAGTACAGGCATTTTTATAGGATGAATGAACGTCCTAGCTCATCTTGTTACGAAAAGGCCAATATTATGCAACCACACTTTAAAATCAAGTTGGGCCCTGCCCAGTCTCCTTTTCTTTGTTAGGCAAAACAAAACAAAACAACCAACCAACCAAACAAAAAACCCATAAGATGATGTAGACAGCAGTATCTTTTAGAACATCTCTGGTTATGGGAAAGACCCTGCCCTCCATTCAGTAATCATATAAACATATGAGGGAGATTTTAACAAAAAAGAGGGAGAAGACACTTGAAATAGACACTGTAATTTCCATTTTGTGTTGGGGGTGGAAGGAGAGTCCTCATATAAAGCGGTAACTATAGATGGAAGTTCTTCATTGACTGCAGTCACCCAGTCACATCCAAGGAGAGGATGTGATTCAGAAATGAGCTATCCTTTCTCTCCACTATTTCATCCTCTCCCAAATACCCAAGATTTTCACATTCCAGTCCTAACTTGGAACTTGTGGATGAGAAAAAAATTTTCTTTTCATTAAATGTAGGTACATCTCTTCCTCATGTTTGTTTGCAGCCCTCATCTAATACTGTGGGCTTTTCAACCATGTCATGTACTGTTTACTTCTGCTATTCTGCCATCAGCATGTTTTTAGCTTGATAAGTATTTCATTTGCAGGAATAAAAGAATTTAAATATATAAGGAAACACTTTTTCCTCCATGTGATAATACTGTTGTTGAATGCAGTCGCGTCTTGGGGAGTTTTTACGTAATGGAAAATTGAGGTCGTTAAGAATATGAAGTATAGTTTAGTATCTGGATGTGTAGGAAGAATCCCAGACTGGGAATCGGGAGACTGAAATCCTGACCTGGTGGTTCCACTAATTAAGAATGTGACCTCAGATAATTCACTTAACCTTTCTGGTCTTCAGAGTCTTCTTCTATAAAAGATAGAGACTGTGAAGTCCTAAAAGTGTATTATTTGATCTCATCTCAAAAGAAAAAAAAAACAAAAACACATCACCCCAAATAAAAAATTCAAGATGAGACAAATTAAAAAGTTTTTTTTTTAACAAGTCAGATTTTTATATAAGCCACCAGAAATTTTTTTATTTTTTCATTCATGCCAGGCCAATGATTACCAAATGAAGCCAAGGATAGGAAAGTTTATCTAACTCAGTAGCAACAATAATGATATCTGAGCTTAATTATGAGGAAAGTTTAGTAAAATCTGATGAATTTGGGGGTTTGTAGGTTGTTGTAGTCTCATCTTGTTATAGCTATGAACAGGCTTCATGATGCACGGCCCATATATTTACCTATGGGAATTAAGACCTAGGATCTTTATTTATTGTAAAAAAACAGCCGTCATAATGATAGGATAAAATTTAACAGACCAAGGCACAGTGAATGGTCCATAGGATGTTCTCCTGCTGGAATAGAATGTTAGCTAAAGCAGATTTTTGGGGTCCTGGAATTATATGAAATTTTTAAAAGTTGGTAAAACCTTTTAAATCAATTGTATTTATAGGAGACAGTGTTTTGGTAAACCTGGCTATGTAATGGCTTTGAGACGCAAAAGATATATACATATGTCTGACCAGATGAGTTATGACTTACCCCTTCCTTAACTGATTCTGCTGCGTCCAGCAGGCGTGGTGGGTTTGAGCTCAGAGAATATCTAAAGGAATAGATGGCGATGGAAACGAGCACTGTACGTACTGTGCCTTTTGTAAATTGGCCCTTTTGAATTTGTGAAATAGCTTGGAACAAATAGGTGGCATGTAACACTAAACTGCCTTCTCATGCTCTGGCACTAAGGATCTTCCAATGTTCCCAATTGGTGACAGTCACAGGGTGTGTTTGCACAGTTTAGACATCGATAGAATGCTTTCTTTGGAGGGAAACTTTGGGCCATTTCCTGGGTTTGATTTTTTTTTTTAATAACTAAAATATGTTTTGACTTGATGCAAATTAACTTGTGTAATTGTGCTCCGATGAAATGTGTACAGCTTGGCAGTTACTTTCCTTCTCTTTGAAAAACATTTGTTTATTCTTTCTCTGTAATTCAGAGGAAACCCAATCCGCACTGGAACAAAGCTTTTTAAGACATAAATGTAACTGGGTGGTGAGATGGATTCACCATTATTCCCACGACCTTTCCCACTTGCACCTCGTCCCTCGTGCATTCGCTTCATCATAGCGGTGGAAATGTAAAGCGAAGCAGTCAATTATGTGTTAGCGACAGCAAATGTCTACAACGCTAATCTTTTCAAATCTAAATTGGCAGCATGAAAGTGTGCTGACTTAAGGATTCCTAAAATTTACATCACACAATAATACAAAAATACTATAACGCTTGTAAAGCAGTAAAGTACAATCATTTTTAGGAACACATTTTTAAATAATTTGAGAAAGCTTCTGATAGACAAAAGGAAACCTAGAAATAAATATGCTAATTTGAGGGATTTAAATAGCTCTATAACTTCACTTGAATTTGGTTGATTTTATATTATCGGAATAGGTTTGCTTACACCAAAACGTGTCTGAGAGCTAACTCAAGGAAATAATAACTGAGATGAAGTAGGGCGTGTTCTGAATCATTGCAGTTTTGGAGAGGAACCCAGTGGGAAGTGGGAGAAAGAATCTCTTAACAGAGACTCTTCCGTGGGTTAACCATCATGTAGGTATTATTTTTTTGCTTCGAGTACTGCCTTTAATTTTAATCCATACAGTGAACTCACTTAATACGACAGCCGAATTCCTCATGGACATTTAACCTCAGGCTGCCTTCTTTCTTGACTGAGGTCACATGACAGAAGAAGGACTTTTTGTAGGTGAACTTTGGAGAGGCCATACTCTCTCCGATTGGTTTGTAAAATTTGAAACGCACGAGTGTTGTCCTGGGTGGGGCAGCTCAGAGTTAGACTAGTCATCAGAAACATAACTTACGAAAAGTTAAGAATTCCTGCATAGGTAGAAGTTCCTGCTTAGTTCCTGGCTCCCAAATTTTATATGTTGAGTTACTTCTCTGCTCCTACCCCACACGTCATTTAGAGCGTATCTGGTAGAAGTACCTGCTGACAGAAATGGGAGTGAGAAGGCAAAGAAAATCAGTTTCATAGCGTAAAGACAGACACTGCTATCTGCCCAGGTCTATGCCTTGTCCCATCTCTCTCCTTGTAGAAAACTCCCCAGGACACAAAGAAAGTAGAGAAAGAGTCGGCGAGTTCCATGACAAACCCTCTCCCTTCCACACATCCACCGAAGCAGACTTTTAAGAGCCCCTGACCCAGGAGAGAAAGGCAGCGCCAGAGCACTTGGGCTCCCCCAGCCTGCCAAAAATGTCAAGGGCTCTTGACCTACTCAAACTTGAACTACAAAGGCATTCTTGAGACAATGTGTCTCTTTCCAGGTAGCTTTCACCTTGCTTTCTTAGAGGGATAGTTTTCTATATGCACTGAAGAGTCTGACAGAGAATCGATTCTTGTAAACACATAATATGGCCTGGGCCATCATCCCGGCTACTGCCAATTAGTGCGTGTACATAAGACATGTCCAGACAACAAAGACATAGCACAGTTGGTTCTTGGGGACCACTTACCAACAGACTCTGACCCAGCAAACTGTTTATCATGTTGGTCTCTCACATCGACATCTGCCTTTGGCCACGGTGTCTTTAGGAACCATTTTTCCTATTATAAACGCTCTTTTTCTCCCACTAAATAACATACCTCAAATTTCATTTCTACACCTTCTAGGCGACAGTTTTATCACTGAGAAGAAGCAGGATGGGAGTAGCAGCATAATTCGTTCCAACATTTTTATCAGCAACCCTTTCTTATCCTTCAGATGAAACCTTACATGAAGGCCCAATAAAAAGAGTTAAATAAATTTTTAAAGTAGCTTTGTTTTAAGGGTACACCCTCCCTAGTGGGTGGGAATGGAGAGCTGAAACTAGGGTTCTGGGGAACCTGATTAGAATAAACACTAGCAGAGCTGTTCTATAAGATTTCAATTATAATATCTATAAATTATTTTTAAATACTTCAGCAGATACTATGTAGAAGAAGACGTGAATTATTTAGTTTATCCTGTAACCCAGATGCTTCTAGTACTTAATAAAGAATGCACAGTCCAGATATCATCAATGAATGTGCTGATCAGGAACGCACAGTCCAGAAGTAGAACCTGGCCCCTGGGAAGTCCTTCCTCCAGAAGAGAATGATGCTTCAAATGTTTTGTTACTTCCATCTGGAGCAATCGCTGTTACTATGATAATTAATGTAACGGCTATCAGAAATGGGGCATTTATTAGTGAAAATAGTGGATCATCGACGAGGATGATCAATGTTAAAAATAGATCCTTATTAAGGAAAATAAAAATATTTAGTGTATACACACACACACACACACACACATATGTATTGTATATCTAAAATGTTTAGAAGAGATTTCCCATACATGCATGACAATAAGAATTCAGAGAGAGTTTATAGCCTATACCCTTGGAAAGATATTCTAATCTAAAACCCCAAAGACCCATCTGTCCAACCTTGGATTCTGGAGAATTCTGGTGGTTTTAATTCAGCTATAATGGTGACAGAATCCTGGCTCTATAATGTTGCTGTGTCTGCTTCTAGAACATTGCTGTGTAAAATGAACTTTTCTTGTAATTTGTGAAAACAATATCTAAAAGGACAGTGAGCTGAGACTTCCTTGAGCCAACAGAACAGGTGGTGTGAACAACTTTTGTTTTTGCTCTCCATGCATTGTTTTCTGTATTTTGTTCATGTGTGTGGTAAAATTTAGACTGAGATTTCATTTTATTATAATTGGTAGCAAGGCTGTAGGTGGAGTAGCTAGCTCTGACTCAGCTCAGAGTTCATTTTTGGTATCTGGTAGAGACCAAATGGTCATTTATAACCAAGGTGGCCGAAGACCATTTTTCATTGTCTCTTACTGCTCAAAACTTCTTTGATTTGAAGAATAAGAGCACAGTGGGCATAATATTTATATACACCCAAAATGGTATTGTTTAACTTTGACCCTGATTTAATCAAATATGTCTGTTATTTTCCCCCAAATAAGTTGTTTTGATGCCATGAGTAATTCCAAAATCAGCTGACAGCTACTTAAAATATTTTTTAATTTTTAAAAATTTTAAATTATTTTATTTTTCAATTAGAGTTGTTTATAGTTTTATTGCTAATTCACATGTATCACTGTATAAGTTTAAGGTATAGAGCGTAATAGTTTTATTTATATATATTGAGAAAAAATTACAAGAGGTTCGGCCAGTATTCATCGTCTCACACAGATAAAATGAAAAGCAAAAAAAATATTTTTTTCTCCTAGTATGAGAACTCTTAGGATTTGCTCTCTTAACGACTTTCTTACATATCATCCAGCGGTGGTAATGGTCATGCTGTATGTTAACGTCCCTAGTACTTACCTTCTCAGCGGAAGTTTGTACCTTCAGCCACCTTCTTTCAGCTCCCCCTCCCCCACCATCAGCCTCTGGTAACCACAAATCTGATCTGTTTTCTTAAGTTTTTTTTTTCAGATTCTACATATAGGTGAGATCATGCAGTATTTGTTTTTCGCTTATAGTTACTTTGAAGCATTTACTAGATGCTGTTTACCCCCAGAAGAAAAATATGTGATCTTTTTCTTTAATACCTCTAATAATTTATTGGTGAGATAAGATATTTATGCAGAAAAATTGCTTGTAAAATATAAGGAGGTACATAACGAATAAAAAATGATAAGCAAATAAATACGATAAAGATTCAAAGAGAGATAAATCTCTCTTTGTGGCTGTCGTAACCAAAGAAAACATGAATATTGAAGCAGGTCCATCATATGCTTGAGATTTAGGCAGAGCTTAACACGAGCAGGAAATCACTCTAATCAGCCTTTGGGAATGAAGATGGGTTAGGTGAGCTTATGAAGTCTGCTGAAATGCAGGCTAAAGAGCTCAGACTCCAAAGGATTTTGGGGTATTTGTCTCCCCAGTAAAGTCATTTCGTTCTGGATGGAATGCAACCTAAAACTTTTTGAAAAGGTAGCATCCCAGCTCCAGTAAAGTGTTATAGGAAATATCTTATGCCTCCATGAGATTTACTAGATGGGAAGGACGTGCATGCATTACGAGAGCTGGCAGGAAGTCAGCCCTCTTCTCCTCTCTTCAGGCACCTTCTAGGAAATAACTTGTGGTCATTTTCCCAGAACAGAGTACATGGTGAGACTTTGAAATTAACCTAACCAGTGATTTCCCAAGGTAGGAAACTAACATTAAAGTTAATGAAGGGTCAGAAACTAGAACTCAAAAGCATCCTCCCCTGAAAGGCATTGAGATTTTAAATGTTTGCAAAGCTCGCCTATCTCTCCTCCCTTCTTTCTCCTCTCCCTAATCGGTTTTCCTATCTCATTCATCAGAAAAGTCTGATTCTACCTTAACTAAATAGGGCAAGGCTGTGAATTCTTCAATATTGCAAAAATATGCAAAGAAAACGTGACTTCTTTATTTCTCTGTAACTACTTTGATCTTCATGAACTCCCATCTTATTAAGTATATGACTTAAGACAGATAAGTTTATTCCAGGTAGATTTATCCCAGCTAGGTATTCGTGTTCTGATTTAAATACATAAACTATTCTTCTACAAATGTAACTTAAGTGATACATAATAGAGTTTTGTCACATCTCCTCTCTTCTCCAAGAAAGCGATTAAGATTGTGGGAAGAGGGTAATTTAGATGGCACCATAGCAACTAACGCAGTTGTGTTGGAACTTTTTTGAGAAGCGGATGCTGAAACAGAGAGATTTATTGCAAGACAAGATCTGTGAAAATTAGAAGCAAGAGAAGGCAGCATTAAACAGGGGAAGGCTTCAGATTGCAGGTGTGGGACCTCTGAAAGGGAGAATGGAAGGAAGCAGGACTGGGCAGAAGACTACCCTGCAGATCTGACCGAGGCTCTGCCAACCCTACGGCCTGCTCTGGAGGAAGAATCGATTGTTAGAAGGGTCTTGTGTTGGGCAGAAATAAGCAGGCCATAGAACCCCTGCTGTATTCAGTCATTGCAAGGGCCTCCCAGGAAGAGGGCGCTCTCATCTCCAAAGGCGAGCAGTACCGAAGGCATTAGGAAGCTGTCAGCTCACTGCACGCTTCGCAACTGGATTTCTATCTCCAACCAAGACTTGAGCACTGCGCCTGCATCGCTACCTCTGGTTCTTTGAATTCGTGGGTTTTTATTGGTGTTTGTCTCAGCTGACTTCTTTCTTAAGAGATGACACAGCTGAAGGGCAACTAGAGCCATTCCTAGAGAGTCTGTCACTTTCTCTTAATGAGGATGAAGTGACTTGGGATCTTTACTTCTCAGTCTTGGTCAAAGCCTGTGTAGGGTCCCTGGCAACTTGGCCACCTTGGCTTTTAGTATGCTGAGACACCCTCTGGCAAGATCCCCGGAGAGCTCTTAAATAATGTTTCCATGCCAACATGGGACTCCATGGGCACACGTGATACATAAAAATTGACAGCAGCACCGTTGCCCTTAAAATACAGAATGCCGTGTCAAATTTGAATTTGAACATTTTTTTAGTGCGAGCCTGTCCCAAATATTGCATGAGACATTTATACCAAACAAGCAAACAGAACCCCCTCAAAAACCGAACCCAAACTAACAAATAGAAAAAACAAATTCATTTATTGATCCAAAACTCAAATGCAAACGGGCACCCTATATTTTCATTTGTTAACTCTGTCAGCCCTGGAGAGTAGCACTGTATCGCTAAGCTCAGATCTTCTCCTTACCTAATCGCAGTGAAGCATCCTGTTTGGTGTAACTGCCTCTGGGTTGGTGAGAGAACAGCTTGCCTTCAATGTTCAACAGGAAGTAGAGCAAAATCTCTTCCGCTGTCGGCATGATGCCCAACCCAGGTATTTCCTGTTTCCTCTCTCTCGGATTTTGGCCTGCACAGGGGAGCGTGGGACACACTTCTGATCACCTGCTGCCCTTTGTCCTTTCCCGCTTCAACTCCACACCACATATTAGAACCAGAAAGGGTGGCTGTGGGCTCTTTCTTTGTTCTTTGCCATAATCTATTTCTCCTTATGTCTGGCACTATAATGTGGTGAACCAGCCTGCCTTTTGCTAAGTTCAAAAGAAATTTGAAAAAAAAGTTAGAAAATCCTTTTTTACTCAACCAAGTCCAGCGATTATTATTTTTTGTACCAGAGATCAAGAGTATCAGCTTTCATTCATTCATCCGATAAGTATTCATTAGGTACATCCTATGGACTAAATACTCTTCTACTTTCTGAGATACAGCAGTAAATAAAAAACAAAGTCACTCTTCTCATGTAGCTTAGAGTCTGGAGAAATTAAAGCTCAGAGCTGACGAAGGAACCTTTGTTCAGGCGGTGCCTGCACTCCCTTTGTCTAATGTACTTAGACTCATGGTCCCACTTTGGTGGTAGAAAATGGCAAAAAACATCACGGTGAGGTGGGGCTGGGGTCATCAAAAATAGAAATTTGCTATTTGGAAAACCATGGTTGTTTCAAAGACGTAACCTCTTTATACGGGTAATATCAAATCCTTTGTGTGCAAATAGCAAACCCAAGGTATGGTGAAAAGGGGGAGTTGTAAAAAAAATAAAAAATAAAAAAAAGAAGAAGAATGGAAAGAAACTGAGAATGTCAAAGGAAACAAAGGATTTACAACCTTTGGTGAAAATAAATCTTTCAATAATTGTATTAGATGCCATTTAATGTCTCCAGAACCATAAATGATTTGGTAGAATTTTGAGTGTGTAGTACTTTGCTTTGACTCAACTATCCATTGATATATGCGACAACTATTTGCTGGTCACTTAATACATGCCAAAGACAGTGAACGGCTCTGGTGACAATGATGCATGATGCATGCTCTCTGACCTCTAAGAACTCACGTAGTGAGTAGGAGGACCTATAAAAATTACCCCCCCGAATAAGAAATATAATAGAGGTATGGAATGAGGACAGTTAGCAGCACTGTTTGCTTAGTGAATTCAGAGCAGTCTCCGTAGAGGTGGTTATGCTTACATTCTAATGTGAGCTCAAAGTAGTTTTCTAGCTGACAAATTCAGGAGCAAAAGGCATTCGGAACAGAAGGATTAGACTTTCCATAGACATAGTGACCTGTGAGCCGGGGTGTTGCGTCGAGGGCTTTCTGTCTACAAAAGAAGATACAGCACTTAAAGAGTTCGAAATTTTTCTGTGAGTGACGCCTAGCCAAACAAATTTTGAGCAGGGAGGTAATATAGATGTACATTTTAGAAGACCAGGCAATTGAGTGCTTCCAGGGTCCTCAGGCTTTAGTGTGCATCCGAATCACCTGGAGGGTTGTGTACACAGACGGCCGACCCACCTCCGGGGCTTCTGATTCCGTAGGTATGGGATGGGGCCCGTAATCTGCATTTATAACAGGTTCCCAGGTGACGCTGGTGTCGCAGGTCTCAGGACCGTAGCTCCAGAACTACTGGAACGGAAGGGAGAAGGGAGTCGGGCAGAATCACACGAGGGGCCATAATTAGATGTGATGTCTCTATTTTACAGACCATATTTACTCAGTCCTGTCAATAACCTTTTAGAAATGTTAGTCTCTGCTCTTTCCTATCGGTGAATGTTCTTGCGGTTTTAGTCCATCTTCCAAAGAAATGTGTTATCGTCATTCTCAGGAGTTGGCAAAAAGGGGAAAATAAAGAACATATTGCTGGTTCGAAACAATATTTTTTTTAAGCGAGGTGTCTTCTGCTCTCTGTTTTGCAGCTATGGGGAAATGTCAGGCCTGAATTATTTCATGGGAGACAGCAGTGTGGTCCAATGGCTTAGGAGCCAGACAAAACATCTGTTTCCCATGAAACCCTGTGCAGGTCACTTATCTTCCTTAAGCACTTATCTTTCCTCATCTGTAAAATGTGATTAGTAACCCTTTCCTCTCAAACCTAGTGGAGCGATAAATGAGATAGTTTACATAAAATGCAGATACAAATTGGGCAGGCAGATTATATTGATTTTCCTCCTTTTTTTTTGACTTAAATAAAATGAAAGTGTGTGTGTGTGTGTGTGTGTGTGTGTGTGTGTGTGTGTGTGTGTACATACGTACTGAAGTAGAAGATAGATTGGAGTCTACTGGAACTAAAGGCAAGGCCATAATTAGAGGTAATTTCTCCTTTTTATGGATAATTTTTACTCAATCTCCTCGATAAACTTTTAAAAAGTTAATTATTGACATCAGTGAAAGTTCTTTTTATTACAGCTCTTTTTCCAAAGAAACGAATTATCTGTATTCTTTGAATTCAGGAAAACATAAGGAAAAATGTACATATAAACATTATATACATATATATGGAAAAATGTACATATAAACATTATATCTATATCTATATCTATCTATCTATCTATCTATCTATATATGTATATCTCATATGTAGGTGTGTGTATGTGACAGAGAATTTGTTTTATTTCATTTTGTTTTACCGTTTGTTTCTTTGTGGTATTATTAAGAGTGAACACCAGATTCAAGAGAGCAAGGGCCAGGATTAAAATTTTGATTTTTCTCCTGCACTGCCACGAATCGGCTGTATGCTCTGACTTACCTCTTAGCTTCAGTAGGGTTAACTGTGCATAAACTATGAAGTCAGAGGATGATGTCAGCCCCAACCCCTTTGCACACTCAGACCCTCGCTCTGCTCTCATCTGTCCTGGGAACCCAGAGGAGCCTTTGTTCTTCTGAGTGGGTGGGCTCCAGGGAGGTCATTAAGCCTTAATGACCTTTGCTTTCAGTGGGGAGTATACTCTGCCTGGCTGTCAGGCCCAGACAGTTGCTCCTTCACGTCCCACCTGCAAAGACAGTCCTGGTTGTAGAGCTGGAAGCGCAAGGCTGCTCCCTGCGTTACTGGAAAGGGAAAGAATGACAAAAACCACTCACACACGGGA
>NW_006439568.1:6010253-6014868 GCF_000325575.1 Pteropus alecto | reverse complement strand
GATAATTTTATTCACAGTGACAGAATCTAATGAGTGAAGAGATTTGAGCATTGTTTTGTTGGTTCTTGTGAAAATTTCTGAAATTCAATACTGTGATATACTCCTCGAATAACTCCTCACTCCTAAAGTCACAATGACAGTTTAAAATGTATTAGTCCTAAAACTTTTCATTCATCTGGATCTTCCTCTTGACTCATCTTCAGCTGGAGGAAATCTTGACATTTTTATTCCTTTTACTCTACTTGTCATCATTTATGTGTGATGCGTGCTGTGATTTTTATGCTTGATGTTCAAGCATTTCCGTTCTCTCTGCCTGCTAGGTCTTCTCTCTACCGTTAAGGTACTGGCAAGTGGCAGGGCAGCAGGACATGACAGATGCACTTCCTGATGTTACTGCAAAAACAAGAACAACTTTATTAAAACAGTTAACAGAAATTATTAGACGGTAAGACTACGCCTTGTGTAAGTTTCTACCATCCATCCATGTACAAGAGCCATACAAATAAGCATCATCTGACATTATTTTCTATTTCACTTGAACATCAAATGTATCACCATGAGCAATCAATAGTTCCGTCTAGAATTTACATCACCCACCCTGTTCTTTCAGCCTCTGCTGCGTCCACCACGTTCTCGCCACTGTTGCCTGTCCTCGGATCTGCAGCATCTCTGCTGGGTGGTATCCTCTCTTCCAGTCTGCTCTCCTCAGTGCAAAGATCTTATCACAGCCCAAATGGGAATATGTCAGCCCCACTCTCCACCCTTTCCCCTCACTTTCCCCAAGCCCTTCAGAGGCTTCTCTCTGCTCTGACGCTAAAAACCAAAACCTTCTACTCAGTTTACAAGCCTTTGAATTGCCTGCCCCATCTATCAATGAGCGTCACCTGCACTTTGCTCTTCCAGACTCTTCCCTCACGTGACCCTTAATTTCCCCAGTTGCTCCTCTGTACCAAGGTCCTGTCCTTTCTGCTATCCTGTCTTTTCACACGCTTCTCCCCCTGCCTGAAATATCTATCCCCTTTGTATGTGGCTAATGTCCATTTATTCTTTACATTTCCACTTATATCACTTCCACAGGAAGCTGTTCCTAAATACATGAGGGAATTCAAGTCCCCTTGTTAATTCACATGCATAACTAACTTAATAACTTAATCACCACTGGATTTCATGTCATTAATTTCTGTGACCTCTAGCAATTATAGACTAGCAGTTAGGTTATTCCCACTTACCACGTATGTCCAGCACAGAAGAAGAGTTCTGCTCGGGACAGTCTTGGACAAGTCAGAATGAGTTGGTCACGCTAGAGTGTGCTCAAAATTGTGTTGAAAAATGAAGTTTAAGGATGAAAATCCTTTTGTTCAATATGCTGTGTTTCTTACCAAACCTTAATTATTAAGATCTTAATTAAATTAAATCTATCTATTGACACTTCAAATTTAACAAAATATATTGTTACTAAAGTTAATGGCTTTTGTGTCTCTTTCACAAATTTCCCTAATTGGGGTTTCAGTTTCCTAGCTGGTAGGATTTATTACAAAGCAACTTTTACAGTAAAATTGAGTATTTTTTATGGAAGGCGTTTATACTGCAGTTCTGCCCTTTACTGTATGACTTTGAGGAAAAAACTCAATATGTTCTCTCATCTATAGTTCTAAATTCACAGGATTATGATAGCAATCAGATACAATTATGCATATAAAACACCTGATGTATTGTTTGCCATAGAGTTGCGCCTAGTGCATTTATGTGTCCCACGTTGAAGAGCGAAAAGCATCCGTCCTTTTATGCTGTTCACTTACAAGAGCCTCGGCTTCGCTTGTGTAGAGCAGAGATGTCTCCTCACTGCCCACTGTCAACCTGCAACATCTGTGATTTGCAAAGTAGTCATTACATATCACTTTGCGGAGAATACTTTTTTTGTTCATTCAGACACACGTAAGGCAGTTTTGTGCTTTTTCGTGATGTTATTAGTGGATGTTCAGTGTTCATCTAAGACATTATGAGCAGTATGGGGCAGGAGGCCATGTGCCAGCTACAGAGAGAGCAAGCCCCTCTCTGTTTCAGGGGAAAGCCCCATGCTTTCGATGCCATAAGACTTCAAGAGAAGTTTCTGCAGCAGTATTTATTTGGTTTATGGTAGCTCTCGGATGTATTGCATCTGCTTTGCAGTGAAGGATGTGTGACTCCCTTTTTTTTTTTGGTAACTTGCTGCCTGCCACAAACAACAGGCATATTTGTCCTCCTCAGCTTTGATCTTTTTTTGCCTGATATCTAAATAAAGCCTTTCTTGTGCCTTCAAAGCTAAGAGACTCGTTTGGCTTCCAGTTGCAAAACAGCTCTCCAGCCATCACCAGGGTTCCTTAACCTCACTTCCATTCTAGCTCCTGCAGTTGGAGGGCTGCAGGGAGCCAAGATGAGGCATAATCATTACATAAAAATCAAGTACAGTGAGCAAGAGAGGTAATAGGTACACCTCAGGTTGTTGTGTGCCCAGAGATTCCATTTACCTGATGGTGAGACCTGGGAGTTGACATTTGAGGATAAATAGGAACAGAAGAGGCCGCAGGAAAAATTGACATTCTGAAAAGAATGCATACCATAAGAATAGGAATGCCAGATTCACACAGCCTGGGCTGTGAACAGTTATTAGCTGTGATAAATTCTGCAAGTTGTAAGTCTCAGTTTTCCTATCTATTAATGAAGGGTGATGATAGCACTTATATATCTCATTGTGAGTATTAGAAGAGCTTAGGACACCTCTGGACGTAGAGCAAGGACTCAGTGAATACGACTTTTGGTTATTAATAGTAGTGATATGCATTTTTATCAATATTAGTTAGTGTCCAAATGAAATGGTCTCTCCCATTTCCTCTCTGGGGAAATGGTACTGATTCACGAAGGCCAAGTGAAGATGTCTACTTCTGTGAATGTTTCCGACAGCCTTGTCATCTAGTCAGCGTTGATGCTGGATATTGAGCTATGCAGATAAAAACACAGTCTACTTTAAAGAGTTATTTACTCTCTTCTCTGTCTTCTTAAAGCTCATTATTTATAATTTGATTATAAGACTAATTACCATCTGAAATGAATTAGTTATTTGGTTAACTGCCTAGTACAGGAGGTTTGTAGGCTCCTTGAGGTCACAGCTTTGGTATTACCTAGTACTGCATCTCAGCTCCCGCTACAGATACTTGATCACAAAGAGCAGCAGCATACAGTAACTAAGGGCTCAAGCTACCACTTACTAGCTGTGCAACCCTCAGCATGCTGCACGACCTCTCTGTTCCTCAGTTTCCTCAACTGCAAAATGGGAATATTTGAACCTGATGCTTAAATCAGCTGTGAGAATGAAACATGACAACATATATAAAATACCTGAAACATATCAATTGCCCAGTGTTGATTGTCGATATTATCATAATGTAGACAAGTGACCTGAGTCATAGGATCCTGGTATCTTGTGTCCTTTGACACAGACGGGTTTCTGTTTTATTTTCTATTTTGCACTATACTTTATTTATCGAGCTCATGATATCTATTTAGAGGGAGAGAATGCAAATAGATCTTAAATAAATTAATAAGCAGTGAAGATGGAGGAATTCTCGAATGTGTTTGTGTGTACGTGAAACCAGAGTATATTCATAATTTCTGAATGTCAGGGAGTTCCTCACTACACTTCCTTGAGTTTTATTGGCTGGTTTTACAGTTCTTTGCATTTCCTCTGTTGTAATTCTAGTATTTTAAATCTCTCTCCTCTGAAGTCCTCTTTTATGAAGTGTAATTCTACAAGTGTACGATGCTATTTCAGAGCTCGCTTACAACTTAAAGCAGGGACACAAATAGACTATGTTTTCATCTTACCCCTTCTGTTTTACTTCTCCCAGCAAATTGTCTATATGAGGCTTCCCTGTAAAAATGTTGGTGAGTCATTTTTCCTACTCCTCCCCATGTTTTGCGATTTTATCTCATTAATGTCTCAGTGACATATACCACATATCAGACTGATAAATCTATAGAATCCTGAAAGGTCCCTAAGTTCCTTTAAATACAACGAAGTGACCTATTGTCAATAAATACGAGTTCCTTATACTGGATTTTTTTTTTTTTTTTACATATGAAGATTTAAATAAGGCAAAAATCTTATTCATTTGTTGACTTGTGTATACTTTCTTAACTAAATTAAGGCAGCTGACAGTGGAGAAGATATTAGAAAGAATAGAAAGATATTGAATAGTAGTAAAAGAAAGACATTAGAAAGACATTAACGAGAAAGAAAAAATTTAAATGGTTTTTCTTTTGCTCTCCAAGGCAAAACATGAGCTGAGGTTTTCCATATTTATTTAATAAGTATGTGAGTATGATAATTATTTGTCATTATTCCATATAGCAGTCGTTCTCAGAGTTTTTGCTCAGGACTCTTACATTCTTAAAATAGAAATCGAAAACTCCAAACATCTTTTGTTTTATGAGTGTTATATTTATTGATATTTACTGTACTCAACATTTTATAAAACAGATTTAAAATAGATTATTTTATCAATTTACTTTAAATAATAAATTTATTACATATTAACGTAAATAATGTACTTTTTCAATAAATGTATTCCCAAACAGA
>NW_006439568.1:5995977-6010222 GCF_000325575.1 Pteropus alecto | reverse complement strand
TTTTACATTTTTGCAAATCTCTTTTAATTTCTAGTTTGAGACAAGAGCTGGATTCTCATATCTGCTTCTACATTCAATCTGTTGCAATGTGTTGTTTTAGTTAAAGTACATGAAAACAAATCTGGTCCCACACAGATATGTAGTTGGAAAAGGGAAGAGTATTTTAATAGCCTATTTAGATAATTGTGGATATGATTCTTTGATAGTACATCACAATTCTACAGGTGTTTTTTTAAATGATTAATTGCAATGTACAAACTAAAACCAGAATAATGAACTTTTTATATCTGGTATAGTCTCAAGATAATGAATGTGGAAAAGGCAAATCATGTCTTAGTAATGCTATAAAAATAGTATCGTTATTGTAGATCCCATGAAAGTAGCCCAAAGATATATATGGATGTCTAGACCAAACTTTGAATAACAGTGCCATATACTACCAAAAATTCATATAATCTTATTTTGGGACACAGGAAAACCAGCATTACTGAGAAAATTATGCAAGACTCTATTAGGTAACTTGCCTAACCTTTGCCCAGTTAATTCAGGATAGAACCAAATTTAAATTCAGTCTTCTTTTATCTCCCTTATAGGACATATTTCCTCCCAAAAATGTGGCAGTGAGGAAATACAGAGGCATACGGTATGATTTTTCTCTAGGGACCATAATTCCTGAATGGTAAATTGAGTTTTATAGATACTGAGCATCAAGTTCGGGAAAGACCGTGGTTGGTCTTTTAGCATCGCTATAAAATCTCATTGAGTGAGAAGATCTTCCCCTTCAATGGGGAAAAAATTCCAGGGTAAAATTTAGGGAGAAACGGAAGGACGAAAGTAGAAAGAGTTTTGGAGAGGTCAAAGAATAGATAAT
Organism: Pteropus alecto; assembly: GCF_000325575.1. Lineage (NCBI taxonomy): Eukaryota > Metazoa > Chordata > Mammalia > Chiroptera > Pteropodidae > Pteropus > Pteropus alecto. The sequence continues at coordinate 6,009,351 of NW_006439568.1, read as the reverse complement.
ACAGCCCATAACTACAGCTCCAAAAATCCCAGGGACAGACGAGATTGACTCTTTCTCTCTCATCAAAGTAAGGCTTCCAGTTTCTTCTCCAGGACTCAGAGGAGATGGATGGGGAGGTGACTGAATACCTAACACCTTAATGACTTCTCTTCGTCCTCTTTTCTACTGTGTCCCCATTCTGACTTTCTCTTGTGAGCCAATGAAAGAACAGGGTTCCTTGTGATATTCACCAATGTTTTTGTCACTTTATCACTACCAAATAAAAATAGCCGAACCCGTAGAAGGAGAATAAAGAAAATCAAAAAATAAAAAAGCATTGATGTTAGTGCAGTGCGTTTAATATGGTATCATGATATATGCTTTAACCGGAAGGTGGAAAAGGGAGCTAGCTAGCCTCTAGTGCATACCCAATACAGGCATAGCACCCTGTTCCATGCTAGAGATAAGCAATAAAAAAGTCGGTTATACCATGATTGTCTCATACCTTTTCATAGCAGAAAAACTGGATTCAGCGAGAATGTTAAAGAAAATTTGACTATTCCCATTATTCCTATATGATAACTATTGATTCTTCCAAAATTAGAAAATGCCTTTAACGTTAAGGAATTAAACATTTTACATCTCATGACCTACATTTTATTTCTTTGTTTCTTTTTAAGAAATTATGCAAGGGCAGACAAATAGTTTACAAGACAAATCTAGGGAGGTTTCTATTTTTCATGTTATTTTAGCAAATAACATACCTGTGTTGTTATGTTGGGAATAAAATTATAAGCCTAAAATAAATCCTTAGCATTCAATTTGGTTTCTAAAATTAGATTTGGTTAAAATTTAATTTCACTAAACCAACTGTAAATAGAAACATTTTTATTAAAATGTTTAATAAAACATTTAAATAACATTTAAATGTTATTTAAATGTTATTTAAATAACATTTAAAAAAACATTAAATGTAAGACTTTGATATGCTTGGGGAAGGAGAAAGTCATGTATCGATTTGAGACGCTGAAAATTTACAAGAGCTTTATAATATTTTTCTACAATAACAAAAATAATAATAAGTTGCCATGAACTTTTTTATTATTAAATTTGTTGTCATTTATATAGCAGCATTCCTTAGTAAAAACCTTTTTAAAAATTGTTTAAAAGTGTCACTAGTAACCAGATAATGCTAGTGATCAAATACACTAATCTTTAAGCTGCCCATCGACTAGAAGTTCATCTGCCTCTCCCATGTTTTTCTTCCTAGGCCTAGCATAGTACCTGGGATGTAGTAGTTGCACAATATTTGTTTAATACTTTCAATGAATAAATGTGTAAAAGAGTATTGTCCTTTTTTTTTAATTAATTTTTTAAAAATTTAGAAATTTAGAAATACTGAGCATATTTGGGTCTACCTTGACCCAGATTTTTATTGTCTGGGTGCCACCTGTAAGTCAGGGGTATGAATGGAGTTATTACAGGGTCAAGGAGGAGAGATCAGGGATCAAACTGAGCCAAAAGAGGTCTGTCCAGCAGGTTACTGATAAAAATACAGAGCTAAGAAAGAAAGAAGAAAGCCCTAAGAAGATTGCTAAATTTGGAAGGAAAAGGGCCAAGAGAAAATGACGAAGTGAGATAGTATCTTGAAATAATAGCCTGTGAGGTCAGTGCAATGGGGTTGGGAAATTAATTAATTGAGCAGCGAACAAGATGTGAATCTGTGCACGTCGACCCTGCAATGTGCTCTTCCTTTTGCATGGAAGTGTCTACATCGTCCAAGGAATGGAAGAACTCCCAGTCACACCCATCAAGCCAGACCAAACATCGCAGTCATTCTGTTTAATACTTCGATGGAGCAGAGTATTTCTGAAAGCAGGACACCACCCTCTCCTTGCCTGTGGCATTAGGAAATAAGAATAGTCATTTTTTCAACCATAATCCTTTGTTCCCCACCTTCAATGGATCTATGGAAGCTACTGCTTAGAAGACTCATGAATACTAGACATAGCAGGCCTATTCATTTAAACGCAGAATGTCTTACACCATCTTAGACCTGCCAAACTAGTTTTCTCCTCCATTCGAAGGACAGTCTATTTAATACTATTTTTATTTAAATGCAATCTCTTATCATTTCCTTCACTTACCAAGTCTATAACACCTGGGCTTGAAAAACATGTAAGTCACACCTCCTTCGCAAAAAGACATTTGGCATATAAATAAGGGAACCAATGAATCAATCAATGCATTCATGCATACACGAATGAATGAATGAATGAATGAGTGAATGAATGAATGAAGTCTTTTCAAATTTAGGGCAAGAGGATGAATGAATGAATGAATGAATGAGTGAGTAAATAAATGAATGAATTCTTTTCAAATTTAGGGCAAGAGATGACAAAGGTGACAAGTTATTTCAACATCTGTATTCTTTGCCTATTCATAGAAGACACAGTGCAGTTTCAAGAGTGATTATAGTGACATAAGCGAAAATAAAGTAGAAAAAATGGCAAGCTTTATTATGGCTTATTTGTGAAAGCAAGCTGTGATGACAGAGGGCCTAGATTGGAATACTTGCTCTGCCACTGACAAGTCGTGTGAACTCGTTAAATAGAGCTAACAATAAAGTACTTCACCTTATAAGGTTTGGGGGAAGATTAAGTATCTTAGAGCAGTAGCTGGCACATAGGGTTTGCTAATATGTTAAGCATTATGAGGGCTAAAAGAATATAAGCCTCAGACTTAGTTTTCTAGTAGAAAAGAAGACATTTGGAAAGGTAAGGCATATAGCTCAGTCACAGAGAAAAAGTTAATTAAATATCTGTCTCAAGTACCCAGTGCCGTTCAGTGCTTCTGCCCAGGGTACACTTGTTTGCTCAAACACTGTCTGTTCATTGGCTCCTGAATTAATTTTGAAGATTTCAAGTTTGACAGGGACCAGATCCTCTGGCACATGTCACATGTTCATGCCACCTCAGGGTCTGTGATGCTATTTAATCGTGACTCAATCTCATGCAAAATCATCAACTCTTCTTATTTTCAATGGCTTTTTGGCGCAGTATGCACAGGAAGCCTGGTTAGAGCTGACTTCAGCAAACTGGCACTCACATCGGATATCCAGAAAGAGAAGTGACTGTCTTCCTTTAGTGCCACAACTTTAAAGAACGTGAACCACTAAGTTGGGCTTCAAAATGATTTGCTTTGAAAGAGCTGCGGTTACAGCACCCTCACCTCTAAGACATAGACCGCTGCATTCCAGAACTGCCCCCGAAGCTCATCTCTCCCCTCTAGGATCTGACTTGAGGCTGGAGATGCAGGGGGACTTTTTTGGCGGAGGGCAGAATACTCATGTCGGTCTTGTTTTTTGTCCATAAACCACATTTCTCAACCTATAAAAACACCAGGAAATGTTCTCATTTTAAGGTCTGGAGCATTTCAGCTCTAAATTAGAGGATTGGCATTCCTCTAGTGGATGTCAACACACACACACACCACTAATACAGGCTTTAGGTTAAGACTTTTAAATGACATGTCCCTCTCTCTCCATGTCCTGTGTCTCCCTCCCACCACCCTCCACCCCCTCTTGGCCTTTTATTTGTTTACAAGCCTTGCATTTCAAGCCACTGAAGAACTCAGGTCTTTTTCACTTGAAAAGTGACTTTCCATTCAGGAAGGAAATTTGTAGGAACAAAAAAGGCTTAGCCGAATCCCTACTAAATAGTTTCACGTCCCAGTGATTCAAGAACTTTTAAATGACACGTCCCTCTCTCTCCATGTCCTGTGTCTCCCTCCCACCACCCTCCACCCCCTCTTGGCCTTTTATTTGTTTACAAGCCTTGCATTTCAAGCCACTGAAGAACTCAGGTCTTTTTCACTTGAAAAGTGACTTTCCATTCAGGAAGGAAATTTGTAGGAACAAAAAGGCTTAGCCGAATCCCTACTAAATAGTTTCATGTCCCAGTGATTCAAGAAACTGGCACTCGAGTGATCCCTCGCATTATTCTCTGAATGCCGTGACCTATATGTCAAAGTGAGAGGATGCTTGGGGATGTTTCTTGTCTTTGAACAGCAATGCTCCAGGGACAAAGAGGTTCTTTTACTGGGCAGTAATGACGGCCACGAGGTGGGAGCCATAAACCAGGCAAGCCTGGGCAGTGTGCATGCTGACATTTTTCATTCCTAATATCCCACAAGTATTTCAGTTTCAACAGAGCCTCTGTGCAGATGAAAAGGAACTTTTTTGTTTCTTGATTTTGTTATATTATGTTTGAAAATTCCTACCAGCCTTCCAATTACCCATTTGAAGATAAACTGGCAAAACTATTTTCACCACCTTTACATCCTCCATTTTACAAGCAAAAAGAAACGTTAATATCAGCGTTGTTTCCTCTAGGTAAATGGAATCCACACTTTTTCCTTCCCCAAATTGCCACCCTTTTGCCTGTGGGGCTTCAAAATCGCAGCAGCTATTGTCCAGCCGGGCCTGCCCACAGCTGGTCCACGCTGATATGCAAGTAAGCAGATTAGGTCCCAGACATTAAAATTTTAAAGAATAAAAAATAAAAGGCAAGGCCAATTTTTGTAAACATGAGTGACCTATTCTGAAAGAAAGGAACAAATATTTTGCACAAAGACAGATTGAGGCGTGTGGGAGGCAAAATTGCCAAAGTCGGCAGGGGATGGATGTATGTACTGTAATTGACTTTAAAAAGCATACAGTGCCTTTTTTTAACTGGGAGAAGAGTGTAGGATTATTTCATACCTTCGATAAGTTCACTGCTTATTTTTGTTATTGGTTGCCTGTTTTTTCCATCTAGTGAGAGTCTGCAAGACTTTTGTCCCTTTGCTTTCTCCACTCCCCTTCCCTCCCCACCATCAAGCACTCAACCTGCTTCCTTGGTGGAAAACTTCATTCAGAACCTTCCTCCCTCCCTCCCTCCCTCCCTCCCTTCCTCCCTTCCTACTTCCCTTCTCCCTTTGAACGCCAACAGAAGTGTGCCATGAGTGCTTCCTTCCTTCCTTCCTTCCTTCCTTTTCTTCTCCTCTTCAAACATCTTTTTGAATATGTGCTATGTGACAGGCACTGGGCTCAGTTCAAAGGAACAAGATCACCAAAAGTAATGGCACAGTCCCTTATCATTTCTAGACTGCTTGGGAAGGGATTTAAAATAGATAACTACGTACATAAATACACCAGTGTAACTACTATGAAAGCAAAATCTAGGGAGTTATAGGAGCCCATACTGAAGATCACCTCATCATAGGTGTCTGAGAATGTTCCCTGAGGAATGGCGTTTAAGCGGACACATGAAGGTGAGAAAGTCCAATGAAGTATCACAGAATTTATGATACAGTTTGGTTTAGGATACCATACAAGTGCCAAAGATGAAAAAAATTCTATCGGGGAGAAGAGAAGTTTGGAGCTTTCTAGAGAAGGTTACATTTGCGATGAATATGAAATGATTAAAAGTACCTGAAATTAAAGCAAATTAAATGCACCAGAAAATAATATTGACTTCCATTTAACAGATTTACACTCCTGTACTGTACTTAAGATTTTCTTAACTTTTCTTTCTAATCTAATAGATTTTTCTTGGTTTTCACCAGTTAGTGCCTCTTTCTTTACTTTGTGAATTTAGAGTAAAATGAAGAAGTCACAACCAAAGTCATCTCTCTTTTTAATTTACTTATAATAATTCACAGCAATCCCTACTATGTTTTAAAAGTACCAGAAGAGAATAGTGATAATAATTATCAGTGAGAGTAGAAATATAGGCAAATTTTCTCTTTTTCACTTTGTTCCTATATTTTTCAAATATATATTCTTTTTTTAACCAAAAATTTTTGATTTTCATCTTTAAACTTTTTAGCATTTATGAACAGTGTCATTATCAAGGCTTTTTCTATATTATTCAGGTTAAATGCAGGTTATCTGAAATTCACACTTCTTCAAGGCTAAGGTATTAGATACAGATTTCTAATAGTTGAGGCTTCCTTTACATACCTCTTCTCTGAACTTTGTCCTCTGTTTAGTCAAATCTCTATCTCGGCCTAAAATTTCCACTCCCAGGCCATCTCGAGCTGCCGTTCTGGAGTGATAGTCTTAATTGGGTAATAGCGTCATCTAAGTGACACTGTTATACAGATGGCTTTTCTCCCAGATTATAGTTCTGTCTGTATACAGATTTTTATTTTTGCCTTCATTCGTGTAATTTATATCCATCTTTTTAAAAAACAATTTTAGTTTTTACTTAACTGTAAAATTGAGTATTTGTCATTAAAATTGTTTCTGCTATAAAAATACATATTACATTTTAATTGTAAAAGTGATGAGAAGTTTTCTCAAACTACATTTAAAGCTTTTGTCAGGTGCTATTGCACTGGCTATGCCCTCCAGTACAAAGTGTCACGTTCGAGTAGCAATAACAATTCTTGTCTTACCCACAAGTTCACTGAGAAATTGTTCAAATCTTACTATAAAACGTTTGCTGTATATTTTTCTTACTTAACAGAATGAGTGTGTTGTTACCTTCCATCCTGAGTTTTCTACGAGTTTTTATCATGAGTAGATTATAACTTTTTTGTCAAAATTTTTTACATTGAGATGATTGTATGTTTCCTCTTCTTCTGAATATGGTAAATTGGCTCGATTTATTTTCAAATGTTAAATCACTGTTGCTTTCATGCAACAAACCTAATTGTGTTGTGAAATACAACTCATTTCATACATCTCTTATTATTAGATTTGATTTTCTAATATTTGGTTTGAGTTTTTGCAACTATGTTGACGAGGGAGAGATTAGCCTGTATTTTCATCTCTTGTTACGTTCTCTTAAGAGTCATTGGGAAATGTTTCTTCTTTTTTAAATCATTTGGTACAGGTGTATAAGATTAATGTTATCTCTTCCTTAAATATTTGAAAAAATTTATCACTGAAATCATCTGAAACCATGGATAAGTAAACTGAGCCCTAGACAATAAAATTGTATGCCCAAAGTCACCCAGCAAGTTAATGAGAAAATTAAAACAAGAGCCCAGGCTTCTAGGCTCCCAGTTTAGGGCTGCGCTCATGCTGGTTCTCATTTCAGTATTATTTTTAGTATGCTATTTATAATATTTGGTATTTGTTCTGAAAACAGAAACCATTTTGGGTATCTGGAGTAAAATGCTGTTTAAGCTGTGGTATTAGACTCATTTTTTGTTGATAGTCTGGAGTAGGGAGAGTTAGAAAGATCATTTTCAGGAATTCAGGAAGTCCAAAGATAGCATGGAAGTCACCGCCAACGGTCTCAGTTTCCTGTAATACTGAGGCAGATTCTTAGAAGGAATCGGGAGCCATGAAACAAACCCCATGTTTGCTCTGCCATGGTCTAGTTGATCACTGATAGCTGCTGCCATAGAGTAATGGCTTACTTCTCTTCTGCCGTTCAGATCTTACGTGAGTGCCTCCCATTGGCTCAACTAGTAGAACACGTCTGCCCAAGGAGTCTGATAAATACCATTTCCCAGAATCAAACGCATGAGGAACAAGGAAGAGCTTAAAAGAGTGGTGATATTTCTAATCAACAACATATGGCATAGTATCAGAGTTTGAAATAAATATCATACCCCTTTTTTTCTTAATGTACTTTGCTAATGCCGTTGATGAAAGACAATAAGAAAAAATGGCCTTAGTATATTGTTAACTGTTTAGTAAAAACTGGTTTTCCCTCTGAAATGCTTTTTTTCTTCTACTGACTCTTTCTAAGTTGCAGTTTCAGTGTTTTTTCCGCATAGATCAAGTAGTTGGTGACACGATCAAATCTGTCCTGTGTGCACAGGCACGTGTGTGCGTGCACAGGCTATTTGATCACATCAAATCACATTTTACAAGTATTTACATTGCTTTTAAGTACTTGCAAAATGCAGCTTGAGTTTTTCTATATATTTAATAATTCCCCAAAGGTGGAACCTAATTGTTAATATGGCTATGCAAAGAAATTTAGAAATTTTGACACTTGAAAATTTCCATGAAATAATTTCATTTATGTAGGAAAAACATATATTGCCATGTAACCTGTGTCAATAGAAATCATATGAACAGATATATACGTAAGAGATTACTAAATTTCAGGAGTGAAGAAGCTGGAAAAAGTCATGAACCTTCTTTCAGAGGGAAAATGTGTAGAGCTAAGTATAGATATAAATTTGCTTATGACGTAGGAAAGGCAGATTTCCTAAAATCTAATCAATCATGGACTTCTTTAACCCAAGTTACTAAACCTTGATAACAAATACTGAAAAATGATGACTAAAATAAACTGTAAATAATTTAACATTTTTCTAAATATTTCTGAAAAAAATTTTTGCTTTACTTTTTAAAATAAGTATCTCAATTCTCCATATTTTGTTTATGTATAACAACTGCCTTTGTAAGATAATTTCTCCAACCACATATGCATAATATTGTGCATAATAAGAGTAGTCACAATTTGGAGCTGTGTACTCTGTATTTTCATATTCATTATCTTGTCTAATCTTACGGTGATCTTATTATTTTTCTCTTTGTATAGATGATGGTAGTGAATTTTGAATGGGTTACGTAAGTCATTACTTTACACATCTCATTGGTGTTGGAATGCGGCTCTATTCTTGAGCTGTCTCAACCCAGAGCCCAGGTTCTTGTCTATGAAGTGGACTTTGCCTCCCGGTGAAAAAAGTGGCATGTGTAGAATAAGCTTTAGTAGAAAGAACACAGTTTTTGAAGTCAGATAAACCTTGTTTTGATTACAAATTATGTGTACCTTGAGTTCACAAATCTTTATTTTACTTTTTTATTTTATTTTGTTTTATTTTACTGTATTTATCTTATTTTATTTTATTTTACTTTACTTTATTTTACTATTTTATTTTATTTTATTTTATTTTATTTTATTGTAGTGAGAACACAATGTGAGATCTCTTAACAGATTTTTAAGTGCACAGTACAGTATTGTTAGCTATAGGTATATGTTGTACATCAGTTCTCTAAAACTTATTCATCTTGCTTACCTGAAATTTATGCCCATTGGTTACCAATCAATAATCTCAGAGTCTTAATCTTTCTAAATTCAGACAGAGAAAATAATTTAAAAAATTACAGAACTCAGTGTAACTACAGTCAATTTGAAAATTTAGGATTTAAACAATCCCTTCTCCCCAATTCCTTTTTCAAACATGCTAGAGGGAGATGACACTTGAGGTGAAAGATAATACTGACATTTCTTTATATGGCTTAAAACCACATACATTATAATATCACAATTTCCAAAATGGTGTTCCGTACAACTACAGTTTCTTGAAATAGTTATTGAAACATATTAATATTTCAAGAGGCTAAATAAAAACAGAAAATTCTGTATGTTAACTTTTTGGAGGAACACAATGTATAATTAAAAATTAAACTCATCTCTTAAAGAAACTGCTTTAATGTTTTTAACTCAGGCTTTTTTAAAACTGATTTTATCAAGGATTAAAACTAAATTTTTTAAATAAAAAACACCAGTTAGCATCTTTTCTGTTACTTCTGCAGAAGATATTTTGGTGAAAGGTGTTTTACATACCTCATTTGGGCTATGTGTCTACTTCAGAATAACTAAAATGGCAGTAACCTCATTTTTAAAATAGAAAACTTCAGGAATCTGCTTCATAGATATTTTAAGGGCTAGCTAGGAAAGTTCATTATGAACAGCAGGTCCTCAGAAAAGACATACCCCATTATTGCTGCTTCTGGGTGATTTATAAGCAGTGCTTGGCTGGCTCAAGGAAAAGAATAAGACAGCTTGTGTTTGTGTCCACAGATGTATTTTGGTCACAGAGTCCAATAACCCATCCAGTACTGAATCACAAAAAGATGATTTTGTTTGGTTTTCATCTAAGTCTCTTGAGTTGCTATGATATTTTCTAGAAAATAATAAGAATTTTACTCTTAGAGATAGCTTTAGCCCCTTGTAAATCTTAAAAAAAAAAAAAACCACAAAAACCAAAAAACTAGATTATATTTTAATGCAAAATGTTGTTGGCATAGATATTTTGTATTTTGTAATTCTTGTTCTATTATTTTGACTTAACTGTGATTTCCTATAAAAAATATAATTTATATATTGCATTTAGGTATTTTATAATATTTTTTCTAGGCAATTCTTAAATTTCTTTTATTTTTATCTTTTTATGTTTTCCAAGCATTGCTAGTTTATGAGAGTGGCCATAACAAAGCACCACAAAGGAGATGGCTTAAGCATCAGAAATGTATTGTCTTACTGTGGAGGCCGGAAGTCTGAGATGAAGAAGCCCGTAGGGCCATGCTTCCTCTGAAGGTGCTAAGAAAAGGGTCTGCTCCAGGCCTCTTTTCTGGCTTCTGGAAGTTCCTTGGCTTGTGGCAACATAAGTTCAATCTTCACATGACAGTCTCCCATGCGCATGTCTGTCTCTGCATCCATTTTTCCCCTTTTTGTAAAGATATCTGTCATATTGCATTAGGGCCCACCCAAAAGGCCTCATTTTAACTTGATTATCTGTATAAAGACCCTTTCTTCAAATAAGGTCACATTCTGAGCTACTGGAAGTTAATTTTTTTTTTTTTAGAAATAGATATTTCAAGGCCTATATCACTTTAACAGCTTCACCTTTCTTGCCAAGAAACTCACGGTTAAGCTAATTAATTTGTTTAATCATGCATGAAATGTTTATGGAGCACCTCATGTATTCTAGGTGCCAGAATAAGTGTTGAAAATGGGGAGCAGAATCAGACTTTTTCTGCCCTCACACAGACTATAATCTAATTTTAATACAGATATGACTCATTATAGCAGACATAAATATGAAATGACAACTTTAATAAGAATGGGTACAGGGTGCTTTGTAAATTTATAATTGGGTAATTTGATTTATTCAGAGAGATCCACAAAACTTCCCAAAGGAAAGTTATAACTTAACTACTGAGTTAAGACCCCCAAAATGCAAAGTTTATTAGATGAAGATGAGACAAAGAACATTTCAGATTGTGCAGAGAGCATGGGCAAAGGCCCTGTGATGAGAAGGAGCATAGTCCAGGGTGTTTATAGTTGAGACAGAGGAATCTTGGTACAGATGAGATTGGAGAAACATGTAGAGAACAAATTATGCATAGCTATGTTAGCCATATTAAGAATTGTATCCTTTATTATCCAAACAATGGGAAACCATTGAAATATTTTACGCATGAACAGATTTGCATGCGGAAAAGATTATTCTAGCTGCAATGTGGACAATATACTAGAAAGACATGAGTAAATGTCAGTGAAATGTTGCCAAGAGAAATAATGATAGCTTGTATCAGCATGTTGGTGTTACAGGTGGAGAGAAGTGTAAAGACTTAAGATACATTTAGGATGTAAAATCAAAATTTCCACTTGATAATGGAAATGGAAATGCATTTGGGCACTGAAAGAGAAGAAGCTGTCAAGGGCGATTTAAATAAATCTTTTAGTCTTGTCTTTCGAGAAAATAGGAGGATGTAAGAGGTCTGAACTGGTTTGGGGGTGAAGACTTCTTGCTAAATTAAGAGGTTGTAGCTACAGTGTGCACATGGCTAGAGAGCAAGGTATGTGGTTCATAAAAGAGCATGAGTGTTAGAGATAAAAACAAAAGACTTGGGCTTACATTTTTTTTTTTTAAATTCAAGATGGCATTGCTGATTTCATGAGATTTTTATAACTAATGGGAAAAATGTTTTTAAAGGCTACTTATAGAAGCCTGTGATCTGATTTTGTAGAGAAAGTGAAGAATGAGTAATAGAATGTTTACGCTGCCAAAGTCAAGATGAATGCAGAAACTCCCTCACCATACTTAAGGAAGAAAGTCAATTTCTACAATTTCTATAGATGATTGTTGTTATCTTTTGATCCAGGGTTAAAGCACCCAAACAACAGAAATTCAGAACTGAAAAGGGGACCAGATAGTCAACTCCTTATACATTGGAATGAAGGTTGTGGTAAGGAAGTATTAACAGTCAGAAGTCTTATGCTCAGGTTTAATAACTTGCTCAAAGTTGCATAACTAGGAAATTCTGAGATAGAATTCTAATGCAGGTTTGTTTTTTTCCCCCTACTTCTTCATCCTTAGCGTCTAGTTTGGAATCTTGGTTAGTGAACTTAAGCAATTTATCTTTTCAATGATTTTATCTGTAATATTTGGAAAATAACCTCAGGATTTTGATGGGTATCAAATGAGACAATTAAGCGAATCCTTTTTAAGTTCAGAGGTATAGTCAGATATTAGGCATCATTGTTTTTGCTATTGTTATCAATTTCACATTGCTGATCATCTACCCTTAAACATATTTATAGTAATACAATCTTCAGAGTAACAATTGTATATCAGTAAATGGATGTATTACTCTAGTCAGTCTCCCATTTGTTCAAGAAACAGATCTTAAGAATCATCCTGATTCTTTGCTTCATATCTCATATGGAATCTTTCAGCAATCTTGTCAACAGTACTTCCAGAATACATCCTAATTCCATCTTCTTCCACTTAACATTCTTACCAATCTAGTGTCAGCCACCGCCATGTCTTATCCAGATTACTGTACTAGCGTCACATTTGGTCTCTTCTCTTTTCCTCAGCTATCTAAGCTTTAGTCACACTACCTTTCTTACTGTTTCTCTAACATATTAAGCATCTTTCATTGCACGCAGACCTAAGCATAGCTGACATATTGCCTTTCAGGCAGACCCACCCCTAACATTTGTTGGGCTTAGGATAAGAGAATAAGTGGAAATCACAGACTTCATGTCTAAATGACCAGCTAACAAGCTAAAAAGAATGTGTGTTATATCATGTTATATCCTCCAAATATGTCCTTACAACAAAGAAATTAAATTGCATATATGTAAAGCTGGAGGGTTTATGTGATTGCAGGTGGGCAAAATATCAGATAATTGAATCTAATGTAAGTATTATTTCACATGTCTCAGTGTTCTGGTTGAAAGACTGGTGATGTTTAGATGAGTAATAGAATAAAAGCATACATAGTTTATAAACTATTATATGATAATTTCATGAATTTAATTTTCTTGCCTTCACTTTAGCAATGTTGTTTATTGTATTGTAATCAATATGTTTTGTACAATTTGGAATGTATTCACAATAATGATCAAAAGGATCAAAAATAAAATTTAATAGACTGGAAGTATTCTACATTTGAATATATTTGAAATACATATTTGCATATATTTTTGTCAAAAATTATAAATTTAAATATAAAAATCAATTATATTGTTATGTTTTCAAAAAGTTATTTTTAACTTTAAAATTATCTATTAAAATTAGAAAAGACATAAGGCAAATAACTAATGACTCAATTAAAATAAAAATTATATAACATTTAAATACATT
>NW_006439568.1:5955049-5995825 GCF_000325575.1 Pteropus alecto | reverse complement strand
AATTTACATCTTTAAATAAGTATTAAATTTATATATTTAAATATTAATAACAATAAAATATGACTTTTTTAATGCTAGAGTTCAAAAACTCTCTAGATCTCAATGTAAAAAAATTGGTATAAGACTTCATGTTTTAGTTACATCTAGATCTACTATAGATAGATATAGATATAAACACATATATGTATATGTATATACATAAATATGCACATATAACATGTATATATGTGTGTGTGTGTATACATATACATAAATATATAACATATATGTTTATTGCAGATACGATCTTGACTTGCAAATACCTCCAGAAATAAAATTAGAAGACAAATGACAAGAAAATGGACCTATGGTAGTATCAGGAAATAATTCTTTCTATGCAAGAATTTATGCATTCGTTTTAACTGAGAAAAATGTGTCCTTTTTTCAACTTAAGCCATTTGGCTCCTCAGACCCTCTATGGACACAAAAGTGTTCACTTCTGAAATCAGCAGTGGAGAGTGCTAAACCTTTACTGTCTTTTCTTGAGAACATAACGCAAAGGGAGGTGAAGAAGACTTTTCCTGGGACCTGAATGCCATGAGTCATGAGGGTAGGTGTTTAAGGTTAAAGTCAATACCATACCTGCAATGATGGATGCGAAGCGACTAACGCACCTGGGTTTTTTGTAACGTGTGTGTGTGTGTGTGTGTTGTGATACATGGGTCCGTTAAAGCACAGAGCCAAGATCTAAATTACTATAGTCAAACCATAGTACCTCCCTGACTTTCAATATGACTACAACAGCTTCTCTCACTATCTGTCTCTTCCTATCACCCACTTTTCTATATAGTACTTCTCAGTGTCCGAAATTACCTTACAGTTTTCTCATTTTATAATCTGACTCCTTTCAATGAAATGTGAGAGTAGTGAGGAAGAGTTTTTTTTATTGTAGCTCACCAAAGTAACTTTGATGATAAACTAGAGCTTGGCACATAGTAGGCTCTCAATAAATATTTATCGAATGAAGACATAAACTATATATTTAACTCTGCTAATTGGACATTAGACTGTGCCTCTAAAATGAATCATTTTTTTCGCTTAAATATGCTCTTCCCTTTTTCCCAGTTTTGAAATGTCATTTCTCACAAATATAGCCTTTTATTCTTGTGAAATTGATGTGAGAGTGAAATATGAAACAAGCCATTGTTCCTAGAAATAAGGGGATGTGAAATTGTCAAAATATGCTATGGAGGGCATTGTGCAACACTTTTCTTCCTGATACATAGATTACAAAATTTTACTCATTAAAATTAATTTTGAAAATTAAAGTTGAAATTGTTCTTTATAAGTTCAAATCAGTAAAATTTTAAAATGAATGTTTTTGCTTTATTCTTCAAAAGTAAAACTCTTATTCCTCAAAATATTAATTTTGTTTCCCTAAGACATCACAAAATTCTTAGAACAGTACGATGAATTTCATTCAGTGAGACCACAGATTCAAAAGCTGTGATCATTTGAACAAAAATGTGTCAGAATTTACCTTCATATTTATCTATGAAAGAGGAGTTTGCCAAGCTATAATACTGTCAAGATTCTTTCAAACAGGAGGTTTTGGAAAACAACTGATATCACACACTTAATAGCGACTTGTACAGTGAGCTAATATTCTTACTTCCATGATTCTTATCTATTTCCAGTACAAATCTGTTCAGGCCACATCTGGAAAATTTAGTCATTAGTCTCTGTTATTGTTACTGTCTGAGAGTAATAACAAATTCTTAAGTCAGAAAGTCTTGTCATACAATCTAAGCCATAAATTCAACTTTGCCCCTCCACACACACACACAGAGTGGGTTTTTTTCTTTGTGAAAAATGATTGTTTATCTCCTTAGAAAATTTTATATTACAAGAGAAAATGTGTTATTTCCAGAAATCATGAGAGTTCAGCTTTTGGGGAGTACTCTCTCAGCTTTTTTAGTAATTAGATAAATAGAAAAGACATAATTAAAAGAAGAGCTTTAATGTTTTAAAAGGCCACAGACATAATACACTCACACAAATATATACAGAAATAGACACATACATGCAGAATTACTTTTTTATCAAATTATCTAATAATAATTTTCGCAAAAGTTATGGCCATGTTTCTCAAGAATAGACCCATAACTAAAACAAAAAAATTAAAAATTAACTAAGATCCTGGTATATAGTGTACCTGACTAAAATTATAATATAAACGAACACATGCCTATGCTAAATATTTAAGCCAACAGCTAAACATAATTTGCTGAAAGCTGGATTTGAAATATCAGGGAGAACTCTCTTACATTTTTGTTCTCGATGTTTATGAAGTGATATCATGCCACCCATTTCCATCTCCTTTAGTTTTATACCTACTACCCCCAATGCATATATAAACCCAAACTTAGAGAAAATTCAAGAATATAAGTTATTTACAACTTTTATTTTCTTGGCCCACCAGAGGCGAAGTGTCACCAAGAGACTGAATTTGATCTTATTTTTATATATTTCCCTTTAGAGCTGTCCGATTAGTCATATATTAAGAACATTGTGTGACAAATATTATGCTAAGTGCTATTATGCTAAATTTAAAAATTATGCATATATTATGCTAAAGAAACAAAAGTGACATCTTTCCTGATTTTAAGGAGCTCGCACTATAGTGGGCTTTAAAAATATATAAATAAATACTTAGCATAGTAGTAACATATATACATATATATGTATGAAAATGGCTTTTCTACTTTGCTTAAATGTGTTCACAAACTTTAGTTGTTTAGATACCATCTTGCTGATATTTGCTCTTTTTGAATATATGAACTATTATGTATTTATTACTTTTCCATAGATTTAGCCATCATTTTCCCCTAATTCTTGAAAAAGGAGCATTTTATAACACCTGTTTATGAAAATCTGTATCTTTTGCCACAAAGGAAAGTAACCTTAAAAATAAATGCCACAAGAACAGTATTGAAAAGTACTGGCTAAATGTTGTCACCAGCCAAGTCTTGGGGTCTGAGACCTGCTCTCTCTAGGTTAGAAAAAGGAGGTTATCAATGTCAAAGAAGGGTTGAAGACTTCTGTCATCACACTGGATGTCCCGACTTGATCTAGAGTTTGAAAGGAAGGAATCATTTTCTCACTATGTAATTTAATATTATTTTTCTTTTCTGTTTTTTTGTCTCTATTTTCCCCACCCCCCCCATCTTCTTATTGGTTTCTCAAACATTTTCTAGAATTTCATTTTGATTTGTCCGTAGTGTTTTTGAGTGCATATTTTACACTCAAAGTAGTATAACTTTTGAGTGGTTGTACTGGATATTCTGTTATGTTAATTACATTAATAGCTGATCACAGTCTGTGCCTTCATTTCATCGCTTTCTGTAAACTATAGAAGTCTTACTTCCCCTTACTTCCCTGTACTCTCCTGCATTCATAAAAATAATTTTCTTAAGTGTATTTTCTACATACATTTAGAATCACATCAGACAGTATTATAATGTTTGCTTCAACTGGCATAATTTAGAAAACATAACTTAGAAAAAATTCAAGGATAGAAGCAAAGTCTATTGTATTTACGATATTTTTGTTTACTGTTTCTTTCTTTCCTCCAACGGTTTTTTAATTTTTTTCATACCTTCCTTTCATTATTCTTTTTGGACAAGTCTACTGGTGACAAATTCAATTAGTTTTTCTTCATCTGAGAATATCTTGATTTTCCATTCATTCCTGAAGGACGTTTTCACTGGATCTAAGATTTTTTTCATCACTTGAAAAATTTGTACTCTTTCTTTCCAGCCTCCATGTTTTCTGATGAGAAACTGACTGTCATTCTAATTATTTTATCCTATATAAAAGGTACCACTTTCTTCTGACTGCAATCAAGATTTTTCTGTCTTTAGTTTTCAGAAGCATAATGTGTGTAAGCATGGATTTCTTTGATTTTTATCCTGTATGGAGTTTGCTTCTTAAGTCTGTAGATTTATGTATCTTGCCAAATTGGGGAAATTTTCAGGCATTATTTCATTGAGTACTTTTTCAGCTGTTCACCCTCTCTTTTCCTTTTTTTCCAAAGACATGAATGTTATGTATCTTTTGTTATAGTCCATGGGTCCCTGAGGTTCTGTTCATTTTCTTTTCAGTCTATTTTCTTTCCATGATTTAGATTGGGTAATTTCTGTTCTGTTTTCCAGTTCCCCAGTTCTTTCCTCTGTTTCTTCTATTTTGTTGTTGAACCCAGACGCTGATATTTGTATTTTAGTTATTGAATATTTTAGTTCTAATATTTCCCTTTGGTTCTTCTTTAATCGGCTTCTTTGCTGAGGATTACATTTTTTTTTAATTGTCTCAAGCATGTTTATAATTGCTTGTTGAAGCATTTTTATAATGGCTGTTTAAACTCTTTGTCACATAATTTTAACATCTGTGTCATTTCTAAGTTGGCACTATTGTCTTTTTTTTTTTTTTCCATTCAACTTGAGGTCCTCCTGGTTCTTAGTATGCTAATTTTTAATTGAAATCTGGAAATTTTTATATTATATTATGAGACTCTGGATCTCATTTAAACCTGTTTTACCTGGCACTTTCTGATATTGTCCCAGCTATGGAAAGGGGGGTGCCACATTATTACTTCCAGGTGGAGACAGAAATCCAGATTCCTCACCCAGCCTCACACAGGAGGAGGAGAATTACTCATTACTGCTGGTTGGGGATTTGAATTTCTGTTACTCATATGGCCTCCATTGACACCACAGCAGTGGGTGTCTCATTACCACTGGGTGTTAGTGACAGTCACGACTCTTTCCTAGGCTTCATTTGACACCATCTCCATGGCTATGTGGAGGGGTCCCTCCAGACTGAGAGGTGAGGGTGGAAGTTCAGTTTCCCCACGAGTCCTGACTGATACTCCCTTCTCAGCCTTCTCTGAAGCCACCAGGAGGAGGCGTTGAGATGCCTTATTACATCCACACAAGACTAGAAGTCTAAGTTCTCCATTCTGCCATTGCTGCTGTAGGCGGAAGTACATCCAGAGTTTTTTCTATGGTATTTGGCTGGAGTTGAGTGGCTATTGTCTAAATGTTCTCTGTCTTGCTAAAGCTGTCTCTTTCCACGTTCTTTGACTAAAGAGAGAAAACCTTTGTCAAGGCTTCTTTTCTCTCCATAACCCTTCATAGGTTACCAGTTGTCTTAATGTGCTCTAGGTGGTGTAAAAGAATAGATTCAGTGCCTTATAAACAACATACATTTATTTATCACAATTCTAGAGACTGGAACATCCAAGGTCAAGATGTTGGCAGGTAAGAATCTGATGAGAGCCTGCTTCCTGGTTCATAGATGGCTGTCTTCTGTCTGTCCTCACATGGCGGAAGGGGCAAGGGATCTCTCTGGATTCTCTTTGATAAGGGTCCTAATCCCATTCATGAGGGCTCTAACTTCATGACCTGATCATCTCCCAAAGCCCCCACCTCCTAAATCATCACATTGGGGGGTAAGATTTCAGTATACGAACTTTGGGAGGACACAGACATTCAGTTTATAATACCAGGTTCTTTGGGTCCAAGTGTTGGATACATGAGGCAAATATAAAACCCAGGGAACTCACCATCATGTCAGAGCCCTAGGCACGTTGTCATCTTCTCTCCACCTTTCAGAATCTTCTTGTGTTTGTGTTTATATAATGTCCAGGAATTTTAGTTGTATTTTGTAACATGAATAGGAAACGTACATCTACTCCACCTTCCTAGGCAGAAGTCCAATTCAATATTATTGAATACCCTGTTATATACCATCTAAAATTATTTTAAATACCACTAGTACATGCATTTCTGATTTGAACATATTTGCCTAAACTCTTTAATATTATTTATTCTCACCCATCACACCTTTTAAAGGAGTATAGCAGTAGGACCTACTTTAACTGAACTGATTTTCTAAGCCTGTAGAATAGCATTGTGAAATGTATACTGCATTTAGTGCCAGAGAACCTGGTTTTTTTGTTTCGTTTCTACCATTTACTAGGGTGTCTAGAAGAATTCATTTAACTACCCTATGAATTAAATTCTTCTTCTGTGAAGTGGTAGTATAAATATCTCCTTCCCTGTAGATTTTTTGTGATATTGAAGTGTGAGAACATATATAGAGACATAATGTCCTAGGAACATAATAGGTGCTTAGTAAATGTTTATGGAATCTGATGTCTTCAGAGTGCACTACTTAGCTGGCACTTTCCCCTTGAATAAATGAGATTACTTTTACTATAATTTCTGGAAAGAAAGGTAAGATGGTCTAAGTCGGAGTGGGGATAGGCTAGAAAGTAGAACTGAAAATGTTAAATAATTTTTGTGGCTAGCTGCATCAGCAAAAAAAAAAATGGAGATAACCTCACTCTACCAGTTCTAGCAGTCATATTAAACTGATAAGCTGTGAAAATACAGTCTTGGTGGCTTAAAACATCAAAGATTTATTTTTCACTCACTTATTTTTTGCCGTATATCAGGAAGACTCCCTAAGGAAACTGTTTCTCATGGGCTGGCTTAGGTTTATACCTCCATTTCAACACCAGCTACCACACATTGCCACACATTGCTATATGCTCAAAACTAACTCACATCACATATACTTAAATTTCATTGGTCAAAAAAAGTCACATGACCTGATCTCAAGAGGCATGGAATTGCAGTCTTTTTCTGTGAATAAAAGGGGAGGAGAATCATACATATTGGTGAGCATCATCAATGCCTATCACAGTAACCTTCCTTGCTGTACCATTGAGGGATAAAAATAAATAATGTGTATATAGCACTATATGGCAGATACCATAGCTCACTCCTCTTTTTCTTGTTAACAAGAAGTAGGATTTATTCAGGTATAGAATGGGTATATACTTTAGGAGAGACAAGAATTCTCTTTTGCTCCTGGAGTTAGATCTTGATTAATCTTCCAATCATAGTAATTATTTCCCCTGGCTAGTGAGTAATGAGGGACTTCTGCAGATTTCTAGAAAACATTCGTTGCCTTTAAAAATGAATATGTAAACAAAATATGCACTCTTCTTTCCTTTTTCCTTTCTTAGTTATGATGACCTGAAACTAGGAGTTGTGGCATTCACTTTGTGATCATGTGTGGGCTAGCCTAGGGCAAAGTCTGTGGTGCTGAGAATGGCAAATCAGAGAGATGTTAGGAACCTCAGTCCTTGATGACACTGTTGAATCACTGAGTTAATTGACACTATATAGTGACCATGTTACTACAAAAGATCACAATTTCTTCAGTGTTTGTGTAACTTTTGGCTATGTCTTCTCTTATTTGGACAGAGTTTGGGAGCATCTCAAATTATTATGCATATATAAAAATTATAAAACTATTGAATATATATGATATATATACATATACAATATCAAAAAGTTTTAGAAATAATATATGGAGGTATGTTGTTTCCTCAATCTTGTTTCAAATGATAAGAAGGAAATTGTAGCATAACCTCATCTCCTCATTTTTATGACTGCAGTAATTTCCTGTCCCCAGAGCTAAACACTTTCATGAAAATTGATGGTATTTAGTAAAGGAAAAGTCCACTGATAGGTCTGCTGTTATGGAGTGTGCAAATCCAGAGAAATCCTATCACAGAGGTCTGCCGTTGACTGATTAGCAAGTCGTAACATCATTGTGTAAAATAAAGGAGTAAGTTGTTTTATGCAGATCCCCAAGGCCTAAATCTTCTGGCACCACTAACTGCTAGTGTTCCTCCCTCAAACATTAGTTTTAACCTTCGGAAGGTTGCTAACTCACACTGGGTGAGCACTGACGTACAACTGGAATGGTGTGTGAGGTCAGTAATGCACTTTTAATCATTTTGGAATTTAACTTCAAAGCTAAAGCCTCAATTAAAGGTAACTAAAGCATGATTTAAATTATCTTTCCTTATACTCCCCTAATAGAAGTAGAATCATTTTTATGTCAGGGTCTTTAAAAATCCACTCAGAGAAGTGCTGATCAATTCTTTAGTTATTTATCAGACATTTTGGGGGGCAGAATTCTCAGTACTTTAAGCAGACAGAATCAAGAGACCTGTCCTAGTCTTCAGGGAAGTCACAAACAGCCCACCAGAAAATGTAGAGAATGATACGAAAAGAGAAATGACAAGTGTCTCAGGAGTAGAGTAAATAAGAGAAAAGGACGTGTCTAACCTAGGGGCAATTTACATAGGCAAATTAAGAATTGTGCAGGAAGTGACCTTGAAATGGTTCATGAAGAAATGACTGAATTTAAACATAAGGAGTTACAGACATAGAGAATTTTAGCTTCACAACACAATTAAAAACAAAGGATTATGTTTGAATCGACATAGATTTTGCAACCTGGCTTTGCTCTTAGTAACTGGACTTTAGAAAATGAGTTAATCACTTTGAGTCTGTTTCTTCACCTTTAAAATAGGTATAATAATATTCATCATAGGATGAATATTAGAAGGACTTATTAGAAGAATTAAATTCTATGACCCATGTAAAGGTACAAGTGTCTGATTTAGTTTTTGTCTGCACTATATTAACTATTATTATTATGAGTTGCATTCAAGTTTTTCTGAAGAGGTGACATTTGAGATGGGTTACTGAAGGAATTGTAACAAATGAAAATGTGGTGAGGGACATTATGGGTGACTAAGCAACATATTTGAAGACCCAAAAAATTCAAAACACAGGAACCAGGGAGTGGTCTTTTGGAAAAGAGCATAAAATGAAGGAGAAATGGAAAAAATGGAAAGCAAAGCATAAAATGCAGGTGTGACTCCAAGATGGGATCTGGGAGTACCAAAGTTTCAATCAGGATGTCAAGATATCACATTGGTCAGCTGGTTGTATTAGCATCCTAGAACCATATGGAAAGAAAGACTAAACAGTCTAACGGTGAGACACAGGAGAATAGCTATAGTTGTTCCGCATCACTGGAGCAACCTTCTCACTATGAACTTATTTTCTAAGGATTGCCAATATAGAAGAAAATTCAGAGCTCTGTGGTCACAAACATCTGAGTGTATTTAAGAGAACTTTGTGAACATGAGAGGTTGTGTTTTAAGCGCTGTACTGCAAATGTATGACACACATGCTGAGACTTCCTTATCCACCCACCGCCTCGAGATCCACCCAAGGACACGGAGACAACATCACTAAGTGTTCCTTACAGGTTGGGTCTTTCTGAACTTCATTATAGACTTAATATACTACACAGCTTCCAAGACAGCCACTAGTATTTAGTTGGAGTTGAAACCAAGTTATATCTTTGTTTTGGTCTCTTGCTGGATTGTTAGACCTTGAATATACTAAGAAATGGCAAAATTAAAATATTTGAGTTGTGATACTGAAGACTAGGCAGAGATATGTGGCAGAAGGATAATTCAGAGGGAATTGAAGTTTGACTTGATTCACCGTTGCTGGCTTTGAAGATGGCGATAAGGGGCCATGAGCCAAAGTACGCAGGTAGCTTCTAGAAGATGGGAATGACCCTCAAACGACAATCAGCAAAGAATTGGAACCTTAGTCCCACAACTATGTGAAACAATTCTTCAAACAACATGAATTAGTTTAGAAGTGGATTTATTCACAGAACTTCCAGAAAGGAGTACAGCTCTGCCAAAACCTTGACTTCAGCCTCATGAGACTCTAAGTAAAGAACTGGTTGGTGCTCACTTCGGCAGCGCACATAATAAAATTGGAACAATGCAGAGAAGATTAGCATGGCCCCTGTGCAAGCATGACACACAAATCCGTAAAGCATATTGTTTCTAAAACAAACAATAAAGATTCTTTTATTTCTTAAAAAAAAAAAACAAAAAAAACAAAACCAGACCTATGTTATGCCTAGAATTTCACCTTCAGAAATTGAGATAATAAATTAGCATCATTGTAAGCCTGTAAGTGTGTGGTAATTTGTTCCAGCAGCCATAGAAAACTAATGTACAATTCATTGAAACTCTAGAAAATTTGTCCTAACTACCGAGTACAATGAGAAACATCCCAGTCCAGTACCCTCACACTACAGCGGTCAAGGGAGCACTCACCGAACATTTGGAAAATATGGGTCTCCTCCCGTACAAAGTACAGATTGATGTATATGAACGTTAGATGGGGCCATAAGAGTCTTTCCTGTAACTGAAGCTTCATGACAGCTGCAATTTCTTGGTATAAAATTCCCCGTGTCAGCTCTGAAGGAATGGGAAGCAGGAAACAAAGGAAGTAGAAAACCTAATTAGTAAGATTAATTGTGATAAAATCCACAGCTAATTTTCTGCTCTTAGTAGCTACGGATGATAAAGATACAGTGCGTGGAACCACAGATAAATCCCCACATTCATGAGAATTCTATAACAGGTGTTGCCCAGCCTGGGGATACAAGAGCATGGAGGATGGGGTAGGGTAGGAAGAGCTAAGAATAATAAGCCTGTGGCTCATTTCCACTGGCTGGATGGCTAGGTTGCGAGAACTCCAGCTGGCTTCCTCCTCTTGCCGCTTCCCACATTTTCAGCACTTTCTGCTCGTGCTAGATCACTGAGGGATAGAGACCAATAGACTTCCCCTTGAAGCTGATGTCAGATGCAGCAGTGCATGCACACATGTCCTGGCCTGTGCTCTTTCATTATCAACGGTCATCACATTTATTGAACATTTGCAACATGCCAGGCACTTGGTTAGCATCATCTCATTCCGTGCTCACAATAACGCCCCGTGAGATAAGTGGTAGTATTACTCCATTTTACAGATGAAGAAACTGAAGTTTTCAGAGGTTACTTGCTCCCGCCCTAGAAGTCTGACTTCAGAGTCCATATTCTTTATCTCATACCATATTTTCTCCTTGCACAGATGTGCCAAATACTCTAAAGTGACATCCAAGGACTCTTCTGCTTTTGACCCGAGCCTGAGTACCAAGTGGAGAAAGTGCCACAACCTCGAGGAGGTGAACGGCCCTTAAGCTCCTGAGCCGTGCTGAGTCACAGCCCCTGGCACATGCTTCGTCTGTACCAGCGGGAGGGCCATGAGCACACATTCGGTTCCCAGAATCCCAGGGATCCAGCTGGCAGTCCTCTACTCCGACCTGGGGCCCTATCCTGACATCTCTCCTGCCTCCTGCCCAGCCTCCTTCCCTTTCTCTCAGAGGGAGGGTCTCGCTTTCTTTGCGGTGTTGCTTTTGGACGCTGCCCATAGGAGGACTCTTGGCTCCATGCACCTTCCCCCTGCTGCTGCTTCGCACAGACTGGTCCAGCTCCTCGGAACCAGAGCTCCGTTCCATGTCTTACGTTCCCGGCTCATAGCTTGTTGGGAAGACAGTGTGAACAGCTCTTGAACCTGCCAAACATTCTCTCCACCATCCCACAGCCTCCCAATACATGATACTGCTCCCCAACCTGAAACCTCAGATGATATTAATTTACTCTCAGTTGGATCCTACAGCAAATACTCTTGTTTGAAAACCAGCTCGCTCAACCACTTCTCCCACTTCAGGGGTGTCTCTGGAAATGTGTTCACTGATGTTTCATCTGCCTCAGCCACCTGGGTTTCTCTGCCTTGCTCACACTTCCCTCGCCCGTATGGAGCATTTTATTTTCTACGACCACAGCGCATGCTCCGGCTAGAATGTCACTGCGCTCCGCCCACACTACAGCCCTTCTTTTTTAGCCCAATCTGGGACTTTAAAACAATCATTTCTTTAAAAAGTAATAGACACACATGGTAAAAAGTAAAAACAGGACAAAAGGAGTTTTGATGAATGACGTTCTTCCCACTCTAGTTGGCCAAAGAAGCACCATTAACTCTTCTTGCTCTGGCCGTTTAGAAATTTTCTCTGCAGATATGCAGGCGTAGGCACACACACGTGTGTGGGCATGTGTGTGTGATACGTGTGTACACATATTACACATGTACCCTTCGATTTTAAATAAAGCATATTATATACAATATACAATATTTTATGGTTTTTTCCTTGTATTGAGATATTAACTTATCAGCATATACAGAAACACCACCTTGTTTTTTTAACAGCTACACGATAAGCATTATTTACCTAGTGGTACCTTAGTTTTTCCAAACAATCCCATTTTAACAGACATTTTAGTTGTTTCCTGTTTTGTTACTATAGCATTAGTATAATGAATATAGATGTATATATGTGTGCATATATACATATAATGTCTCTAGTCTTCCAATTCTCACTTTTCTTTATATTATTATAAATGTATCTAATTGTATTTATGTCTTAATTTACTTATTCATACTCTGTTTTCCCCCACTAACCTATAATCTCTTTAAAGATGGGAACTTTATTTTTATTGCTGTATCTCTGCCACCTAAAATAGTGTCTGGAACATAGATTATTTCGTAATTTTTGAATAAATGAATCAGTGAAGAGACATTTTCTTGCACATTTAGAGTACATTTGTGGGATAAAGTCCTCAAAGTAGAGCTGCGAATTTAAAACATTTACTGGTATTGCCAACTGTTCCTTAAAGTAGATTTACCAATATATTGTTCACCAAGATTATTTGATAGGCTTCTCCAACCATATTGGCTGTTCTGTACCTAACATAGTAAGTTCAGAGCCCTTTTTCTCAGCCTACAGCTGAATCTCTTAAGTCTAGGGTCTTTCAGCCATGCGGACACCCCAGATTGAACTTCAAATCCCTATTTAACTTCCTCCATACATGCCCTTGGCCTTCCCTTGGGCCTATGGTTTCACATTAGTGACACAGTCACTGTCAGGACTACAGAGTCAGGGAAGATGACCACATAGGCTAGGAAACAGGTTCTGGCTTTTGGGGCAGGGAACCCTAGGGTCCCTCATTCTTGAAGCATTATATAAAGGGATATATACCTGAGGCAGGGTGCGGGGGGGATGTGAAGAAAGACTGTGTCTGGGTGGGCATATCAAACTGGGTATGCAAGAGTGGTCCTGCCTCCCCAAGCCTAATTTCAATACTGCTAATATTGGAAAATACTGATATTTTAGACTGTTTGTTTAACAAGAGTGAGGCTGGGCATTTTTCATATGTTTGTCTTTCTTTTTAAAGAAATCGCTTAAACATGCCTCCTTTTCTCACGGTTCCTAATAAGAAATGAAACAGAAATATCCACAGGAACTGAGAGCATTGGAAAAGATGAAGGAAATTTGTTCTTTAATGTAAACATGACTATGCTTTTTGAAGCAAGTAAATTCAGAAAAAAACGAGGAATTAGTGTGCTGTGTTTTAGGTAATCAACATACGGCACATGAACCCCTGAGAAGGCGTACGAATTGAAAATATAAAATGTGTAATATTTCTTTCAACTGAGGGGCCATATTCTCAAAAAGTTTTATTGGGAAAGAAGTTGTTAATAATTATATAAGATTAAGGTCAACTCATGATTAGGAGATAGAGATACAAACTATCAAAGCCCTTATAAATATAAATATTGCATATACATCAAAATAAAATGCATAAATTCAACATCTTATCTAATAAGAATGTCAATATTTTGCATATCTTAAACTAGGAATACTGAACAATGTCAAATTAACTTTCATGGACCTTCTCTTGTTTATAGAAACTTTTTATTTTCTTCCCCCACAGTTTTTATGTGATGTTTGTAAATTTGCTACACTTTGTAGACAAAAAACTTTTTTTGACAGTACTTTTCAAACTATCTATAGAAAAAAAGAGTAATTGTTTTTCTTCCTCAATCCATCCTTGACTGATATTTTTGTAAAATAAAATATCATTAGAAATGTAAAAAAAAAGAATACATAAAACAAACCAAAAAAAAAAAAATCTAAAAACCAAAGGCACACATTATGGCCATATTTTTATAATCAGATGAAACAGATGTAAAATTACTTCCAAACTGTGGTACAAGTTTCTTAAAGCTTATTCTCAATGTCTGTTCTCCAGCAAAGAGATAGTGACCCTTCAGGAATTAGCCCCGGTCCATAGACCACAGCAGCGGGTTCTCCCAAAGGATACATCTGTGTTCTAGGGCTCGATTCCTTGTCCATACATTCAGTTCATTTCAGATATTTTAAGAAGTTTTGACTCTCATCTTCAGCATCCTATTCAAATCTTTCCATTACTCCTCTTAGAAATTCAGAGTAACTTTCGATGGAAAAGCTTTAGATGGAAAAGCTATTCCAGTAGCCACAACTGAGTTGGCAAATTCCAGCTGCTTGCTGGACAACACGTTTCAGAAGGCTGCAGAGCCCAGGGCCTCATCCCTGTCAAGTTCTCTCCCCTCTGATTGCTGCTTAGCACCTCAGACAGGCTCTCAGAGGTTTTTCTAAGGCTCAGCGTTCTTTTTATTTAATTTCTGTTATTTCTCCCACAGCTGACTTGCAAAATGCTTTTTTTTGCTCTCTTTAATTTTTATTTCCCCAATATTTTATTTCTGTTTTTTGCTCCTGCCCCACAAAAGAAGTAATGTAACAATTAGTATATGATGAACACAAAACTCTCTAAGGAAGATACAAGCAGATGAGGAACTACTTAGACTAGAATCTCAGGTGAAAGAGGAACTCATGGTGAAAGAAAATTCATTTTAGGCATCAAAGTATTTAGCCAAATTTATAAAAGATCGGACTTTAATGGGCTATAACAAATTCACATGTTCGAGGAACTTTCCTGAAGCTTTTGGTGTTGGCATCAGGTAAGACTAGGTATGTCTGCACTGGCTAAATAGGTCTTTGATCCTGATGTACTTTGACAAAACATGTTCTTATTAGTAGTTAAAGTTGACTTTTAAGCTCTTTATCACATACACAGACAGCAGTGTGTTCCCTTGGAGCCTAGTTGTGGTGCTAACAACCTGTGAATTTTAGTGTGCCACCTAATTTGGGGATTCTGAGTTGCCATGTGTTAAATAAAGACAATGAAACCTTTCGGAGTAAGAATGAGGCATGTACGAGAATTACTGAGATTTAAAAGCCAAGTCACCTCTCCACGATGAAACAGTCACTGCTAATGACTTTATGAGAACTTAATCTGAGCTTTCCATTGAACATATGCTGCCTGCCAGGTTTTGTTCTAAGTGCTTTATAAAAATTAACTCCTGTAACGCTCTGAACCACATGACAAGGCATGTACTATATTCATTGCCATTTTGCATTTGAGCAAACCAAAGTTCAGATGGATTAAATCACTGGCCCGGGGGGCAAATGGCAAGAAAGTCAGGGTGCCGTGATTTGAGCTAGTAGTCCAGGGTTCACAGTCTTTATACTATGCCCAATCCTGGAGCTGCAAAGATCAAATTAATACCGGTACCCAGATGTGATTTTTAACTTTCATTGGCAGGTCCTGGTATTTTTACCTCTCGAATATTTTTAAAATCTATCCCTTGTTCTGAGCTTATTCCCACTAGTTTCATTCAAGGTATTCATGCATGCATCAATAAATAATTGTTCATTAATAAGACATTATCAGGCATTTGCTAAATACTGGGGCTGTCGTAATGAGTAAGAGCATTCTCCACTACAAGAGTGCCTATTTCTCACAAGAAGAGAGCATTGAACACATATGCACAGAAAAAGAGATTCTGTATGACTGTGACCAGCTTCCCTCTTATATTCTCTGCCTGTAGATTTTTATGCTGCAGTAATTAAAATTGCCTATAGGCTCTGGTCTCCTATGCATACACCATGGTTCATAATTCTGCACCTTTGTCCTGGTTGCCTTCTCCACTTAACCCTTTTCCATCCTTCATCTCTTGGCTCATACCTTTTAAAAACCACTTCCTCTGGGAACCCTACCCAGACGCAGGTTAAGATGGTCTAAGAGCAAACTAGCCCGTGGTTATCACCCCCTGATGTATCTTTTTCTAATCATTGAATAGAGATGCCATTTTAGTCCATTAGGGCTACTCTAAGAAAATACCGTAGAGTGGACAGATTCTAAATAACACAAAATTATTTCTCACAGTTCCTGACCTGAGACTGTCCAAGATCAAGGTACTGTCAGATCTGGTGTCTAATGAGGACCTCCTTTCACTGTGTTCTTACATGGTGGAAGAGGAGAGAAATCTCTCTGGGGCTTCCTTTACAAGGTCCCCAATCCCATTCATGAAGGTCCCACCCTCATGACCTAATCAGAACCTAATGGCCCCCACCTCCTAATGCCATCATCTTGGGGGGTAGGATTTCAACATATGAATGTTGGTGGACATTGACATTCAGTCCATAGGAGGTGCCCTGGAAAGTATCTAGTACACCACTGACACTCAGCATGTTCGTAGAAATGAACCAGAGAAGTTAACATGTCCTATCCTCTCTCCCAAGTCCATAGTCCCCGCCCCATTTCCCCTCCCCACAACTTGCCTGCCAGAGGAGGAGGAGATTTATAGCTACAGCCTGGTGAGTGTAATCAATATTTTTTCCAACCACATTCTCAGGCTCTGGCTGAATTCTTGTTTCACTGAATTCTTCAGATCTGGGAAAATTCACAGTCCTGATAATACCCATCATCCACACATTTAAAGATTAAGAGAACAATTATTCACTTAGAGGAAAAACAAAAGTATTGAGATGATTCTGCAACAAAATTACATTCTATGTTTTTATCTCAAAAATAGATTAAGAGGAGTTGAACACATAGCAACAATTAATTTTGTAATATTTTAGTACCATATTTCACATACACTATGGGTATTTGACAAACTGGTTCCATTAATTCCCCTAATGACATTCTCTTCATCCAATGTATTAGGGAAGGGCTAGAAATAATATCCAGCAGACATTATGGCTGAAATACAAAAATTTTTACCAAAAATGGAATAGAAATTAAGGGTCAGAAAATAAATTGAAAGCATATTTGTAAACTAATTAACCAACGCCCCAACCCATTTGTCAATTGTTTCCTTTACAGTCACACTCCCATCAATGAGAAAATCAATACTTTGAAAGTCTAATTTAGTGTTTCAAGGATATTATATTTCCTAAAATTGTCCATCTCTGTATATATGATAAAATTTATGTACTGAGTTTTTACATACATAGAAACAAGTTAAATATTTAAAGGTTAAGGGAAAGAAATATCTGAGCTTTTTCTGCCTCAGCCCATGGAAGGAGAAATTGAGGGCATTTTCTTCAAGTTTTAGAAAAATCCAATAAAACTAAAGATCCAACAGGATTCTATAGTATTCTTAAAGTTAAAATTGTGAGCCATGTATTTCTGTTTTAATACTAAAGCAATACTTAATCTTCAGAGTACACTGAGAAGAGAGTCATTCTCTGAGAAATTGGTTGTCTCAATCCTTGTGTACTCTGCAATAAAATGTGGCAAAAGCAAATAAGAGTTTATTTACTGTTGCATAAAACTTTGGCTGAACAGGCAAGGGGAGAGGATGTCTGCTTTCGATTTCAGCCATCTGGAAATATTATAGCTCAAAGCTAAGATCTCTCCAATTTTCTTGTAGGATAAGGAGCGTGTCTTCCCCTTAACTATACTCTATAGGCCAGAGCAGATGTCGTCGAAGGTAAATTCCCCGATGTAAGTGTATTATTCATCAAGAACTTTCAAAAATGTGGGAAAAATATAGTTATAATGGCCTTTGAAAATGTGAAATCCCCATACGTTTTAAATTAGAGAAATTATTTGCAAAGTCACCGTTGCTTGTTTTGTAATCCCTCGTAAATGTAGAACGAAGCTTTTTACATCTATTTACCCTCAAAACGATTTTTCTTCTTCAAAATAAATAAGAATCAATTTTACTCAAGACTATCTAGATAAAAAGATTTGCTCCGAATTTTGAGATTAGCCATCAGAAGTTTTGTCTGACATTTTATGTCACTTAACTCCTTTGGAACCTCTGTTTCTCTTTCTGTAAAACAATACCGACCACCCACGGAACCCAGGACATGGAGACAATCCTGGACTTCAGAAGTATGCCAATGCTGAGGATGAAAGTGTCATGTAAATTCCAGGGAGGCAGTGTAGTCTTGTATGGAGAGGGTTCAATTAACCCCCAGGAGACCAAGAATTTTTGTTCTCAATTTAAAAGCTAAATGACCTTTGAGAGTCCATCTACTCTTCAAGCCTCAGCTATTCCCACAGGCCAGTGTCCAACCTCAATCACTACTCAACCAAGTTTCAAACTCTCTTATTTGTCTTGTTGTTTTTTTTTTTTTTAGTTTAATTTTCCCCCATATATTCTTAATATCTCCTTCTATCCATTTCATTTTTCTAACACATTTGATGTTGGTTTTTTTTTTTTTTTTAGTTTAATTTTCCCCCATATATTCTTAATATCTCCTTCTATCCATTTCATTTTTCTAACACATTTGCATTTACTTACTTACTTATTTATTTATTTATTTATTTATTTATTTATTTATTTATTTAGCTCAGAAAATATAAAAGTTGTTGTAAGAGCCTAGAGTTCTTCTTGGGAAAAGTCGCCTGGAAATAATAAAATAAATAACAACGAGAACTTAGAAAGTTTCCCAGACAGATGAAGTCCTTTTGCTATTTCCAAGCAAGAGACCAAAAGAAGTCAAGTTTCTTCTTGGTCCTTAGTTTATTCAGACCCTGACAGAAAGGGCACTACACTTCATTCTCCAGGCCATTTTAATCACAAATAAGAACAAGTAAAATTTTGTATTGAAAATTGGAAAATAAATTTTATTTAAGAGATAATGGATGAAGCTCATCCAAAAAAAATTTAAAAACAGCAACAAAGACGTTCAAAGTAAAATGATCATGTCACATCTCACTACAGTTAATTCAAAGAGGTAATTTTCACTCCTATTGTCTTTACTTGTGATTAAGAGTAATATTACTTAAAATAAGAGGACTTTCGTACAGAGCTTAACAATTCTATTTATTATTTGATGATTCGAGGTTTTCATGATATTTGCTGTTCAGGAACATGATCTTTCTTTAAAAAAAAAAAAAAAGCTTTGCAGCTTTCACTATTCCTAAGGCAAAATAATTAGAAATGTGACTTTCATGATGGTACATATTATACATTTTCAGATTGTTTCTGCTGGATGTTTCGTTTCTTAGTGTGTTCATTATATTCAGCCCTGGACATCATCTGTAGGTCCCAGAAGTTAAATGGAGTACAGAATAGGCACCTGTGACAATAGCCCCAGATGGGTGTCAGAGTGCCTAAATGACCAGCAGCAAAAGTGTGGCGCATCAGCAGGAGGTGGAAAGAGGCCAGGTCCGCTTGGATCCAGTCGTACATTTTTGGGGGGTGGACCACTGTATCTTATTTCCCAGCTGAGAAAGAGAATATATAGAAAGAAGACAATAATGCTGTACAATGTTTTAGTTGACATCAAGAAATACATTTTAAAATAAAATAGAGAATTTTATTTAATGTTAATAACAGAACAAAAATGGGGAAAAAAGAAAATCCTTTCAAGGGCATAGAATCAACAGAGTTCTTTTCAAAGAACCGTTGTACATAAATCAGGACTGCGAAAATTAAGAACTTAGTTATGGAAAATTTGCCATGTTTTTCTGTTTTGTAGATTCACTGTAAAGTATGAATAGACACAAACCAGAAATACAAACTGGTCTCAAAGGTGATACAAAATATAAAAATAAGTGGCAATAATAATAATATAATAATAATAATAATAATAATTAATAATAATAATAATAAAGCTAAGAAAATACATGGATCGAGCATAGGGTGAGAGAGGAACAGTGAAAAAGCATGAGATGCCCACACCCTTTGCATAAGAATCGAACTAGAGATATTAAAAAATATTCCTAGCACCCTGGGGAATAAGGGGCTGCAAAATAATGGAGGGGTAAAAAGGGAGAGAAGGACCAGCAGAAGGACAACAACTGATCTGGATGAAGTCCAGAGAAGGACAACCAAGGTACCCCAGCTGACAAGGGCACCACCTACCAGATAAGTGAATGAAGCCATCTTGGATCTCCCAGCTCAACCAATTCAACTGCTATCTGATGGCAGATGCTTGAGACATTCCAGGCAAGACCAGCAGAGCCACCCTTCAACCCACAGAATTATTGGGAAAAACTCATTATTGTTCCAAAAAAAGGTCCATCTTTTTGAAGACTACACCCCAAACAAAGGAAAGTCAAAATTTATTTGAACCATGTTATCCCATGCATAATACAGCCATGCTCTTCTATTTGTGTGTTTGTTTTACATTTGTAGTTAGTACTTTTGGCAAAAAAACAAAAAACAAAAAAAAACATATATATATAAAAATTCCAAATAAAACGAATTGTTACCAAAAACATTAATTTTGCATTTGTCCTGAAAGCAAAGTGTGTGTGTGTGTGTGTGTGTGTGTATATATACATAAATTCCAAATAAAACAAATTGTTACCAAAAACATTAATTTTGCATTTGTCCAGAAAGCAAAGGAGATTGAATATCAAGGAGTGAAATGTCTTTCACAATAGTGGCTTATGTTATAGTAATTCCAAGGACTCAGATTCAGTTAGAAATTTCAAAACTAGGGTATAAAGGAATGTGATTTTCCATGAATCCTGGTAAAAGTTCTAAATTTCCTAATGAAATGATCTCTATGTTGTTAAAAGAACTGGTGACATGAAATAATGAACAAACACCTCCATGACAAATGCTGAGGAGATGGGAGCCCGTTGTAACATAGGACATTGAATACTGACCACTTATTCATAGGTCCTTAGATGTGTAGAATCAAATATATTCAAGAAATATGTAAGTATAGGGTTTTTTTTATTTTTTATTTTTGCTATTTACTTAAATTTTTGAGCTCTTTAAGTCAGCTTGAAGAATCATTATTTTCTTTGTGGAATGAAAATGATGATTTTCATATTACACAAGACTTTTGCCATGACAACGTAATAGTCACAGAAAGAAACAAATCCAATCTTAAGCTACCATAAAATATGTAACCTAGGATTGTGGAACCTTCACAGTTACAATAGGCAACAACAGCTGACATGATAGTGGAGGAGGGGAGGATTTTCAAGATCAAAACCAGAAGAGCAAGACGGGCCCCCCAACAACACAAGCCAATGTTTCACACAGAATGACCATTAACAATCAGTTAGTTATACCAGTTCAAGTATAACATATGCCATTTTATCCTTTCTTCCACCTTTTTAAAAAATTTATTTTAATGTTTTTTGCATCTTTTCCAGCAGCCCCTTCAGTATGTTTAATAGAATCCCTGTTTTTGTGTGTTGGTAGCTATAATGCCAGGTCTGTAAAAGTGAGTCTTAACAAACAAACAAAGAAACAAACAAGCACTCCTATGTATTATTTTTTTTTCAAAATTACTCTGGACAAACCATACACTAAGCATTGCAACAAACAACTTCAATTCAAAAGAGAATAAAATCACTCACGGTGATCAATAGCAACCCTTGGAAGCTGAACTTTTTCCCCCAACGTTGGACCAACTATGTAATTGGGCTCCAGGAAATAAGACTTGTATTACCAATTTCCCTTGAACAGAGTTGGCTATACACTCTTCTCTAGCTGTTGCTGCCATCGAGAATTTGTCTGCATATTTGAGGAAGAGAGCCAGGAAAAACAGTTGTCTTTGCCCAAGAACATAAGTCTATCCAGTAGTGAAATGAGCTAGGGATATCTAAGTGAGCTTTGGGTTTTGCACTCAACTTACAAGTGATCGTTCCCTTGATCTTCTCAATGTATTTTCTTAAAGCTTTCAAAAGCGAAATGTCTCTGAAAAAGGTTTCTGCACACAAGGCCAAGAACGCTAAAACTTCAAACCCGTGTAAATGGGATCAGCTGTTTGCTCTAAATATCTTGGGCACTGGTAGCCAAATCAGCTAACTCTCTTCTCCCACACACATACCAGCATGTTCATAGAATAAAGATTATATCTCGGGAAGGTTAAAGAAATGGCCAGAAATCACATAGCTAGTGACTGGACGAGCAGAGCGAGGATTAGAATCTAACCCAACACCCAGTTCTGCTGCTCTGGGCCCATGCTGTTTCTCTGAACATGGGACAGACAGCATCCCTGGTATTTACAACAAGTTTAAGGAAGTAGGAGAGAAATAACTGCCCCAAGGGAATTTCATTCTCATTCTTTCAAGAAACAAGATGAAAACAAATATTGACGAAATAACAATAAAATAGTGAACTAGTCCAAAAGGTCACGTGGCACAGAGGGGTCTTTAATATCGGAATTTCACAGGATGTTCCCACTATAGAAACAACGTGTGTTCTGGCGATGGTAAGTTAGTTGAATAAGTTAACTCTTATTTAATATTTCACTTAGGGAGAGCAAAGAAGAGAAGAGAGAGTTTGAGACTGGACTGAGAGCCTTGGTACCTCACCTTGAGTCTGTATTTTCCGATCACTGCATTCTGCTCCATGGGAAACACACCCCCCACCCCTCCTCACAACGCCCTCTTCATTTCCACTTGCCTATCTTATGGTTGAGGTTTTCTCTGCATTTTAAGGTGATAGTTACTAATTGAATGATAGAGATGCAATTTTTTTTAAAAGACTAGGATAGCACGTACTATGTTTTAATCTTACTTCTTGAAACTAGTGCCCCCAAATCTTTTTTTTTTCCTTTACTGGCAAATCAAAGTCTAGGAAACTGGGTGCTTTTGCAAGTGAGGTGGTATGATGTTTAGGTCAGTGGAAGCTTTCTGGAGTCGCTGGGTTATATCCACAAGCCTACTTTGTGCATAATATCTAGAGTAATAGCAATTGGGTACTGAAGTTCCAAGTGTACATGATAATTAATGTCACATTTTAATTTGAGCTTCAATTAACATAGAAATGCTCGTTTCTTTTTCAGAAGCCAATCCTTAGGTTCAGGAACTTCTAATTTATGAACGGGGCTGCCGGATGATTTAGTCACCCCTTCTCATGCTGAAGCCCTTTAGTAGGAAACTATTTTATCCGTGTATTTATTTCTTCACCCTCTTACACACCTCGAGAATTTCAGATACGGTTTAAGTAAGCGACAGTTGCTCTGAAGTCCTCAAACTGCCCTCCCAAATTTGTAAAATAAAAATAACATTGAGCATTTAGATGGAGAACAGGCATAAAAAGAAAAAGACTCTTTGTATCCATATTATTTGGAAATTTTGATTTTTTTCTTTTGGTTAATAATACACACAGTAGTAGTGTACATTTCTAATAAGCAAAGGTCAGAAAATAGAAATTAATTTTATCCTACTTATTAGTACTTCTTTTAGATATATAAATAACAATTGTTGGACTTAGCTTTTTGAAAGTGTCACCAAAGAGCTATGCATTTGGCCCACATTGTATAGTATAGACCTTTCATAAAAACACTCTTACTAAATGTTTGATTTGCCTTTATTCTCAGGGGTAACAGTGAGGAATACAATAGGATGCAATGTTATTGAACCGGCTTTGGCTTGACCTCTCAAGGTGTAATTGCAATGGGGGAAAGTATCTTTCAGGTCTTGACTCTAAGAAAAGCTTCATTTTCCCCAAGCAGCAAATAGGAGTGTGTTTGGATCCTGGGTTCCATAACTGACATTGTTTACCTCTTTGCCTTGGCCCTCAGGAGCTCAGAATAAATTGAGCCGATATAATTAGTTAGAACCTTACAAGGTACATGTATTTGCCATAAGTTAACCCCTGGCTTCATTTGTTATTCTACCCTTTTATCTCATAAGGTTTTAGTTTTTTAAAAACCTGACATCTACTCTCATGAACCGTGTCCCCTCAAAATTCATATGGTGAAGCCCTAACCCCCAACGTGACTAAATTTGGAGATAGGACCTCTAAAGAGGTAATAAAGCTTGAAAGAGAGAGTCACCAGAGACCCCCTTCTCCACGTGCACACACAGAAGACAGGTCACCTGAGGACTCAGTGAGAAGGTGAACCTCTGCAGGCCGGGAAGAAAGGTCTCACTGAAACCAGCCTTGCTGGCACCTTGAACTTGGATTTTCAACTTCAAGAATTATGAGAAAATAAGTTTCTGTTGTTTAATATAGTCTGTGGTCTTCTATTATGGCAGTTCAAACAGACTGATACACTTACTATAATATATTTTTTTTTTTCATCAGTTAAACCTTCAAGGTCAGAAGGGGAAATTGCACTACATAAGTCATGTGGCTGTCTTTTCTTTTCCTGCCTCTTTAGAGATGTTGGTTTATCTCTATACCCTCTTAGAGAGATTAATGTCGGTGGGACATACTTCCAGGACATTTACGTGAACCATTTTATCTACTGTTCAGAAGTTATCTCTCCTTTTAACAGCATTTTCCTCTTTCTGTTGTATGTGTGGAAAGAGAGGGGGCAAATCCTAAGGAACTTGCTCTTTTATTCTAATAATAAAGTCTCTGTCCATGTTAACCTATTTCCATGTCTTGTAAATGCTGCAGCCTTAAATGTCAGTGGCTTCCTTGGCTCTTCCTTCCTGACCTAATTGTAGCCGTTCAGTAGTTTCTGGTTCCTTCTCACGTCTATAGAAGCAAGGATGAGATGAAGGGAACATGTACTTGGGCTACATCTGGTATTTTATAAGATACCTAAAATCAAACGCATCTTGCCACTTCCTTTTGACACAGCATAAATCTTCCCAAATAATCCAGAGACATAAAAAATTTATGTGTACTCTACCGTGAAAACTTTGTTACTTATTCTTATGAATGAATAACTATGACCTTATTATGCCAAAAGAGCATTTGTCCTTTCCCTGAATTGACACTCATTATACATTACAAAGATTTCTACATTGACTAAGTAATACGTGATATCTCCCCAAAATGTCATCTCTCTAATGAATTGGCAACTTCACTGACCAAGAGATAAGAGAATTACAGTTCCTCTCACTGCAATTATTGATATGAACTGAGTCTTTTCTAAGTAAAGATGACAGAGTTGCAAAATTGATTTTATAACAGTGTGCTATCGACTTAGGACATGTATAACATAAATCTTGTATCCAAGTAGCTTGCTATGTTAACAGTGCTTGATTGTTTGATCACCACCTGTATTAGTTAGCTGCTATAACGATATGCCATAGATTAGGTGGCTTAAACAATAAGTGTTTATTTCTGTAAGCTGGGAAGTCCAAGATCAAGGTGGCAGCAGATTCAGTGTGTCTGATGAGAGCCCTCATTTCTGGTTGCAGGTGACCGCTTTCTTGCTGGATCCTCTCATGTCAGAGAGAGAGAGAATCATCTCTCCCGTGTCTCTTCTTCTAAGGGCACTTATCCCATTTGTGAGACCGCCACCATTATGACCTAATTACCTCCCAAAGGCCCAATTGCAAATACTGTCACATTGGCGATTAAGGCTTCGACACAGGAATTTCAAGGCATCACAAATACCCAGTCCCTAGCACGACTGTTTTAAGAATTGAGGAGAAAGCACTGCTATTAAAGTGGTGTCCTTGAATTTGAGAGGGAGCCATCTCTTACCCAAACACTTTCATCTAGCTTTAGTCATGTTGAAATGTTAGCCTTGCCTTTTTAAAAGCATATTTGAAACTCTCACCAAGTGACCTAAAATGTCAAGCTTTTGATCAGACGATAGAGTGAGAGCTTCTATTGAGATAGAAGTTTGCTAGGAGTTTGCTAAGTCGATGTTATTGTGCCCAAGAGGTCCCAGAGAGCTTATAGCTGTCAACACTGTCAACAGTTTCAAAGATTTCAAAGGCCACTCTTCCTACTGCTTTCATCCTAGACTTTTAAGAACCACAAACTTCTCAGAGTGAATACATTCTAAAGAGAGCCTGTGAGCAGACATTCTCTGTGAGCTTACCAAGCGTTCTTGAAAGAAGTCTAGGTGTTTAGAGCTAGAAAGTGAACTGTCTTTGGCTTCGATTCCTTGAAAATTGTGACGAAGATGGAATAAACAAAATTACATAAATTATTTTTATGTTTAAAAATGTACAAAAACATTTTGCTCTTATTAAAATACTACTAATAGTTACATTAATTGGTGTCGTTCTGCCTCCCCAGCAGTAATTTTGTAATGCTGGAACAGGTCACTTAAAAAAGAAGAAGCGAAATCTAAAAAATTGCACAAGAACTTTTAAGAGCCGGGCTCAGAAGTAGTGTGCAACTCCAATTTACATATCATTGGCCAGAATTCAGTCAAATGACCTTGATCTTATGGTGAGTGAGATCAGAAATGAGAAATGAAGTTTTTATATGTGTCCAGGAAAAGAAAACCATGAAGTAAACACCTACCATTGTTTCTGTGACGCTAATATTTATTATTGTTGTTATTAAAAATCATTTTTATTAATATATTTT
This sequence comes from Pteropus alecto, assembly GCF_000325575.1. NCBI lineage: Eukaryota > Metazoa > Chordata > Mammalia > Chiroptera > Pteropodidae > Pteropus > Pteropus alecto. The sequence goes on along the minus strand of NW_006439568.1, from coordinate 5,969,621 downwards.
GATGAATTTAGTGAGATTAAAGTAAACTAATAAGCTTAATGTTTTATAAAATATTGGTTAAACATGCTCTATTACAAAAATGCAAAGATCCGGTTCTAAATTCATTTCAAAACTGTCTTTAAGGGCTATGATTGCTGAAAAAGTGACTCACCAGGATATGTGGATTTAAATGGGAGAAGAATATTAGAAAAAGATATTTTTATGTTTTATATAAAACTTAAAACCCTTTTGCCTAACAAGGGAATATATTTTAGCTTCATATATTTGTCCATTACTTCCTCCAGGCATTTCTCTGCAGTAGGCAAAACAAGTGTATCTCTAACGATTTCACTCTTTTGCCGTTAAGGAATCTCAAAAGTGGTTCCAAAGCATTTATTTTACCTTGAGGGAAAATTTGAAAAGTACTTGTTTTAGTGCCAACTATCTCAAAGCATTACTAGAAAAATCAAAGAGCTATATCTCAGTCATGACGGTATCATACTATATTATTTACCTGTAAACTCTCAAGGCACACTGTGCTCTGCAGAGGACGTTCATAGTTCATTAAAATGGTTATAAATTCATAATTGGAATAGTCTCCCTAATAATCTTAAGGATTTTCAGGTTAACATCTTATTTTTACTTTGTAATATTGCTGATAAATAGCTTGTTCTAGTGCAGTGGTAAATTTCTCCATGTTCTGGGATTTTGCACTCGCTTTGTTAACATTATCTTCAATTTGAAACTAATAGGAATATTTTAAGCCGCTTACTGATTTTATTAGCCTTAAATTGTTTAAAACTAGACAATATAATTTATAAATTCACTTAAGTGGGCAAGACTAAACTACAAGTTATTGCAATGCATGAAAAGAGAAAAATGAATGAAAATTCCAATGCCGATACATCCACATTTTGGAATTTTCATTTTCCTGCTGGACAGCTCTTGACTGTGACCATCTGTTAGGTGACCTGAGTGAGGCTTCCCATGTCCGTCTTCATTTTAAATATTTATAAAATAATTGGTTTACATTTATAAATAAACACAAGTAGACATTATAATATTTACTTCCGTCAACCCAAAGGCGAGTCTCAGGCATTCACTGAGTGTACATGCTTCATGTTTGAAGACATGCCTTAGCAACCAGAGATGGGGACCTCCTTCAGATAAGAAGTGTGGCTACGATGGCTTAATCCTAAAAGTTTTAGGTAGAAAAGCTTTAGAATAAAGCTACTTTTTTCACCTGTTTATTAACTTTAGTTTTCCAGTTTAGCATTACTTTCATTTTATTGTGTACCATAATCTTTTAGTGCTTAAGTTTTCTGAAGTCTCAATCTAGTCCTGGATATTAGCCTAGGCGAATTATTTTTATGTGAAAAATTCATGAGTGAGAGTGAAGGAAAGTGTGGGGATTGGAACAGAGGAGAGTATCAGCCAGCAAGGCTGTTGCTGCCCAAGTACTAAAATCAAGTTTACTTCAGTTTTTGACCACTATTCACTGGCCAATTTATAAAAGAAAGAAGCAAGGTCCTGTATTTTAATGTCCATCCAGTTTAATGTTAAAAAAAAAAAATTTTTTAAGTAACTATTATTCACATATATGGTGAATTTCCTAAATTTTCATCTTGATTTTTAAATAACTTGGGTAAAATATTGTTAAATCTACTAAATATATTGTAGTGATTAAGACTGGAGGCTCTGCAGTTAGACTTTCTGGGTTTGAATACTGGCACTGCTACTTAATATGTGTACAGCTTTGATAATTTGTTTAATGTTTTTAAGACTCAATTTTCTGTCTTATAAATTCATTTGAGGGTTCAGTAAAGTGATACATAAACCTGAGTACAATGCCTGAGAAGTGTATGTTCAACATGTTTTATTATTTTTATTACTAATATATCTATGACTTCTACTACTCGGTAGTATAAATATATATATGATTTTGCAAAAAAAAAAAAAACTATGTCTATCTTTTTATAAAATTTTATTCTAGTAAACATTAAGTTTTTTGATTCATCCTTAGGCCATTTATACTGAAATATTCTGCCTAAGCTTAATAATGTCCACTGTCTCTTTTGCGCTGCGGTAAGGGTATGAATGTCAGAATGCGAGTTTCGTTGAAGCTCTGAGAAGACTCTGCTAAGACCCCAGAGTATTTTATTTTTTTAAAAACACTATTGTTTGTTTATCTATTTATACATTTATTTTATTTTGTAAAGATTTCGTTACGGGTTTCCCAAGGCATCTGAGTTTTAATGTAGAATACAAAAAGAAAATACAAGAAAAAGCAAAAAAAAAGTTTTATTTGTATCACAGTCTGGCCTATGACTCAAGGTCAGTTTTGAAGCCAGCAAAGAAATGAAAAATAAGCCAACGACTGAATTCATATTTGGACTGTTACATTCTGGGTGTGTCATGGGACTTCACAACCTTTTAGGTTAGATTACTTACTGTGTTCTCATTTCCTCATACTCCATGTATTTTTCAGGAAATACTTCCGATGGAAAAAGCTCTGGCCCATACTATCTGCAAGAAGTTTGTTTATGATGATCGATTCAAATGGTCAGACAGCAGTTGAACATTTATCACAATAAAGAATCTGTGCTAAGTGACAGGGCACAAAACAAGGAACCAAATATTGATCTGCTTTTTGCAGGCTCGAACTGCAATTAAAGAGAGAGAAAGAGAGAGGGAGAGGGAGAGGAGAGAGAGAGGGTGGAAAGAAGGGGAGAAGAGAGGGCGAGGGAGGGAAAGAAAGGGAGGGAGGGAAGGAAGGAAGGATAGAGGGAGGAGTGCCCCATAGGACTTCCACAAAGATAAGCACTATAAGAGAAGAACAAAACCAATTGCTTAGAAGAGGAGTGAGTATAAGCTAAATGGTTTAAATAGTTCAGAGAAGACAGGATCCTTTCTTGAAGCCACCTATAAACTAAATTTCCTATTTGATTTTGAAACAGTAGAGTTTCCATTTTTTATTCCTTTTATTTTAAAATTATTTTCTAACTTCTAAAGATGGCATGCTACAAATGGAGATTATACTTGCTGAATTTGTGGTATACTGAATTCATTTGAGGATTCAGTAAAGTACTTATCTTGCTAAAGTAAATATCTTGCTACTTTCAACAAGCCTTCCTAGATTTATATACAGTATTAATAAAGCCAGTACTCTTCTAGTCTCCCCCAGAGACAGAAGCTGGGACCTGGAAAAAGGTCCAGTAAGGAAGTCTTCCTGGCAGCGATTGGGAGGTGGTTGGGGAAGGATGGGTTGGGGAAAGATTCTAGCAATGGCTGCCCAGGCAGAGCAGGCAACAGGTCATTAGGTAAGCATTTACATTCTCATTTTTACAAATGAGGAAACAGTTATAGAACAAACTGCACTGTTTAGGTTCACATGGCTAGAAAGTTTGAAACTGGGATTTGAGTCAGGTCTGTGATTCCTAAGCTACTCCTATTATTCCTAAACTATTTCTGTTGTATTGTGATCATCTCCTGGCAATAATTAAAATCCTCCCAAGACTGAAAAGTCTTCTTGGGCATTGAATTGCAAATAACCTGTTAGTTTATGTAAACTGTGTTCTTATAGGTGCTAATTTATTATGGATCCATTATTAGAGATGAGCAATAATAATTGCTTATAATAGAAAAATTGAAAACTAGGATTTCAATAATAGAAAAATTGAAAACTAGGATTTCATCTCTTAGGAAGAGAAGCACAGAATCTCCTAATTTAAAGAAAAGTCAGAAATCATCAGGTACAGCCTCCTTAATGAATCAGTAAAGTCCAGAGTGATGATGTGACTTATCCTAGTTCCCCGCTACCTTGTGGCAAAGCTAGTATTAGAATCTGGATTTTCTGATACCTCGCCTAATAATTTGCCAGCAGAGATGCTTCCCACAGTCTTTGTTCGTTAGTTGTAGCAGCAAAGTGAGAACAACTGACAATATTTCAATCTTTCTTAAGCATTTTCTCACCTGAGTAAGTTCTGTACATTCAGGAGCAGGTAAGACTATGCTAAAGAATTGCCTTTACTCTGCATCTATATTTGCTTAGGAACAATGTATAGATGGAAATATTGTAACAAAGTTTTCCAAGATATACTTTTTATATCACACACCACTCCATGGATTTGATTGTTTTAGGTAAACATAGAGAAACATATATTTCTTAAAAGCAAAGCATTTGACACCACGTCAGTATTTGAATTCTGGGTCTACCCTTCGTTAGTCTTTGTGTAACATATCATGTCTGCACCTCAGTTTTCTCATATCTAAAATTATGGAAATAACAATATATCATGAAGTTGTTATGGGGATTGAAAGAGGTGCTACATGGAAATCCACATGGTTTATCAGAATTCTACCCCTTTTTATTGCTGAGTGATAAATCGTTATATTTATTCATTGCCCATTGATGGACAATTAGGCTATTTCCAGTTCGGGGCTATAATAAAATTGCTATAAACATTTTTGCACAAGTCTTTCTGGGAATATGTATGTTCATTTTTTTGAGTGACTGCTTAGAAGTAGAATTTCTGGGTTATAGGGCAGTGTGCACTTAACACTACTAAAAACAAGCAAATCTATTCCCATCACAGTTGGACCATTTTATAGTCTCACTAACAAGGTATGAGAGTTCAGTGGGCTTTGTTAATTTTCAGAGGAGTGGAGTTTACATTTCGAGATGCTGTCAAGCCTGCTCAGAGTTCAACAACCCTTGTCTCCAGGGCAAATAGGTTTTGAAGCAGCTGTGTTACTGTACAGAAGCTTTCTCCGTTATGCATTTCTCCCTTGTACAACCTTTAAGTTGCTTTACCTCTCTGGCTATTATTCTTTTCTGGAAGATCAAATATTTCTTGGATTTTTGAATTCTTAAATATTACTTCATCAGAGAGACCTGTCACCATCACATGATCAGAAATTATTCTCTGTTACTTTTTCATAATATTTTCTATTATGACATTAATAAATAAATAAAAATTTGCAATTTTTATTTATTGTTGTGTTAACTTTTTCAATGTCTTACTCTTCCACTAGGCCGCAATATACATGAGGACATGTTTAATGACTGTATGTGTGTGTGTGTGTGTGTGTGTGTGTGTGTGTGTGTGTAGTGCCTAGTTCAATGCCCTGACATAATAATAATAATTTTTATCATTTTTTGTACTTAGGGTGTGCCAGCCATTTCTCTAGGCATTTCTATGCAATTTTCACAGCAACCCTATGAGACAAGTATAATTATTTTTATGCGTGTTTTATAGGTGAGGAAAACAACATAGGACCCAAAATGTTAAATAACTTACCTCAAGGTAAAAGCTAGAATAAGGTACAGATAATTTGGCTCAATACTGTCATCTTAACTAATTCTTAGAAATATTCTATAATGATTTTTACGAATGTGATAAGTTCTCAGAGAATATTTTTAATGACTAAATAAAAGCTTAGAAGCTAATTATTTGAGTTTTGTGCTTAATAATTAACACGAAATCATCTAATGTAATTCCCTCAACAATGTAATGACACAGAAGCTGTTGTAATTCCATCTAATGATGAGGTATTAAATTACAAGACCAAAATCACAAAACTAATTTGTTTAAAGATTAGACCTTACATGTATATCTTTGTCATTAATTTTCCTTCCAGAATTTCCGAGAGGATGAGGTAAAGGATTGTGAGGGTTCCTTGGAAAGCATAGAAACACTTGTGATGGAGAATTCTAGTAGGATAGTGTCCTGGACAGTCTGTGGTAGGAGGGACGTATCACCTCCACTCTTCAGGCTCCTACTATCACGTTCTTTACCTAGAACTCCTTCCACCAAGAGGCAAAGCCCATGGAGCCACCCCCTCACCTGAGCTTGCCTTTGCGACGTGTTTGGCCAATGAGAGAATAAATAATGGGACACAAATAAAGGACTGAAAATCATTAGTTTGCTGGGACTTTTCTGCTTGCTTCTCTTGCAAGGACTGAAACCATCACCATGTGAATAAATCTAGGCCAGGTTGTGGGGTAATGGGAGACACATGACTTGTTACCCCACCAACACTAAACCAACCCCTAAACTTGCAAGTAATGCCACTCTGACCAGCCAGCCCCAGCTGACCTGCTAAGTGGGCCCAGACTAGAACTACTGGGCCAACTCACAGAATTATCAGAAATAATAAATTGTGTTGTATAAGCCAAAATGTTTTGGGGTGATTGATATACAGCAAGAGTTGACTGACACGATTCCAAACTTTGGTTTACCTATAATATTCTCTTTGGGTTTGCACCACTAGATACACGTTTCCCATGGTAGCTGTGGAGGAGGAGGAAGTGATGTCATTAAGTTAAGATAAGCAGTTGGGAACCAATGTGCCCCATACTGTGTAATAACCTGATTTACTTTACTATTTAGAGAGAGAGGGAAATATGAAATCGATTGAGGCTAAACAGTCTACCCTTAATTGCAAATAATCATTTTATAGATGAAATATTTTTCAGTATTTTTATTTGACCTAAAAGAATATTATAGAGGATCTTTTCTTCTATTATCCAAACACACTAGCTGGCTTATTTTGTAAGATATCTTGGAAAGGACATTAATTAATTATCATGCTAAACTTGTTCTCATTTGAGGAATAGATGTTAAAGATCATTTCCGCAATCTTTTTTTCACATCATTTTGTCTAATCCTCTTCTAGCCACAAGACCTTTCATATAAATGCAAATATTTGTTCTTACTTAAACTTTAGATTGAATCTATTTAATAAATGGCAGACAATGCCAAGATGATTGTGGTGAGCTCACGAATTCAAACATATGGTTGACTGTCATCAGTCAAAAATAAATTGGATATTTTTATCATAAAATAAGCGAAGGCCATTTAAAATATACAATACTTAATGAATTATAGAGTTTATGTTTGTCATTGTATGGGAGAACTATTCAGATACCAAATGTCAGGCTTTTTTCTTCTCGGAAAACTCAGTCTAGTCTTTTGTCTTTGGCCAGATAGCATGTGCGATGCACATGGAAAGAATACAGGGTTCAGAATCTAAAGAATTCTGTTTGATCATCAGTACTATAATTAACAAGCTGTGTTTTATAGGATTATTAGACTACTTAATATCTTTGCAAATAAATTTTCTTATCTCTAAAATAGCGTATATTTATTGAATATTTACTATGTACCAGGCCCTGGATAATATGCATTATATGGAATATCTTATTAATTCTCACAGAAACCCTATGAGGTAGACTTTTCATCATTTTCATTTTACCCACAAGGAAATTAAGGTTTGGAGAGTTTAAGTAACTTGTCTAGAATGATAAAGCCTGTGATTTGTAGAGCTAGAATTCTAGAGAGTCCTTGCTCCAGAGCCTGAAATTATAATTACTCTCCCACAGTCCTTCTCTCCCCAGCCAGCTCCATCTCAGTTCTCTTGGGAATTTTCTTCCTTTTCAATATCAAAGGGTTATAACAAGAATGAAATGAGAATGCATATGTAAGAGTTTATGTACTTGAAAGCACTATACATATTAATATTCAACAAATAATTATAAGCAGCTACCATGCAAGTAACAATTGCCAGATTGGGTTTCAGCCAACCTAGTGTATAGATATAGACAGTTACTCCGGGGAATATTTGCTAAAAGTCAGAATTGTCTTCTGTGACACCAATGTCCAAAAGTTAGCAATATATCCAAAATATTTTCGTTTTCTTTCATAACTCTTTCGATCATCTGTGAACATATGTTTATAAATATTTTTGAGTCAGTATGTGTATTTTCATTCCCTAACTCTGAGGTAACAAGTTCCATATGTTTATCCTTAACTCACTTGTCCTTTTGTTTGTAGCTTAACGTCTCTCTCAAATTTCAAAGAATGTTTCTAGTATTCTGAGATTCTGTGAATTAGTTTATATTCAGTGTATTTAAATCCTTCTCGATTGTATAGACTGCAGTTCTATCTTCCTAGGTCTTTGTTTTCCCATCTTCCAATCTGAAGACTCATAATATTTTTGAAACTCTTTTTAGAAACATTAGGTGTTGTCTATGTGATGCCAAACATCTGGCCGAAAATGGAATAAAGAAGTGAAACACCAGGATAGAGTCACATATTCAGCTGTTTGGCATTAGGTAACTGAGTTTCAAGTTCTCATCCAGAGATTTAGAGGCAGAGGCCACATCTTCCTTTCTCTAAGGGTTACTGAGCACAATGCAAGAGGGTAGCAGGGTTTAGGAATGATAGACCAGGATGTTGTGGTGTCGACACATCCAAAGAAGTGATTGAATTCGACTTCTGTTCTCTGCTCTCAAACAATAAGATGATTTTCCTCTAGTGACTTGCAATGGTAAAGCACTCGAATGAGTTTCCAAAAGAGAGGCCTCCAGTGTTTAGTAACCAGACTAGATTTTGTTGTTGTTGCTGTTGTTTTTTACCATGTGGTAAGTTTTAAAGTTAGGACATCCTGTGGATTGGTAGGGATTAGAGAAAGTGGCCAGGAAGAAATATTAAGAAGTGTTCTCAAATGAGGCCATAATTGTCTAACTTGTATATAGTCACACTACTTTTCTGTGTACTGAATAAGACATCTTACAAGATAAATTAGCTACAATATTTGGATAATAGAAGAAAAGGGCCATTATAATATTACATAAAATGAGAAAAGAACTGCAGTTTCTAATTAAGTGCCCAAGTCTGTTGTACAATGAACTATTTGTTGAACTTTTAAAATATAATTTGGAATCTTTGAATAAATGACTTACAGCCACGCAGTAAAAACAGAGACATTTATGCTGGGACACATGGATTGCATTATCTTTTCTGAGGCTTGTTTGCTCTTCTACAGACTGGGCCTAACTACCTGGGATAGCCAGGAAGCGAGGAGCCAGGTGGCTTGGCAGGAAGAACCCCACTCTACCTTAGCTGGCAGTAAGCCAAAGGTCATTCTGAAAGAAGTCCTTAACTCAGAGTAGTTGTTGTGTGGAAAGTGGTGCCTTCTGATTTTGAAATGGTAGTGACATCAAGGACAAAGAAATCCCAGTAGGACCCAAAGCACTATGTAATATTTTAAGAAGGGTTCCTTGGGTCATGTTGTGCAACTATCCACTTCCTGAAATTTACCTTCAGGGAGAAATTGAAAACCTTCCCGGTGCATAGATGTATAACTTGAGGACAGAGAGCACATGCCAGTATGTTAATGCATATATTTTGATCCCTTTAACAGTCTTAAGTCATTTGAAATTCCCATTTACTTGGATTTGGCCAGAAACAGTCTCTCAGTGCTCAGGAAAAAAATGTCTTAAAGATCCACAGAGGAGACTCATGAGGCTTCTTGGACACCAACCTCTCTTACAAAACATTTTCGATGAGTCAAATGTAAACAAATTGAATTCATAGAGGCCAAATTTTTCTTGACAAATATGAGCTTAATAACAAGGGTTGGGAGGGAGAAAGAAGAGGTGGGGAGGCCTTGGGAGAACATGTGCTGAGTTTTGCTGATCACAAAATATCATACAAAGATGTCTTGATACATGCGCACAACCAGAGCTGAATTCACTCAGCGCTGCCATTGTTCCAGCAAGAAATCTGGCAATAATATTTGGTTTACTTGCTATTTGGTCTTTGCCCAAAGCAACTCTGATATACAAATCCCCATGTCACCATTCTGCATAGTAATTGATACTCCCGGTATTCTTGAATGCCTTTTTTCTTTTCAGAATCAGGATACTTTCTCAATTAGTAAATGCGAACGTAATCATGTCTAGAATTCAGGAAGTACAAGTAAGGATATCAGAAAAGCCTTCCTGTATGAAGGATGTTTGAAATGAATTTTAAAAAATGTAAAAAGTTCAGCCATTCATAAAAATATGGCCAGATTTATAGGGGGAAAAAAAAGTGCATCAAAGTACAATAAAACTGAATGGTATACTCAGAGAACTACAAATAGTCTGGATTCCTAGAGTGTCAAATTTGGGAGGGAGTAGAAGGGGATAAGATTGAAAAGGAAAGCAGGGCTCAGATCATGGCAATATTTTGAGGGTGATATTTAACCTCACTAAGACTGTAGTGAGGAAGAGGAGTGATTGATTGTATTAGATGGAGCTAAGTCTTTAAGCAGGGTAAAAGATTTGAATGGTATTCCAGGAAAAATCTGAGATGTCACGGCAAGATGGGAGATTAAATAACAGAATCCATTTCTCCAGTTATAATGCTATGAGCTAGCAAACGTGGAGAACTGACATAGAGCCTTCCCATAAGCACAGACTCTGGAACACAGATTTGGGGTCCACGGGTCTGGGTTCAAATTTTACCTTCATCACTTACTAGCTGTGCGTCGTTAGATAATTCAGTCTCTGAACCATAGTCTTCACATCTGTCAAATATGAATAAAATAATATTTAATTCATAGGGTTGTTATATGAGGTTATTCATTGACAATATAAAAAGCATTTTAAAAGTATTCGAAGAATAAATATATTATTAGTGCCACGCACAGGTATCACGCCAAGCTCTTGATAGATATTTTCTTACTTAATATTCAGAATAACCTCATGAGAACAGCACTGTCATTTTTATTTTTCAGATGAGGATAGTGCAGCTTGGAGAGCCCAAATAACTTCCCCACAGTCACCGAACTGGTAAGTGTTAAAGATGCAATCTAAATCCACAGCCCCGTGCTCTTAACATTTTGCTGTGACATCTGTGGAAGTTCTAACTTCCTTGTCTCTGAATAGAGAAACTCAGGAACAGTGCAGGGTATAAGATACATTTTTTTCTTATTTGTGTCTGGGAGAGAATGCATGTATACATCGCACTACTCTTAATGGGAAATGGACTGGAATAGCAGACAGTAGAGAAGCTAGAATTTAGGACACCTGGTTTAAATATCCACTCCCCGATTTATGATTATTACTTTGAGAAATGCCTTCGTCTGGATGTGGTTGAAAATGGAAGACAATCAAGTGGGAGAAAGCCCTTCGTAAATGATAACATGCTAGATAAGAGTCGTCATTGATTGTCCCCTTAAAATCAGTGAAATAATAGTCCTTCATAATCATGACTCCTTTTTTCTCAACCACCAAAGTGAGCGATAAATGAAAACCATCCCCCTCAAACATTGTTAATTCTACATGTCCAGAAAGAATATCTTTGTTACTTTACATTGTACAAAACTTTGGAAAGGTAATTCAGGTGTTTCTCCTTACCTCCTTCCAGCCAACTCTACTTTAGTGTGACCCAAACATTATTCTAAAATCATTTATGACATAAACTGGAGCTTCTTCAAGACAGGAGGAGGCAGCAATTAGACCAACAGTAAACAGCTCAGAATTTCCTAAACTAAGGTTTTTGGTGCTCTGGGGATCCTTGAACACATTCCCAAGAGTCCATGAGAATTTTTAATTTGGAAATTTCATATCAATGGCAATCTAAAAATATGTAAACAAGCATATTTTGGACCATCTGATGGCAACCTCACAACCAATAATTATCCCATATCCAAAGATCTTAATAGTGTTCTATCTAGTTTTATTTTTCAATTGCAGTTGACATTCAATACTATATTAGTTTCAGGTGTATCGCATAGTGGTTGGACATTATATAACTTATGAAATGATCCCCCTGATAAGTGTAGTACCCCTTGACTCCATACATAGTTATTACAATATTATTGACTGTATTCCTTATACTGTATTTTACATCCCCGAGACTATTTTGTGACTGCTAATTTGTACTTCTTAATCCCTTCCCCTATTTCACCCAACTTCCCCAAGCCCCCTCCCATCTGGTAACCATCAGGTTGTTCTCTGTATCTATGAGTTTTTTGTTTGTTTATTCATTTATTTTGTTTTTGTTTTTTTAGATTCCACACATACGTAAAATCATATGATATTTGTTTTTCTCTATCTGACTTATTTCACTTAGCAAAATACTCTCTAGTTTCATCCATGTTGTTGCAAAAGGTAAGATTTTATTCTTTTTTATGACCGAGTAATGTTCCATGAATGTACCACTTCTTCTTTATCCATTCATATGTAGATGGACGGATAGGTTGCTTCCATTTCTTGTCTATTGTAAGTAATGCTGCAGTGAACATAGGGATGCTTATATCTTTTTGAATCAATGTTTTAGGCTTCTTAGGGTAAACACCCAGAAGTGGAATTCCTAGGTAATATGGCAGTTCTATTTTTAATCTTTTAAGGAACCAACGTACTGTTTTCCATAGTGGCTGCACCAATTTGCAATCCCACCAAGGGTGACCGAGGGTTCCCTTTTCTCCACATCCTTGCCAACACCTGTTTGTTGATTTATTGATAGTGATTCCGACACGTGTGAAGTAATACCTCATTGTGGTTTTAATTTCTTTAATGATTAGTAATGTTGAGCATTTTTTCATACATTTATTGGCTTTCTGTATGCCTTCTTTCGAGAAATGTCTGTTCAGGTCTTCTACTCATATTTTAATCAGATTGTTTGGGGTTTGGGGTTTTTTGGGTTTTTGTTTTTGCTGTTAAGTTGTATGAGTTCTTTATGTATTTTGGATGTTAACCCCTTATCAGATGTAACATTGGCGAATATCTTCTCCCATTCAGTAGGTTGTCTTTTTGTTTTGTTGATGGTTTCTTTTGCTGTGCAAAGACTTTTTAATTTGAGTAATTTTTGTTGTGAGTTCATCGTACCCAAGTAGTTCTACTTTATCCTGGGCTGATGTGAAAAAAAAAAATATGGAGGCAAAATTACTATGTAAATGATGAATTTCTGCCAAGTGAGGGCCAAATGACATCATGTTATAGTTTTGCAGTAGTTGGAACAGAGAAGAACGGTGGAAAAAATGACTGATCTCACAGCATGCAGATGTATGGGCATAATGATTGCAAAAGAACTTGAACCTCAATAGTGAGTGCCATGTTCCTTTCTGAGTGGTTTTTAGTTTCAAGTAAACGACAACATCCATCACATTAAATAAATGTTACTAAATTAAATTTTACCAAGTTGCATCCTTTGTCTGCATTTAATTGTAAATGCAGTTGAATTTTATAGCTTAAAATTTTATAGGCATAGGGAGTTACATCTATAGATTTGTGCATATTTTAGCAACATCATAATAAAAGTCATTTAAATCAACATCAATATTAAACAGATTTGTTTCTTTTAAAAGAAGTCTGTTTATTACTAAAGTTTGGGAAACACTAAAATATTGGGGGAGAGTACAGCCTTTGGAATCAGATAGAATTAGGTTCAAGAGCCAATTCCTCTATTCTGTGGCTGTGTTATTTTAGGTAAGTTGCTTGTCTTTTCTAAGCCTTAGCTTCCTATTTTCTAAAAGGCGTTCATTATAATAATATGCAGACGATACCTAATTTGCATACATAGAGTACTCAACTCAACACAAACAGAATACTGTTTTTTTTCTAGCTCCCATGGAACTCTCAAGATAGAAATATCTTGGACCGTAAAACCAATCTGAACAAATTTTAAATAATTTAACCATTCACACCATATTCTTTGACCATAATGGTACAACTAGGAATCAATAACAGAAAGACCACAGGAAAATCTATACGTACTTGTCAATTGAACAACACACTGCTAAATAACTCATAAATCAGAAAGGAAGTCTCAACAGACATAATTCATACATAGAACTGAATGAAAGTAAAAGTAGAACATATCAAAATATGTGGGATGCAGTGCTGACAAGGAAATTGATAGCACTACAACCTTACATTACAAAAGAGATGGTATCTCACATGAGTGATTTCCATTCATACCTCAAGAATCTAGAAAACAATAGTACAATAAACCCAAAGGAAACAGAAGAAAGCAAAAATGACACTAAAACAGGAACACAATAGAAAAAGTCAATGAAACAAAAATCTGATTCCTAAAAAAAATGACAGCATTAATAAACCTCTAGCAAGACTGACAAAAAAGAAAGGGAGAGAGAAAAGGCACAACCACAATAGGGAGACACTTCCTATCTCGTTTAATAAGACCAGTATTAATACCCTGATACCAAAAGCAGATAAAGGCGGTAAAACAGACCAGTATCTCATGAACTTAGATACAAAATACCTCAAAAATAATAACAAACTAGATAGAGCAATGTATGAAAAAATTTACAATACCATGACCAAGTGAGATTTATTCTCGATATGAAGGCTGGTTCAACATTTACAAATATATTAGTGTATAATAACATATCAACAGGCTAAAAAGAAAAATCATATCATCATAGTAATTAATTCAGAAAGCGAATTTGACAAAATCCAACAACACCTTATGATAAAAACTCTCAGAAAACTAAGAATTGTAGGAAACTTCCCCAGCTTTATAAAGAGAACCTACAAAAATCCTTCTGCTAACATTATCCTTAATGTGAGAATAGAAAGCTATTCTTTCCCTCCGTGATTGGGCACAGGGCACTGATACCTGCTGTCTTCTCTCATTCAGCAAAGTCCTGGATATTCTAGCTACTGCAATAGGGAAGACAAAGAAATAGAAGGTGTGCAGGTTGGAAAAAGAAAATAGTGACCACTTTTGAGTGCCATGATGTCTACATAGAAAATTTCAAGGAATCCACCACACTCAACTCACCCCTCCCCGCCAAA